>NC_085003.1:1002500-1602500 GCF_963854185.1 Sardina pilchardus | reverse complement strand
TGTCACAGACGCGAGAATTCTAGGTTTCGTCCCCGTTTAACACCAAGGATAGCGTCCAAGCTTAGAGGTTTCACTCTCAGTTCCTTCCAAACGGCCCTATATCACAACTTTGAACTGACGTCATTGGGGTGGGTTTCAGCCAGCGCAGTTGCTGAAATGTGAACTGCGCTGACTTAGCTCAGACGCAGTCTCCCGCGACAGAGAATAGGTGCGTTTGACTTCACGAAAATCTGCGCAGATCTGACTTGATGTGATGCATGCTGGGTTAAACACAGTGCATACTGGGACAAACGAAATGCAAACTGGTTAGAAATCATGTCCGACTTCTTGCAGTCGCGGTGGGAGTTATCACCGTGACATCATGTCACATGTCCTGAGCTAAGTCAGCGCAGTTCGCATTTCAGCAACTGCGCTGGCTGAAACCCACCCCAATGACGTCAGTTCAAAGTTGTGATAGGGCCGTTTGGAAGAATCTCCCCATGACGAGTATGACAGGTGTCTCGTTCTGCCTCCTTACCCAAGACTCTAGAGCGGACCAAGACGGATCAGTTCAACTGCACTAAAACCAGCGTCTGGAACGACGCTGGAGCTTATCCCTGTGATCCATCTTGCTCTGTTCTAGAATCTTTGCTCCTTACGTTAGAATGTTCTAAAATGAACAGAAATCGAAGGGATACCTTCTTATTTGTGATTTCTGGAACAGCGGTAGGCTAGCCTACTGAAAACGTGAGGATATTCTGCTATTTTATGCTGTTGGTTAAATATTTACACACGGAAAACACTTGATATTTAATTAATGTGCTACAATGCAGGCCTGTTAACTGTATGACAATAGTTGTTTATATAAACACATCATATCAATTTATTTCGTCAGTCATCATGCTCATTTTAATGAGTAAAAATGAAAGTTATACTATATTTAATTCAAAATCCCGCAATATCTCCCACGAGGTCTCCAGCAAGGTCTCCCGCGAGTGAATTCAGTCACATGGCATCTCAGGTGGAGTGTCCGGGATCAGCTGCGTGTGCTTGTTGCCCCAACCACTAAGACTCTGCAGCTCTCGTTGACGTATGAAACCAGCCTAAGTCAGCCGCAGCTCATCGCAAACGAGCCTAATGTCTAATAAGGGGAGAAGGACCACTTGCTAAATACTTCCGCATTGTACTGCAACTAGAGGGCGATCGCGAGCAAGTGATGAATGAATGGGTAGCAATGGAACTGAACCCCCCAATACCACATTTGTCTTTATATAATTTTTTCTCCTGAAATTGCATTAATGCATGCGATGCAGGATAACTTGACTTGACAATTAGCTGACCAATGCAATTTTCAATATTTGTTGTTATTCCTAAAAACCCTTTCAAAGTTTTCATGTCACGTGACACAAAAGCGAACCACTTTACGGCCTTAAACCTAAAAGAAGGTTCAGCTTCACGACGGTCGTAATCGGTCGCGATTATCGCGAGCATCCAAGAGCTAAATGCTAGCATGTTACGCGGAAAGCGGCCCATCCTGTGAAAAGCAGAAAGGACATGAGTGACTTTTTATTTCATTTCCAGTGGAAAACCTATACTCAGGTAGCTACTACGACAATGTACATTAAAAAATGAAGTTGTCAACTGTGAAAAAAACGAGTTTTAGCCACTTAGCTCCATAGACCACAATTCATTTATCACTTGCTCGGCAGCGCCCCTAGCGGAATTTCAACAGATTGCAGGAACAATCCGGTACAATGGAGTTAATAGAAAGTGGACCGGCTCTCCCTAAAGGGGCTCTGCCCGCGATGTTTTAAGGACATGTGACATGATGTCACAGTGGTAGCTCCCACCGCGACTGCAAGAAGTCGGACATGATTTCTAACCAGTTTGCATTTCGTCTGTCCCAGTATGCACTGTGTTTAACCCAGCATGCATCACATCAAGTCAGATCTGCGCAGATTTTCGAGAAGTCAAACGCACCTATTTTCCCATTGAAAAAATCGCCAGATACCGAATCATCAAAGATGGCAGCTATTTTGTAGGCGAACTTCAGAGGGAACAGCCAGAGAATGGGTATTTCTCAAAGTCAAGAGCTCGTCCTTGATAGAATGCTTTCTTTCAAGTCGAGTGCTAGAGAGACAAGGCTACACACCTTCCCAGTACCCTCTCCAGCCGTCAAGATCACATGCAATGGAACAGCCTAGTGAGTGTGGTAGTGCACGTCAATTGTGCACGGTTCCGGCTGCGCGCTTAATTAGAACCGTGGAAATTGTGCTGCTTTTACAGGAGTTCCGACAACTGCGGCTGCACTTTCCTCTAAATAAACTTTTTGGAGTAGCCTACAGTATGTCCACATTCGACTTGGTCTTCACATATCACAATCCGTAGTTTATGATTATGTTAGTGTCAATGGAAAGTTATACCGGTAATTGGCAACAACAGCAACGGTAATGTTAAACTTCTACAAAGTTCGTATTGGGCGAAGTTCTGAGATAAATTAATAACAAGTCTATCACAACTTGTTCATGCACATTGACATGCATTTATGATGAATATGCACAATAACTTGATATAAATGCCTGAGCAAATATACGATGGCATTAACAAAACACTTGATAAATCATATTTAGCCTACATTAACACGCTGCTTCTTTGCATCTACTTTCCATCTCCCTCTCTCTCTTTTTTTTAAACCGCACCGTCAGAAAATTTCTAATTGTTCATACGCAAAGGATTGTGGGTTATTTCTTCACTCCGAGGATCCATCGATGCATCCTCCAAAATTCTCTGAAATTCTCAGAACGAAGGACTCAGTACTTGCTAGAATTTGAAAGCATCCTTGACTTTGGAACAGTGCTTGACGAGATTTGATGACGTAACGTCCTTGAAAAAGTGGCTTGGAAGGAGCAATCCTTAACTTTGAGAAATACCCAAAGTCTAATGCAGCTCTGCAAGGGGGATTTTGCCCCCCACCCTCCCTCTTGCGATTCGGGTTCCAGGAAGTGGCTTCTCATGAAGTATCTTGCTCCGCCCTTAATGATCTTTGACGCAGAACGGAACTGTACGTGAAGGCGGAACACTAACTACCCAGGCGTCAGATTTAAGCCCTGGCGGGAATCCGGAAAGTCACAGGCTGTTTTTTTCCCTCACTAGTTCTCAGCTTGAGCTTTATTTTGCGATTTCATTAGAGCAGATCTCTGCAAAAACTCTAATATGGTTCGTACAAAGGCTGATGGTGTACCTGGGACGTACAGAAAGGGTAAGTTAAGATTTTGCCTTTAATCAGTAAAACAATGATAATGTGTCGAGTTCTATCGCTAACGTGAACGTTATCACAAAGTTGGTAGGGCCGGTTAACGTTAACAATATCTGGTCACTCCCTTCGTAATTTGGCGTATTTTGTTTTTCTGTTTCAGTACGACTAATGTCTGTTGAATTTAAGCGGAGAGTGCCACTTATCATGAGACTTCAACAATTTCATAAAACATACCCGTGTGTTGTCTGCTGCCAGATCATGGTAACCCTGTGTATCTCCGCGGAAAACAACATGAGGTTATTAGTCTGACTCACTTTAGATATGTTTTATGGTTCGTTCAACGTTACACCATATATCTTGATGTACAATTAAATCCAGAGGAGATAAAGGATTTAACTTTACTTGTCAAGGCAAACAGGGAGTTGGCCTAGTTGCTGTGATGTTAAAACTGGCGCCAGTTTCGTTCGGTCCTGAACACGTAGCTAACCTAACTTGCACAAGCTAACGTTACCGTAATTTGGCGCCATGATTGGCCATTGTTTATGTAGTCATTATCGATATAATTTGTACTTGTCTCTTAATATAACATTGACATAGATTATATCATTTTATACGCGCTCTGCCAGAGAAGTGATTCATCATTCTTTTTTTTGTCTTTTATTCGCCCAGCTGTAGCTGCATCCGCACCAAGAAAGTCGCTTGGAGCCTCCAGCTCTGCAAATGCATCTAGTAATTCTCAAGCAGCTGCTGCTGGTGAGGTTTCATACAACTACGTAGTCAGTGATTTGTAGAATCTCCATACATTATTTAAGATATTACTACCAGTTAAAGCTGTTTTTGACGACGTAATTCTTTATTCAGCCAAAGGTAAGTATGCTGGTGGTAATCCAGTGTGCCCGAGGCCGACCCCTGCGTGGCAGAAGGGCATCGGGGATTTTTTTGGCGGACCTGGCAGGAAACCAGAGAAAGAGAACGAGCTGCCATTATCGGATGAAGAAGCTGGTAGCAGCAGTGCATCCAAAGCTCCTAGGAGGTAATTTAAATTGATGGCAGGACGAAATATTGTGTGTGTGTGTGTGTGTTTGTGTGTGTGTGTGTGTGTGTGTGTGTAGGCGCATAGGAACCGGGGGGGTCGGGACACCCGCAATGTTGGACCCCCTCCCGAAAATAAATGCTGCAAAGTACAGACATTGTTGATTTCTTAGGCTCAATTATATCCTCCTGAGTTACGGTCCCATAACTATAGCTGGGTCATTCTACATAAATGGGGGAAATGCCTGTCACTGACATTTGCAGGCCCATAACTCAATAATTTGACTTCACAATCACATTAGTTATATATATTTATGAAAATATAGACTGTCCCTGATATTCTAAAAAAATATATATTGGGTCATTCCACGTCAAATCAACCAGAGCCCACGCACGTCTCAAAAAAATCTGAAAAAAAAATACCATGTGCACCTATGTTACCCAGGAGACACACTGTACAATGTTTTTGTGCTAAGATCAATACTTTTCAAGTAACAGCCAGTTTTACGGGGGGAGGGGGGTGTCAAATTTGTTCTGCCTCTTTTTTTTGTCAAAGTTCACAAGCTCATTGCTCAAGAACTAGAATATGTAGGAGGCTCAAATTTTGCAGGCTGCTGCACCTGACGCTGCTTGGGTGAAAAGTATACATTTCTTTCTCAAGTTTCGTTGTAGACGTTCAGTTTTATAGATTAATAGCCTCTTATGACCGTCAACCTCTTGCTAAAAATGATCTGTGTGGATAGCAAAATAATCAATCAGTGCATTGACAGGCGAACAGCTAGCAGGCTGCCTGCATTTCCTACTACGGGATTTAGGCTTTAGGTATGCTGATCAGTTAGTGTTCTAACTTTATTATGCTGATCAGTTAGTGTTCTAACTTTATAGCATTAAATATGAAAGTAGTAAAGAACCAAAACTGTTAACTTAAATCCAGTTTTACAGATTGTATCTACTTAGCTACTTAAACTACTTATTGATAATTAATATGCTAGATTTGCTTACCTTCGAGCAGACATACGGTAACCTCCAAGCAGTTTTGTACAGGTATCTTTCAACACTGTTCTTCATGGTAAAATGTCATTTTAGGTAGGTAACTAAGTTAGATACACTTAAGGTGTGGATGCTTGTGTTTCTTTACGTATCCGCCGTCTTAGTGTGTAAAGAGATTAATGTTAAGTGCCACATAGGCTACATCAGTGGTTCCCAAACTTTTAACAGGCATGTACCCCCTGAGACATTATAGATCTTCCCGAGTACCCCCACACCACCAATTGTTAACACAATTAATAATTATTAATATTAATTCGTATCAATTTTGTCAGACAGATCTCACACACATTAGGCCTACAACACATGTCCAAGATCTCATTAAAGCTATTGTTAACTTTTCACATACTGATAACAAGTATTGCTTTTCATATATTAACATTGTATATTTTCTTAACTTCTCTGCTGTAAAGTAATAATTAAAGGAAGCACATTAACAATAGTTAAACTAAATTGGAGTAAACCACACAGAATAGGCCCTCTCCACCTCTCCTCTCCACCCACGTCACCAATCAATGTGAGGGATGTGCCTGGATGTTCTTGCATAATGCAGCGATGTTAGGCCGAATTGGGGACAGTTTCAGTCTACGATAATTTTCAACAAACAGTCTGTACTCCTAAGGCAGACCAACGCTGAGAATCCAGTCTCGCATAATAAGTACGTTGTAGCAAATGGCATCAACGTCTTAATAGCCTGGACCGGATAGGCTACTCTGCCCGCAAACTAACCCAGACATCTGTCACTGTCTTCTGACCGAACTCTGATAGTTTTAGTTTGCTATGATAGTGTCCTGAAAAGCTATTGACCTGAAAAGCTTGTCCCGACAGCAGGTGACAGCAGCTCCTTTGACGTTTCTGTTGTTGCTGCGTGAACCCGTTGCGTTTCAGCCATTTATCCATCGATTGCAATTTTCTTTGTCAAATAGGCTAGTCGTAGTTTACGTGCGACAAATAGCAACATTTATTATGACGCCGAGCTGTAATCAGCGCTGCAACAGGCTGCTGTAAAGCTCTACTTTACCATCTCTGTCTCCACTCTCCAATATTTAGTTAATTCTGAGAAAATACGTTTTTAATATGCAGTGCAAATGCGGAAGTTAAGTTACCTCCGTGGGATATAAAAAGCGTTTGGAAAGGCATATGATTTTTATATTTTTTCACGTACCCCCTGAAATCAGTCCATGTACCCCAGGGGGTACGCGTACCCCAGTTTGACAACCACTGGGCTACATGATGTAAGAGGGTGATAAGGTGTCGTTCTGATATGGAAAGTATATTGAAAAGGCGAAGGTTTGAATAAAGGTGTCTTTTAAGAGAGAAAGTGGCCACAAGCGGCAGTGACGGGTCTGTGACCTAAATTTGGTGGGCTTGTGTGTTGCTACCTATAGTCAGAGACAGAACTCTGGCCTAGGGTGTGGCTTAGGGACTCTATAGTGCCACCTAGCGCATTGTCTGTTGTGGGTGACGTATACATCCATGAAAATGAACCAAATTTGGTGGGCATGTGTGTTATTGCTACTGCTAGTCAGGGACCGAGCTTTGGCCCTGGGTGTGGCTTAGGGACTCTATAGTGCCACCTAGCGCGTTGTCTGTTGTGGGTCACACATTCACGAAAATGAACCAAATTTTGTGGGCTTGTGTATTATTGCTACCGCTAGTCAGAGACAGAGCTCTAGCCGAGGGTGTGGCTTCCGGACTGTATAGCACCACCTAGCGCGTTGTCTGTTGTGGTTGACATGTACACATTCAGGAAAAGGAACAAATTTTGTGGGCTTGCGTGTTATTGCTACACTAGTCAGACCATGGAGGTATTATATAAACTGGAGAGAGGGACTAAGTCCCGCCCCCATTCATTTCAATGGCCCATGCTAGGCTAGCTACTTCAGCCAAAAAAGTTTGAAATTGGCCGCAGCCATCTTTGAGAAAATGGCGTTCCATGGGTGTTCATTTCCGTCACCAGCTAGAATGAGCCAATTAGGTTCCACGTTACGAGACAACGTAAGTACATCGTTGATGAAGAGTGAGAGAAGGTGTTCGTGAACGCGCACCTATCATTACAGGTGCAAATGTAGGCTATTTAATTATTTGAGATTACATTTTGGGATGGTGGTGGACAAGTTTGCCCCTTGTCTCGAAATCCTATAATGTGATAGGCCTATTCATATGTCATGATATAGTAAACATGTCGAAGAATTCACTTAGCATACACAAATAAATATGATCCCTACAGTAAATGCTTTGAACTGACTGTAGCCTATGTGCGCAGCTTGTGTGTTATTGCTGCCGCTGGTCCGAGGCCTTGCCTAGGGTGTGGCTTAGGACTCTATAGCGCCACCTAGCACGTTGTCTGTTGTGGTTGACACATTTGTGAAAATGAACCAAATTTGGTGGGCATGTGTGTTATTGCTACCGCTAGTCAGGGACAGAGCTCTCGCCTAAGGTGTGGCTTAGGGACTCTATAGTGCCACCGAGCGTGTTGTCTGTTGTGGTTGACACATTTATTTATGAAAATTAACCAAATTTGGTGGGCATGTGTGTTGCTCATGCACATGCTCACCAAGGCGCACATGTTGCTTTGTTAGATTCTGAAATGTCACAGGTCCGCACCGCAGGTGCTCGGCCCCGCCTTCGCCGTTTGCGGCTATATTTTTTTAGTGAAACTCTGCCAGATCGTTCCCAAGCCCACCCATGCGCCCTCCCCATTGAAAAATGCAATTGACGTCCCTCAGTTTGCCTTGAGATGGGAGAAATACAGATTTCAATGTTGGTTTTTACATCATTGAAAGCAGGAAGTCCATCATTTACATCATTGAAAGCAGGAAGTCCTATTCATGGGTTTCATTGAAATATCTCTCCCATTTCAAGGCAAACTGAGGGAATGATGCACAACCATTCAAAGACATGACTTGTTTTCCAGAGAAACAAAGCTTAATGCTAATCGGTGAAGTGTCCCTTTAGAATAAGCCTACTTAAAGAGAAACTATGCAGGATTGCCGATTTCGTTCGTTTTATGCTTGCATATTTCTCTTCAGAGCTTCCCCTACAGCTTTAGCATGTATATTTATACATATATAGGCTATATATTTATAAATTGCAAGTGTGGTTCTTCTTGTTCCTAACGCGTCTCAGACTTCCAGATGTAAACAAGGAGCGATCGTCTCCTGCAGAAACTGCAAGGTTGCAATAGCGGATAGAGACACTGGGGGCGGGAGGAAATATTACTGTTTTCGATGAAACTGGTCAGTCAAGCAAAACGACGATTTCTAAGCGATTTTATGACTGAGTTGCATAGGCAAGTTGCATAGGGTCTCTTTAACTTGTAATTTTATTGGGGACAGTTGGGATCTTGTCTCCTTCAATTTGACAACACTCCCAGTGTTTTCAAGGCTTCAAGGTTTTATTAAATGCTACCTCTACCTAAACATACATTGCAATTTTAAGAAATTCATGTTTTATTTCATTCAGATATGTAAATCAACATGTGTATATATAGCTTAGTCCATTAGTGGGGAGATAATCGAATCAAAATCGAATCGAACTGAAAAAATGAATCATTACATTAATCGATGCATCGAAAAAGTAATCGCTAGATTAATCGTTTAAAAAAATAATTGTTTATCCCAGCCCTATGCAAGAGTGATATAACTGCGCCGAGTCGAAGTGCTCCCAATTGTTATTCCGCCACACAACATAGTTATCCCTCTTACCCGCTTAGAAATGCACCACGTTTTATTTTGTCTCACCATACTTGGTCGTGTGACTTTAAAATGAAAGTCAGTAACAAAGTCACACAAAGTGCAGATTGCAAAAATATGAAAATATTAATAAATCTGTGCCTTTACCACACTCAGTTTTTCAGATATTTCACTCTAATGAACGTTATATGTTCTGCATACAGAAATTTGTGATATTCATGACTGCACACTTTATGCAGTTGGAATACTATTCTTTACATCTCTTTAATTCAGCGGTCTGGTTGAAGACTCAAAATATTGTAGCATAGTCATGTTGGAACAGGAAGGGGCCCATCCCCGAGCTGGGCTTGGTCCCTGAGTTTCAGTGAAAATGCTGAAACATTCAGAGTTTAACCAAGAGATTTTGGACAAATCCATGCTCCCAACTTTGTGGGAAGTTTGGGGATGGCCACCTCCTGTTCCAACATGACTGTGCACCAGTGCACAAAGCAAAGTCCATAAAGGCAAGGATGACGGAGTTTGGTGTGGTTGAACTTGATTGGCCTGCACAGAGTCCTAACCTCAACCCAATAGAACACCTTTAGTAAGAATTAGAGTGGATCCTGAGAGCCAGCCGCCTCATCCAACATCAGTGTGTGACCAAATGCGCTTATGAAAGAATGCTCAAAAAATCCGATAAACACACTCCTAAACCCTGTGGAAAGTCTTCTCAGAAGAGTTGAAGCTGTTATAGCTGCAAAGAGTGGACTAATGTCATAATAAACCCTATGGATTAAGGATGGGATGTGACTGAAGTTCATATGTGAGTCAACCGGTGAGCGAATACTTTTGGCAATATAGTGTATCGAGGATGCACAAAGCCTTAACTCTGGTGTTAAGTTAAGTGATCCTACGATAGCAGGTATGTGATAAATTTGTCAAACTAGGCTTTCAGCTCAGATCTGTGCGCGTTCTTGTGGTTGGGGTGATTTTGACCAATCGGGAAACGTGGAGATGCACAAGACAACCTAGGTTAAACAACGATTACTTCCGCATTTGAGTGGTAGCGAAATCTAGGGTGGTCTTTTTTAGTGTCTATAGCATCAAAAAATCGATGGTCATCAGATATTGTATGGTATGCATGTCCATAGTAGCGAGATATCTGCATGCGCAACATGGTCAAAAGCGCCTTCGAGTTTCAAAATGTTTGAAGAGGCGGAGCTGCTCAAGTAGATTCTCACACGTGAGATGACTTCGTTTTTCAAGATAATTGTTTGGTCAGTAGGATTAGTCAGAGGGCGGTGATTTTTCACGATTTGAGCTATAAGTTAGCACATAACCTGCTCCCGACCAGGTTTGGTTGTGAGCATAAAATACCATGGGGTCATTCCACATCATTTCAACCGCACGCACTTGCGTCTCAAAAAAATCAGAAAAATACCATGTGTACCTATGTTACCCATACCAGGAGACACTCTTGAAAAGTATTGACCTTAGCACAAAAACATTTTACAAACACCAATTTGACTTGTCTTATGCAAATCTTTCTTTTTCATTTCCCACCCTGAACATGTGCAAAATGCACCATTGAGAGATGTTTTGTATAGAGTAGCCACTAGGTGCCACTAAAATCACTGAATTACTGAAACTGCAGGGGTGGGGACTAGGGCTGGGATAAACGATTATTTTTTAAACGATTAATCTAGCGATTATTTTTTCGATGCATCGATTAATCTAACGATTCATTTTTTCAGTTCGATTCGATTTCGATTCGATTATCGATTATCTCCCCACTAATTGACTAATTGCAATATATACATGTTGATTTACATATCTGAATGAAATAAAACATTGCAATGTATGTTTATTGCTCTTAAAATTCCAAAATGAAAGACTATGCAAGTGCAAAGTAATGCATTCTAAGTCAGAGGTAGCATTCAATAAAACCTTGAAGCCTTGAAAACACTGGGAGTGTTGGGAAATTGAAGGGGACAAGATCCCAACTGTCATCAATAAAATGACAAGTTAAGTAGGCTTATTTTAAGTCTTTGGGACTTTGGAGCCATAGGGCCCACCTACACGTACTGTATACCCCCATCAAATCATCATTATGATGATCATTATTACAATTATTATTATGCTGTATTAGAGGTTAGATTCTCTGCCCGAGCCCGAGCCCGACCCGCGGGCCGAGTCGGGCCGATATTTCCCGCCACTATCCTCGGGCCGGGCCGGGTCGGGCCTTTGATCAAGCATTTGTGTTTTTTTAAAAAATATATAATTTCTTTATTAGCCTAACTGGGTGGGGAGACTATGCCATTATCTGAAATATTAAATATTTTTTTTAGCAAAGTAGGCTTAAGTAACAAAATGTGTACAAAGTTGCAAGTTACAAAATGCAACACATCATGCGCACGGTCTCCTCCACTGGCACGCATCACACTGCTGCTCTGCTGTAGAACATTGTGTGGCCTAGCTTAAGCGCAACATGGAGATGGACGATATAAAGAAGAAAATTAAATCAGGAGAATTAACTTTGAGCAAGTCTGGAGGAAAGTCGGACGTAGCCTATGGAAGAGTTTCGAACAAGTCGTGGACAGTGACAACATTTGCGTTGGCGTTTCGTTTTGACATTTGCGTTTCTTCATTCGGATCCATTTGTGATCCATTTCAGAATAAACAAACAACAAAGTTTACATGCTTAGTCCTTGTTTCATTATTCATTAAGATAGGCCTAATTCAGATTTATGTAGTTCAAACAACTCGTAATTGTAGTTGAGAACGTCAGTTATAAGGCTCACGCATTTAAAAAAGTGTCGGTTTAAATCGGGCTCGGGCTCATAATTAGTTAATATGTCGGGCCGGGCCGGGCTCGGACACAACGTGCACGGGTTCGGGCTTGATTTTTTGGGCCCGATCTAAGCTCTATGCTGTATTAAAGGGATATTCCGTTTGGAATTTTTGGAAATACGCTCATTTTCCACCTCCCCTCGAGCAAAACAATCGATATTTACCTTGTTCCCGTTCATCCAGCCATTCTGTGAGTCTGGCGATACAACTTTTAGCTTCAGCCTAGCATAGATCATTGAATCGGATTAGACCATTAGCTTCTCGCCTGCTAGCTTCATATTTAAAAGTGACTAAGATTTCTGGTAATTTTCCCATTTAAAACGTGTCTCCTCTCAAGTTAGAAAGTGCAATAAGACCAACTGAAAATGAAACCTGGCGTTTTTCTAGGCTGATTTGACATGGAACTACACTCTCATCTGGCGTAATAATCAAGGCAACTTGTAAACTACTGGCACTACTACTGCTTGTTGTCTATGGGGACTATTTTCAGATGCCGCTTACGATATCACTGCGCCTATGGTACGTTTGCAAGTTGCCTTGATTATTACGCCAGATGAGTGTAGTTCCATGTCAAATCAGCCTAGAAAAACGTCAGGTTTCATTTTCAGTTGGTCTTATTGCACTTTCTAACTTGAGAGGAGACACGTTTTAAATGGGAAAATTACCAGAAATCTTAGTCACTTTTAAACATGAAGCTAGCAGGCGAGAAGCTAATGGTCTAATCCGATTCAATGATCTATGCTAGGCTGAAGCTAAAAGTTGTATCGCCAGACTCACAGAATGGCTGGATGAACGGGAACAAGGTAAATATCGATTGTTTTGCTCGAGGGGAGGTGGAAAATGAGCGTATTTCCAAAAATGGCGGAATATCCCTTTAAGTGTACTTTCACTTCAAAGCAGTCAATGTTTTAAATGCTAACATTGTTCACAAAAAGTTTGTGAAAAAATCAGAGACCTGGGGCCGGTTGCACAAAGCACCTTAAGATAAGGTTTTCCCTTAAAATCTGACTTAAGGCCCCTTAAGATAAGATCGGTTGCACAAACACCCTTAAGTATTTTCCTTAACATTTTCCCTTAAGTATTTAAGGTTTTCTACTTATCTTATAAGAAATCCCTTAAACCGTTGCACAAACGACCTTAGCAGCCTAAGTAAGGGGAAAAACCTAAGGGACCTCTGACCCTACCTTAAGCATATTATTATCAGAGTAATGCTGATAATTTAAGTTAATTAACCACTTTTGGCAATTGAAAATAAAACTTTCGCTAATATCATTACTCTTCTATCAAATAGGCCGACCAGAATTCGTTATGTAGCCTAGTTTATTTAGGCCTAGCGATGATAACATAGGCTACTCAATTCGCCCTAATTGAAGCTTACGATGGGCTTTGGTTCGGTGCCCCAGTCAACAACACGTAGCCTACTGTAACAAATTTTTTTTTATTTTGCTGCAGATGACAGCAAAAATCATAGCGCACACACAGCGCAGGATAATATCTAACTAGCTAGCTCGTTTTGTTCAGTTCATGTCTATATCAGGATTTACTTGATGAATGGATAAATGTCACCGAAAATTATTACGGTAAGATTATAAGATCATTAGGCTATTGTTTGGTGGATTGCTGGCTAATAGCATAACTTACTAGCAAGCTAGTTACAACAAGTGTGCTGAACCAGAGACACTTGGCTGAACGTAGGCTATTTATTGCTAACGTTAGCTATTGATAGGTAGGTAGATACATCGATAACTTCGTGAAAGTATAATGTCACTGCTCTAAGGTGCACCGTGTTTGGCCGTCACCTGTCAAACTGGTCAAAGTTAGTTACACTAGTTACACTCTAGGGATGCAACGGTTTTCAATAATTTATTGAACCGTTCGGTTTGGCCTGTTCGGTTCAATAGACTCACCTAAACCGCAATATTTCGGTATACGCGACATTAAACTTTTTATTTAATACAAGGTTATTGCGCGCGCGTAGCCTGGGAGCGATAGGGAGGAGTGCTTAGGACCCGGGGGATGCGTTTTCTCTGACTGTTCAGCTTGCCTCTCGTCAACCTTGCAACAACCAATCAGAATTTTACTGAATTTCCCAAGAGCCAATAAGCGCGTTGAAATGCAAATGAAGGAGTCATGTGAGAAGAAACAAACTTTACCGGCGGCTGCATGATCATGGCGACATTTGAAGTAGCCCACGAACAAGGCAAAAAGACCGTCAGTAAACAAAGCACAGTGTGCATTGCAAGCACTGCTTCACAACGATCACCTAATAAAGGTAACACATCCAACATGTCGGCCCACTTGCGCCTTCATCACCCGGCTGTAACCTTAAGTGGAGCAGCACGGAGAGTTAGTTTGCCACCGAAAACCCAACCATCCATTGCTGCAGCCTTTCGACAACAATATTCCTATAATTCCCAAAGACATAACGAATACGACGGCGTATTAGGGCCACGTATATATACTTTGTAAAGACGCAAATTTGCCACTTTAGAAGGTCGAAAATTTGCCACATTATAAAGTCTGTGTGTAACAGTGTAACCGGTGGTTTCTGCCCTGCGTTGATTGCTCGCTAGAGTAGCCTAAGAAAGCGTGACGCCGACACAGCTGAGTGTATTCTCTTTTTGATAGTTTACTGGAAAATATTGTAGGGATGGGAGGTTATAGGAGATGGGGAGGCTGACATGTCATTCCAAACTCGGGTCATTTATTTTCCTGACGTTGTACATGCTAGGCTACGGGCAGCGGGAGGTGTCCACTCGAAAAACAATAAACTCACTGCTAAATCAGTCAATCGCTCGTCCACTCGTCAATCACACAACTCTCTCGCACACACACGCACACACACACACACACACACACACACACACACACACACACACACACACACACACACACACACGACAGGAGACACAGGGGAAACAGACACTTTGTGAAGTGGCAAATTTGCCACTTTCTTCTCGGAATATTGCCCCCCCCTGACAACAGGTTGCAATAATGTTCATTTCATTGTTCTAATATTTTTAATGCTGCACTGCACGTTTGTCTATGTTTACATTTTCTACGTTCATAAAAGAGGACAGGGCAGGCACTCCCAAATCAAATATCCATTTGAAACTACACATAATACTACCTCACCAATTATTTTGAGAAGATTATCAGAATTGTTCACTACTTTTTTTAGGGTGTATAACAGTTAAGTATTTTCTTTAAATGTGTGAAGAACAGTGAGTTTATTAAATAAATAACTACACATTACTTTATGCTGCACTGCACTATGGATAACATTGCCTGTTTATGACAGAAGGCAATGATGGTGTTTTTTTCTTTTAATACATTTTTGTGATTCTGCTTCATCTGTGTCAGGCTATGCATTTAATATTTTCTCTGCAAGTGTAAGTAGAAGCACATTGTTGATTTGAAATAGAAAAGGCAAATATAGCCTCCTGTATGCTAGAGCCAAGATAATATTGATATATTGAAACCGAACCGTTA
The DNA here is from genome assembly GCF_963854185.1 of Sardina pilchardus. Classification (NCBI taxonomy): domain Eukaryota; kingdom Metazoa; phylum Chordata; class Actinopteri; order Clupeiformes; family Clupeidae; genus Sardina; species Sardina pilchardus. The sequence goes on along the minus strand of NC_085003.1, from coordinate 1,587,170 downwards.
CCGTGGCCCAAAAACCGTGATACAAACCGAACCGTGGCAAAACTGTACCGTTGCATCCCTATTACACTCAGACTTGTAATGTGTTATTCGCTATCCCATTTCATAGACAAATGCACACAGCTTGATATTATTTTGGACAGTCCCGCATTTCACCCTCAGAAAAGCAAGCACAAATTAGCAAACAAACAATCTCCGTGGAAACTGTAGAATTTTCGTGCCAGAAAACCGCTTTCAATGCAGTAAATCACTTAACGGAGTTCCTTACCTAAGGATACCATTTAAGAAGTTTTGTGCCCTTAAATAAATTCCTTACCTAAGGAGAAATTAAGCCTTAAGGTTGATACTTAAGGAACAAAACTTAAGGTGCTTTGTGCAACCGGCCCCTGCTTTAGTAATGTAAGATGCAGTAGGCCTATAATTACAATAGCTTTTACATGGTTGCATGATAAATACAGTACTTCTGAAGACAACAGCAATAATGTGGGTGCTATTGTTTTGGGATGTTTCCCTCATGCAAGCATCAAACTCTGGTAGGCAAATGGAGACAAAATTGACATACTTTTTAATGAAATTCCATTTGAATCTCTGAATGTAAGGATTCAGGAAGCACAATACCAACTTTAGTCTATGTATTACAGCCGAGCAGATAGGCGTAAATCACTGATCTGGAGGTTTTTAAATGAAAGACTAAGGCTACAATCGTTTGACCATATTCAAATTTGACTGAACTATACTCTGCTCTGTATCAATAATCCACGTTGTTCTATTAAATGTTGTTAAATAATTAAACAGCAGGTTGAAGCGGAACTTGGTTATCGGTTATAGTTTCAGTTTCAGTTTCAGTCGCGCAAACACGCACATGCATGCATTCAATGAACGCTCATACCGACACTTAATTGTGTTGCTGTATGTTTATTCACATCGAATTAGCAAGTATTTCCTCCTGATTGCTGAAACTTTTGTTTTCTTTTTCTGTCGGGCCGCGGTTGCTTCCTCAATTGCGCAGCAAATTATCAGGTGAAGCCCCGAGCCTAATTTCACTCCACGCCTCACGGACCAGCAGTCTCTCTACATTCCGGACCGGTGCAGCTGCGCGGCCCATATTGGAGAAACGCTGTAGAGGAACGAGTGCGTGCTGCAGCGCCTTGCACTTTTGAAATTCTGAGGAGTCACTCACGTTGCCGCCAACCTTGTTTTGATTTTGACGACGTGTCGATTCGCATATTTTGAACCGACGTATTTTTTGCGTCGAACTAATCGGTTAAGTCGATGCGTTGTCCCAGCCCTAGTGGGGACAAAACATAAGGATCTCAATGGTAGCCTGATAAACCAGCCTAAATGGATTGGATGTCTAATTTAGTCTGGCTCCGATGAATGGATACAACGGAACATTGTTGATGAGCACAACCCGTTGTCTTTCAAACCGTGTCTGTGCCTATAGGCCAACGCTCTGTCGTCACTCCCTCAAAACCCCGCCCCAGAGCCCTCTGCCCCGCCCGCGTTGATTCAAAACACATCTCTGCGTTGTGATTGGTTTAGTTGCCATCTGCCAGATTCAGGGCAGTGTTTTCAAAATGTACAGTGGTCCGAGGCCAGACCCAAATGCAGGCAAAACATTTTGCCGTCCAGCAGTTGGCGCTGGTTTTCCAGGCTATCTCAATGGTGCATTTTGTCCAAGTTTAGGGTGGAAAATTAAAAAGAAAGATTTGCATAAGATAAGTGAAATTGGTGTTTTTAAAAAGAAGAGGTAATGCAGATTAAAGAAAAATATATAAAACAAATCTTTGTTTATTCCCGCAAGGTGTTCTGGTGCTCTGAATATGAGATCCAAAATAATTTTTCAAACTTGTGAGGTCTGCTGTTCAGTACCTGATGGAATTTCTTTTCTCTTCATTGCTTTTTCTGAAAGTGTTTCTACTTATCTCAATAAGGGGGGGGGGGGGGATCAAGAGCCTATGTTGGTAAAAATATGTCTTCTGTAAGCCTAAACAGAGCCCAGCCAAGAACTACAATAACATTTTTATCAACTTTGAGGGACTGCTATGACCATGCAGGATCATCCAGACTACTCTTGGTGAATTGACTGCATACTATTTCTATTTATGAACAAATTTGACATCCCCCCCTCCCCCCGTAAAACTGGCCGTTACTTGAAAAGTATTGATCTTAGCACAAAAACATTTTACAGAGCGCTCCTTGGTAACATGGGTACGCATGGTATTTTTCAGATTTTTTTGAGACGCAAGTGCGTGCGCTCTGGGTGAAATTACGTGGAATGACCCCATGGTGATACAGCGAAGCTAAAAACAAATCCACTTTTGTATGACCGCATACCCTGGCTTTGAGCGCAACATACCTCACTAAGCCACTAATCGAGCTTCGTAGGACACCCCAAGGGAGGGAGAGCGAGAGAAAGTGGGCCAAGAAGAGGTGTTTACTGTTTGTTGAATTTGCACATAGTCTACAATGAAAACTTGCGAAAGACATTCATGCTTTCACCCGAGCAGCGTCAGGTGCACCAGTGCAACCTACAGTGGATTTCTTGTCAGTCGCACTCTTAAAATTGTTGGTGCCATGGTTTTATTGAGCCCGAGGCCATCGTGTACAGCTTGCCGAGTTCACTCTTTGATAGACTGTTTCACATTTCTGCTACTTAACGCGCCCATTTCACGTGACCATAGGGTAATCGCAGCCTTTGCGGTTAGAAAATTGCACTTGGATCATATCGCGTTATTATCGCAAATGCAATATATCGTTCAGCCCTACTATAAGTAATTATGCAGATCCTAAAATATTATAAATTATTTACAAAATATGTAAAGTTTATGAATTAAAAGTATGAAATAGAAACAAGACCAGCCATTTTCTGTGTGTAGAGGAGAGACTAGAATTGCCACTGCTGTGAATGATCAGTATCCTGCTGAAGGCAATAAGGTTTTGCCTATATTTTTTAATGTAATAAACATGGTCACACTCTTTTGAAACTATTTCAGCTTGTGTACACCTATCAGTGCTTTCTTAACATATTGAACACACATTTTTTTAAATGCCGCGATAATGCCGAAAGCCGTGATAATTTTGGTCACTTTAACCGTGGGGTTACATTTTCACACCGTTACATTCCTAATACATACATCTCGCATTTCAATGCGTGCAGTCAATGGCTCTGGCGCCCGGATCTACTTTGATAGCACTTAGCTAGCCCAGTTCATTTATTAGGATCCAAAAAGAGACTAAGTTAGAAGCGGCCAAACACCTCCACGTTTTCCCTATTAAAATACACTTTCACGAGTAGTTACACGACCTAATATGGTGACACAAAATAAAACATGGCGCTCTTCTAAGCAGGTAAGAAGGATAACTACTTTATGGCGGAATAGCACTTGGGAGCACTTTGACTCGGCACAGTAATGTCCTCACTCTTAAGTGAAACTGAAAATCCGAGAGTGATATTTCTGCGCCGAGTCGAAGTGCTCCCAAGTGCTATTCTAAGCTTGTAAGAAGGATAACTATGCTGTGTGGTTAGCTAAGTGTTATCAAAGTAGAAAAACGGTGGAGTGTTCCTTTAAGGTTAAAAGGAACTCCTAACTGTCGAATTTAGGAGAAACCCCTAAAAAATAATGGGTGTGTCACTTGTAACTTTAGGACTCCTAAATAGTAGGACGAAATATTAGACATCTTTACAGAGGGTCGCGTTTGCACAGGATTAATATTACCTACGGTAATTTCTCGGACCTACTCCGTTTTGTTTACTGATATGGCATGTCCGGACGTGACTAAAACTAATCCCGTCCGAATAGGGCTAAAGACTATCGAACGGCACCAGTTCAACACCAGGTTCGTTTTCGGTGGAAAACCGCCTTAAGAGGAACAATACAGGTGGAGGTCTGCGCTCTGAGTGCATTTCTAGTTGTGCATTGTTATAAGGGATGCTGTAACACTTAGAGATGCACCGATTGCGATTTTTTGGCCGGTTCCGATTTCCATTTTTCATAGAATTTGACCGGCCGATACCGATTTTAGCCGATTCCGATTTCATTTCTTCTAACCACTTGTCGGCACACACAAATAGTTATTTTCTATCTTTTCTTTAATACAACATGTTATAGAAATGTAATCAACTTATTAATGGCTGGTAAAAAAAATTGGAATAGACAGATTCTTTAAGTCCTCTTCAGCTGCAGTATTTCCAGTGTGGGACATTAATATCACACACTAGGCTACTAGGCCTAATAGAAATGCACTGTGGGAACACCTATGTTTTTCTTCTCACATCCAATATCCCACTGTAAATATCTTCAGAATATGCTACTGATAAGTGTTACTGGATAATTTGGTATACCTAGGTGCTACATAGGCTTGAGATGTTGGAAAATTGCAAAAAAAACTAATTTTGAGAAAACAGCCTTGAAACTCAGCCAATGACATGCAATTCTCAGTCTACACTCTTCTTTGAACTTTCGCGATTGCTTGCGGATACAAAGGAAGTGTCCATATTTGGATGCCATAACGTCATGCAGGAGAAACACAGCTTTCCAACGACACCACACATGATATGTTTTGTATCACGGTCGCGGTAGACAAAAGGTAATGAAATTAAGCCTCTAAATGTGAAAATCGGACTTTGTTGTTGTAGTAGTGCGAAAGAATACATTCTAAGGTGGCAAACCGGAGCAAAATGTTTATTCCTGCCGTGTCTCGCTTTAAGTGCATAACTACTCCTAGACTATGTCGCTGCTTGTTGACAGCGCGTGTGGTTCAGCTGTGGGCACGCAATTAGCGGCAAAGACGGGCGGAGATGAGCGCTGTAACCTGAAGTGACAGCTTAGTAAATTCCACGCAATATGGCAAAGCACAGCGTTCGCTGCATAGAAAAACTCAGTATTAGAGCTTTATCCAGCCCTGACTCTTAGCTGAGTTAGCAAAGTTTGATGAAGCTAGCAAAGGCCAAGTGATGTTGTTACAAGTCCGTGCGAGTGCATTTGACCGGCATAAAATCGGCATGTCTCAGATTTGACCGGCCGGTCGCCAGTCATGGCCGATCACGTGAAAATCGGCCGATTCCGGTCACCAGCCGATCGATCGGTGCATCTCTAGTAACACTACCAACAGCCAAAATCATAATTGCATGTAAACTAAATGTAACGTCTCATCATAGCCTGTCAAATTAGGCCTAAATGGTTTCTCCTCTTGTGAATATACGTGTTTGCATAGAACTACATGTCATTTTAAAACATGTTGCAAAGGTACTGCTTCAATCTGTATTTCATTATGCTACTAGGCTATTTGCTTTGTCTTACTCTTTATTAATTTAAGCTATTTATTAATCATCTTCCATCCTTCACAGTACTTATAGCGCACGCATTCTCATCAGCTAAGACATGTCACTTGTCATCGTAGGGGAGGTTTATGCCATCATTCTTGTGTTAAAATCATCAGCCAATCAATGTGGTCACTTTAGTCAAGCTTGTGCATGAGTAATGACGTTAACCATTCCAACGGAGCTCTTATCTTATGAGTTGTTCTTTTTCCTTACTAAGAGTAGATCTGAGAGGCTTTGTGAATAACTTTTAAGAGAACTCTGAATACGGGCGCTGATCAGTAGCCCACCAACAATATTATAGAACAATGATATTGAAAATAGCATATTGATATTGTTCAATAGTGCTGGCGCGATTAGTCAACGTATTCAAACTAGGGGTGGCACGGTTCACAAAATCTACAGTTAGGTTCGTATCACGGTTTAGGGTCACGGTTTTCGGTTCGGTCCGGTCTTGTTGTGTTTTTTTCTTTTAATCTTTAACACTCCAGAAACATATTTCAGCATACCAGTATAGCTTACTCATCCACAATTAGGCTAGAGTATTTAAAGAATAGTTATCATGTAATAATGCACAAACTGAATTTGACTTCACATAAAGCACATTATTGTCTGAGGAAACAGTTGAGATTTGTTATGTGGGTGAAATGACGAAACAGAAAAGAAATCTGCTCAAATATGTTCATCATTTATTGAAATGTACATAATTCGAAATGGTTGCCATCCAGTGATGTCATGATATGCAAATTAGATGAGCAAATGAACCCCCATCATACATTTTTCAAATTTACTGTAGGACTTTATCTCTGACCACTTTTAAGCCATGGCATTTTGAAATGTCATCTCATTCTATTTATTTTTTATTTGATTTGCAGGTCATTGTTATAAATAATATCATTTTGCAACAGTGGTTCTAAAACAGCGGGGTGGAAAGAAATAGGATTAGGCCTTTGACTCAAAGGTGAAAGTGATCATGTGTTTTGTTTTTTCATTCATAGAGCCAGACCACTGTCAGATGATGAAGAGGATGAATGAAGTGTGTACACCTGTTTATTTTAAGCAATTTTAAATGATTTGGGTTGTAATTTGTGGAGTTTCTTTTTGTATATTTTTGTACATAGCTTCTTTTTTGATGAAGAGAACAATAAATGAAATTTCTCTCTTTCATCTTTGTGTGTATGTACTGGTGCCTTTTTTGATACTGTATGAATAAAAGTTAAAATGTTAATTTCCCTGTAATTTATTCAGTGATTTGCAGTGATGTGGGTTGAATGTTATATAGCACAATGGTCACACAAACGTACCATGGGCGAAGTGATATCACGCACTACTACTGCTTGTTGCCTATGGGGACTATTTTCAGATGCTGTGTGACTAGTGCTGGGCGGTATACCGGTTCAAACCCAATACCGCTGTATATTTTCGTTATGATGTGAAATTTGAATATACCGCCATACCGGTGTATTTGATTGCACTGTGGGTGGAATGCTGCGTCGCGTGACATTGTTTCAGACAGGACCCTTTTCATATATTTATATTGAATCTTGAATTTCCCCTTGGGGATCAATAAAGTATCTATCTATCTATCTATTTCCTTTATATAGCCTATTTACTTAAACTGTATAATGTACCTGGGCTTGAACTTGAAGCAGTATAATTATTGCAAGTTGCACTACTTGTGTAGATCAAAGATACTTAAATACCATTTTTTAAACCGTCTCTGTGTAGATTTAAAGTATGTTTGTGAAATTTGCATAATACAAGTTCTGTTGACTGCAATTACCCATTAGAATCATGAGTGCCTCTTTGTAAACAGCATCATTGGGGCCATGCAAACTTGTATTAGGCTAGGGCTACTAGTGTGGAGTTATTCTACAATATTCCAATATCATCAATAGACCATCCCCAAGTCAATATACTGCAGTAATTCCTCTCTCAACCAGTCATACCGTCATATACCGTGAAACCGTCAGAATTTTGAAAAATACCGTGATATACATTTTTGCCCATACCACCCAGCACTGTGTGACATCACTGCGCCATGGTACGTTTGCAACTTCCCTTGGTTATTACGCCAGATGAGAGTGTAGTAGTTCCATGTCAAATCAGCCTAGAAAAACGGCAGGTTTCATTTTCAGTTGGTCTTATATTACACTATTAACTTGATTTTAGATGGGGAAATTACCAGGAAATCTTCAGGATGTAATGTGGTCTCAAGGCACTTCACAACAGAGGTAAGAGCGACAGGGCGGTAGTCATTAAACAGATGACGAACAGTGAGAGGTTGAAGATGTCTGTGAATACCTCTGCCAGTTCAGAAGCACAGGCCTTGAAGGGATATTCCGCCATTTTTGGAAATGCGCTCATTTCCCACCTCCCCTCTCGCAAAACAATCAATATTTACCTTGTTCCCGTTCATCCAGCCATTCTGTGAGTCTGGCGATACAACTTTTAGCTTCAGCCTAGCATAGATCATTGAATCGGATTAGACCATTAGCTTCTCGCTTGCTAGCTTCATGTTTATAAGTGACTAAGATTTTTGGAAATGTTCCCATTTAAAACGTGTCTCCTCAAGTTATAAAGTGCAATAAGACCAACTGAAAATGAAATCTGGCGTTTTTCTACGCTGATTTGACATGGAACTACACTCATCTGGCGTAATAATCAAGGCAACTTGCAAACTACTGGCACTACTACTGCTTGTTGTCTATGGGGACTATTTTCAGATGCTGCGTACGATATCACTGCGCCTATGGTACGTTTGCAAGTTGCCTTGATTATTATGGCTGTGGTGACTGATGTCACAAGTTGGGCTTTATGCTTAAGTTTTGGATATAATGAGTTGGCTGCTGTAGACTTGTCTGCCTTCCTCCGAGCTCTACCAGCTGATGACCTACCTTCTCCCTTGACCATGTGGATGGGCCTTAGTATGGTCTTTACCTCATACTGCTCTTCTGATTTATTTGTGTAGCAATTAAGTTGGTCCAGATGCTTGTTCAACTTCAGCACATACCAAGGGCAACAAGTGCAGTAGGCCCAACATTATAGCCTTTGAACCATGAATATCCTTTTAGTCTGATAAACCACATGATGGATCTGAAAAACCACCACAATACCTGAAAAGGGCAACAGTCTTTCTCTATAACAACTCTGACCTGTGGGGTGTCCTACGAAGCTCGATTAGTGGCTTAGCGAGGTATGTGGCGCTCAAAACCAGGGTATGCTGTCATACGACAGTGGATTTGTTTTAGCGTCGCTGTATCACCATGGTATCTTATGCTCGCAACCAAACCTGCTCGGGAGCGGGTTATGTGCTTAGTTATAGCTCAAATCGTGAAATATCACCGCCCTCTGACCAATTCTAACCAATCCATTATCTTAAACAACGAAGTTATCTCACGTGTGCTAATCTGTCATACTTTGAACAGGTTCGGCCCCGCCTCTGCAAACATTTTGAATCTCGAAGGCGCTTTTAAGTATGTTGTGCGTGCAAATATGTCACTACTGTGGACATGCATGCCATACAATATCTGATGACCATCGACTTTTTGATGTTATAGGTTAGACACTAAAAAAGACCACCCTAGATTTCGCTACCGCTCATAAATGCGGAAGTAATCGTTTTTAAACCTAGGCTGTCTTGTGCGTCTCCACGTTTCCCGATTGGTCAAAATCACCCCAACCACGAGAACGCGCACAGATCTGACCTGAAAGCCTAGTTTGACAAATTTATCACATACCTGCTGTCGTAGGATCACTTAACTTAATACCCGAGTTGAGGCTTTGTGCAGCCTCGATATGTCTAGATAAGATTTGTCTAACTTGCTTCGTAGGACACCCCACTGGTGGATGTCTCAAACTGGGCATAGAAGGAGTTCAGCTACTCTGCAAGACAGACCGAGGTCGCATATCTGCTCTGTGGCTCTTTCCTTTGTAGTCAGTGATGGTCCTTAGCCCATCCACATGGGTGTTGTATCCTATAATTTGACACCACTTTTTCTCTGTACTGTCTCTTGGCTATTTTAATGGATTTGCTTAGTTCATAACGGGCTATTTTGTACTCACTCGGGTTACCAGAATGAACATTTTTGGGAATTGTGGGCCTGGGGTGGAGACTGGAGTTAGGTGGTGTGTGTGCGTCTGTGTGCGCACTTGTCCAAGTGATGGAGTTGGACATAGGTTTAGTGCTCTGTTTAAAAACACGGTTGTTAGGCTACTTGGTTGATAAATAAAGCACGGGAAGTTCCTGTTAAGTGTGGCAAAGTGTCTGGAGTATCACAATAAGAATCCTTACAGAAACGAACCATGGACCTGGGTCCTTCAGTGCCCGGACCCTAGGCGGCAATGTACGTCGGCGATTGAAAAGCGCGGAATAAATTACGTAGCCCAGGGGCGCTTGCCTGCGATTCAACGACCAATCACATTGTACTCCACATAATACGTAGGCACGTAGAATCTACGTTGCTTCCGTGTTTTGAGTGTGGTCACCTCCTCCAATCATCAACATTGGCGGTGCTGGACTTTGCTGGGTTTCTTCATGCCTCGAAAGGAATAAAGACGAGCCTAATCCGTCGCTGATAAATATGTCTGATAATCTGATACTGGTGAGTCCAATTTCGTATAAAGCTGTTATGTAAGTTTACCTCACTGTTATTTTGATGTGACCACGAGTTGTAGGCTAGGTTATCAAGAGAAACCCTGTCGTCACTGAAGTTAAATGATTAGCATGACGTTACTTTGTGTGTAATTTAAATTATTGTGCAAATTTACTAGTGTGCAAACATTGAACGTTCATTTAACATTAACGTACTGCGCGGTCATTTCATTCGCCGACGTTCACTGTGTTCATCTCCGTTAAAGATAATGTCATTACTTATGATACTTCAACTGAACTGAACACGTTATTTTATAAAACAGGATTCTGCGTCTATAATTTTGAATAGGAATATATTTGGGGAATTTCAGTTAGAAAGCTGCTGAACGCTATAGTAACGACATATAAGATAGCGTTTGTAAGGGACAGGTTAGATCTAAACCCATCACCAATGCTTCGTTTTTGTAATCCTCTTAGTCGCTAAGCAACGACCAAGCTTGCATGGAGTGGCATTTTAGGGCCCGATCACCGATGCTATTGTGGGTACCTGATCTGCATGGGTTACTAGATCTCAGTGGCGTGCGGTGAGGTCTGTGGCAGGGTAGGCAGTGGCCATTCACATATGTAAATTCCATCCGTACACTCGCAAATTTTACTATATTTTCATGGTAATACTCCTTCTACTTAGTCATTTCACAGAATCAGAGGTGTCAGTAGGTGTGCAATTTTTTATTTTATTTTTTCAACCTACGGGGGTCCAGGGGTTTCTCCCCCGGGACATTTTGAAAATTGGGCTGTTAGAGATGCAGTTTCAACGTAGTTTGAGAAGGAAAGGGAGAACATTTGTTGGGGTCCTTCTCATCATATTTTAATAACAAATAGCCTAAAGCTAATTTCCCTCACTAGACCTACTGGTATATATGGGGGATTAAGAGGAGGGGAATCGTTTTAACTGAGACCCAAACTTTTTTTTCTGCCCGTGACGATGATGAATACCTGGTGCTTTGTTGGCTTCTTTAGTAGCTATCACGCCGACCTGCTGCAAACGTGAGACATCTTGTAGGCTACTGTTGATGAAATATAACCTCGTTTTCTAGCCTCTCGGTGTACTTGGTCGACCATGGTTATCCGTCTGGGTTTTTAATGAGCTAAACTACATAAATCCACCATTAATTTGTAATTGTATGCCTCCTCCCTGCTGTTTGTTTCCTATGTAGAATAGAATAGAATAGAATATATACTTTATTGATCCCGTGAGGGAAATTTGTTTCTCTGCATTTAACCCAATTTAACCGAATTAGTGAACACAGCACACACACAGTGAGGTGAATCACACACTAACCCAGAGCAGTGAGCTGCCATGCCCAACAAGCGGCGCGGGGAGCAGTGAGGGGTTAGGTGCCTTGCTCAAGGGCACTTCAGCCGTGGTGGACTGGTCGGGGATCGAACCGGCGACCCTCCGGTTACAAGCCCGAAGCCCTAACCAGTACACCACAGCTGCCCTGTGGAGTTGTCCGAGCTGATGTCCCGAGTCCCGTTGAGGCCGGACTGCTATTGGCTTATCTGCGTTCTAAAGGCAGCGCTTGGCGGGAATAAGCATGCTTATGCTCCCCATAAACTTTCACATGAATCATGTAATACGCATGCGCAACCTCCGAAATTCGCAGCATTGAAATGAATGGTGAGGATAGACAGAGACCTTTAAAGCCTACCCTGGCCTTCGGAATCAAAGCAAGCTTCGGGACGGCTTGCTTGGGCGTTCCCACGGTAACCAGGCATGTTTGCTTTGCTGCGTAGTTCAGTGTTGTGAATCGCTGTTTGTGTAAGCCTTCACGTTTGAGTTTTTGACCTTAAATAAGACGTAAATTTACTTTTTAGAATTGAAATTGCATTCTAATTGTATTGTTTGTGACTTCAGTGTGAGCTTTTAATAATATTTTTTATAAATATGTGTCGTCCTTCTTTTTAAAATGAAATTTACTCAGGGTAGGCCCTGCCTACCCTGACCGCACGTCACTGCTAGATCTGCATGGCGCGTCATTCAAACACATTCTGATTGGTCTATTAGCCGTTACACTTCAAGAATTTCATTGGCCAGCCACCAAAACAACGATGTACTGTTACCTTTTTTGTAATTTCAAACACGATACACTGTATTTACCTACCGTTTTCGTCATGAGGACTTAACATTTTCACAAAGAAAGCATTTGTTGCAGTATTAGATTGCAAGCTTCTTCTAACCTGTCAAAGCTTGAGACAGAAGTAGCCTACCCAGCTAGCCACCAAACATCGATGCACTGTGTTACCTATCGTTTTTGTAATTTAAACAAACATCGATACACTGTGTTTACCTACCTTTTTTGCCATAAAACTGCCGTTTTCACACACAAAAAAACATTTATTGCAGTATGAAATTACACACTTCCTCTAACCTGACAAACTTTGAAACATCAAACATCGATGCACTGCGTTACCTAACGTCTTTGTAATATAAACAAAGAAAGCATTTGTTGCAGCATTAAAATGCAAACGTCAGTCAGTAGGCTCTATTTCTTATCCTGGACTGCCATCTACTGAATAGAAAAGGCAACAGCCTAGGAATTATGTAAAAAAAAACATACATGACTATGACTAATCATGGGGGTATACCACAGTGGAAACTTAAATCATTTGCATTTCTCATGCTAAAAATCTGAAATCAAAGGGGACATTATAATTGAATTGATTAGCGGTTCATGTAAAATGTAGTTTGTCCATACATCTGGAAATCCATTACCACCAATATCAAACAAATCAATTCCAGAGAAAACAACAGTTGACATGTTTATTAGTGTGTAAAGCGTTATACAATGTGTGTTGCATCTTGTAAAGATATTCATTAAGAGAAATCAAGTTTCAGTGTCCATGTCTCGTTGGTGCAAGTCCAAAGGTAGAGCACTGTCTAAAAGTCAAAAGGGGTTGTCTTAATTTAGTTGATTCCCTTTAAAAGCCTTGCGCATTGTTCAATGGCCTGTTGGTGTTATCATGGCGTATTTACCTGGGTGTCCAGAAGAGACCGATTTAGCCTTCCCAAATTTTATTGCTGGAAAATTGTGAAAATAATGTACATGATGTGTGAATATTATTTTCTAACACGGATAGTTCCGGTCCTTGATGATGATTGGCTGAATCGCGTTCGATGCTGTTATAAAATCCAACACAAACCTACACCATGACCGCATTTCGTTAATGCACTACCACAACTTGCACAAAAGTTAAAGTGGTTGCGTCTCGATGTTGCATGGCAACCATTCATATGGAGGAAATATTTCTTGGCGGAAGAATGATTATCTATGAATACATCGTTACATTTGTCGTTGCTGTGCCTTTGTTTCATGAAATCAAATCAACGTATAGTTACCGTTTTAGAAAAGTAAGATAAGGGGTGGTTTTAGGCACTAGCCTAGGGTCTCCCGGGGCTTATGACATAAGTAGATGATTTCAGAATGAACGCAGCAGCCGCAGCAGTAGCCAGAAGCCAGTTCTCACTATTGATCATTATCATTATTACATTTCCCTTGTGTGTGTGTGTATTCACACCAAATTGGCATGCCATACCATACCCTCCCAATATGCACAGCATCCCATTAGCTGCCTGCCATCAGGCTATTTACAATTTTCTATTTTAAGATAAAGGCAGTCAACACGTTATCAAAATTAACTTAATGCAGCGCTATATCCACGCACACACATTTCGTTTGAACAGGAGAGATTACGCACGCAGGCGCGCAACTAGGCTACTTGTTGTATTCTTTTACTCGGCTATCAGCACAAAATGTGAAGTTAATTCACTAACTCAATAGCCTGCTCATCATGGATAATGTCATCTTATTGTCAAAATGTATGTTTACTGTCATAGGCTTTAAGAAAAAAAAAAAGTCCCTTCCATATTTCACTCAAATCTGAGTGGAAAGGAACAGAACATCAATGAATTGCAATGGAATGACTGATTTGATCACTGTTGACCTCTCCAGGGCTCCAGAGTGCAACCAGGTCTAGGTCGCACTGATGCACCTGACGCTGCTCGGGTGAAAGGACACATTTCTTTCGCAAGTTTTCATTGTAGACTATACGTGCAACTTTACCAAACAGTATCGAAGTAAACCCCCTCTCCTTTCGCGCTCAATGGTCACCCGCCCCTCCAAATGGACATTTAATCCAAATAAACGTTCACAAAGCTTTTTCTACACTATTGTGTATCATTTACATTATGTGAAAGGAGAGCGATAAAAAGGTGACCTTTTGGCATTAAAGGCGATGCAATGAAAAATGTAGGTGCACCTCAATTTTGTGTTGGTGCGCCGTAAAAAAAAAAAAAAAAAATGCCTCACCTGTGCAACCAACGCAAAAAGTTAGTCTGGAGCCCTGCTCTCCTAGAAATGGTTTCACTGCTAGAATTTTAGTTTTAGTTTTTGTTGAGATTATTGAATTAAAGAGAGTGTGCCTATTGTTTCTTATGCCCCTTTCTCTGATTTTAGGAGGGTCAGCATTCAAATTCTGAGAAGAAACAACGATCCAAGAAAGGTACATCTTTATAATACAAAAACAATCTCAGGAAAAAACATTTCATGGTAGGTTAGTGGTCCAGGAGAAATAAATGCAACAGAGACAAAAACAAATTCAACAGAGAATAATGGGTGTGAATTTGGACTGTATGGTATTTCAACATACCATTGGAAAAATGTCAAGATACCGCATCTCCTTATATGGGCAAAGGTGGTAGCTTTTTTGTAGGCTAACTTCAGAGGTCTATTAAGATAGACAGATCAGAATTTAACACTGGTTGAATATGATTGGCTTATTCAAATTCACTTAACTGGTGAGGTCTCGTCCATTTCGGAGTCCCCACCTTGACGTAGCCTCCCACTACCTATATCGCTGATGAAGTTTTTTGAAAAGATTTTTTTTCTCTCTTGTAGCTCCAGAGCTTCCAATACTGGAAAAGAGGAACTGGTTAATTCATTTATATTACATTCGCAAAGACTATGAGACCTGCAAGGTGAGTCTTTGTTTTCTTTTCTGTTGTGATTCTGAGGCCTATCTCTTGTGTGTTGATGGGTTACATGTTGTGATTTGAATTTTCCTCTGGCAATGTTGGAATAATTACAGATTATTATAATAATGTGACTCATATATTAAAGCAACACTAAAGAGTTTTTCGTACCTTAAAATAATGTTTCCAAAATCATTTCAGTGGTTCATCAACTTGTAACAGGGTGAACGGCACTTCTGCATTCACTTCGCGGCCCTCTATCGGCTATAACCGCACTATGTGACTTTACCAGAACGGGTAGCATACCTGTAGTTCCATGAAATGAGACCTAAGAAACTATAAATTTGACTTGCTTCGATGTCGCAATGCATCATACTTTCATAAAATCATGCAACATGCTCTACCTGGTCTGTGGACATCGTTATTTGGTGGATTAACAAATAGCGTGTGTGTAACAGAAGAAAAGTGCTTTAGTGTTGCTTTAAAATAGAAATCATCAATAATGTTTTAATATAATTTCCAGGGATTGGACTGGTATGATTTATTCTAGCCTGCTGAATCATACTAACATGATTTAAAACATCACAGGGTGAAAATGAGAATTCATGAAGTTCTTTTGAGAAAATTTTGAAATATCGAGATATATTTAGGGGTGTCGCGATTTACCGGTATTATGATAACCGCGATGATAAAATGTGAAAATATGAATATCATATAAATATTGTATAAACGATATTATCGTATGACACAATCGTTTTTACATAAAAAGGCTTTTCGTGCTTGTTGTTTCTCCATTTCTCTCTCTCTCTCTCTCGCTCTCTCTCTCTCTCTCTCTTCCTCCCTCCAAAAAGTCACACACGCAACTGTGGTCCGTGTTTGTTGACATTTTTTCCTGCTCGCTCCGGTAGCCTACAGCTGCTAACTTATAGCAATATCGATCAACTTTTTTCCCCAGCCAAAAAAAGTGTCAATTGTAACTTGGTGATGATCAGCTGATCAGATGATCATGCACATTAGTGCAGTGTTTCTCAAACTATGGGCCGCGCAAGGTGGAGACTGCTGGTCAGCGAGACATGGAGTGAAAGGACCGGTGCGTCACCTGATAATTTGCTGCGCGATTGATCAAACAACCGCGGACCAACAGAAAAAGAAAGCAAACGTTTCTGCACTCAGGAGGAAATGCTGGCTAAATCGATGTGATTAAACAGACATAGGCTATTAAGTGGTGGCATTCATTGAATGCATGCGTGAGCGCGTTTGCGTGACAGAAACTGAAACTACACGATAACGTAACGTTGGTGGCAAAGCTCCGCTTCAACCTGTCGGAAGGCTATTTAATTATTTAACAACATTTAATAGAACAACGTGGATTCTCGCAACTTCCATATAAACAGAGCAGAGACTGTAGGCCTACAATACATTATTTAGCTTTGAGTATTGCTTAGTCAAATTTGAATACCGTATAACATGGTCAGAAGATTGTAGCCAGTCTTTCATCTAAAGATCTCCAGATTTACGCCTATCTGCATGGCCGTTTACCATAAACAAAAGTTGGTATTGTGTTTCCTGAATCCTTACATTCAGGCATTCAAATGAAATTTCATTATAAACCATATCAATTTGTTCTCCATTTGCATATAGTTGCTGTTGTTTTCAGAAGTATCTCTCATGCAACCATGCAAAGGCAATGAACTATTTAAAATTATATCTCATAGTAAAGCAGGCCTCTGATGTGCATAGGACATGTGCATATGTGCATGTGCATAGTTTTCACAAACTTCTTGTGAACAATTTTGACACTTTAAAACATCAGTTCTAGTCAGGTGATAAGCCTAGTGTTAGAATTAGAAGGCTAGTTGTTGTAGATATTCTCTGTAAAGCAGGGTCTTCAGAAGTTTTCGAAGATGGAGAGGGATGTCCCTGCTCTAGTAGGAACTGGTAGCTCGTTCTTTCAAATAGTATGTTTAGCAGCCAGAATTTCAAAATGTTCATGCTCTATGTTTTGTCCAAATGATGTCCGTCTATATCGTCCTTGCACTTGGAGAAAACGGAAATGTTTCATTTGTCCAGTGTTTCAATCGTCCCGGTTGTACCTACTCATTGAATCAAAAGCTTTACTTTGTTAAAAGTCTAACAACCTTAAAATATACCAGAAAATTGTGTCTAGCTCATCATTTTCTGTCTGGGGAGAGCCCCCAGACCCCCCACTGACCTGTCCCACCCACTCTCAAAAAGCCTCCAATATTTTTTTTTTACTATAGATATCGTGATAATATCGTTATCGTGATATTTTTTGACATGATAATCGTATTGTGAAATTTTGATATCGTGACACCCCTATATTGTATATCGTGAAATAGGCTAAACATATCTAGATATTATTATTATTATCATTATTTTTATTATTATTATTATTATTATTATTGTTATTATTGTTATTATTATTATTATTATTATTATTATTATTAATAATAATAATAATAATATATTCTTTATTTATTGGTCAATAGGAATATTACAATTCAGGAGGAGTAACATAGATAATACATCCACCAAAGTTATCTCCCCTCATTGCCCTTTTTTCTGTCCCTACTATATATCACAAACAGTTCAGAACTATTTGACAAGAACAAGGGATGTAGTGGTTACAGCATATTTACCACATAGGGATTTCTCTCATGACATAGGAAAGAAAAAGGATAAAAATAAGAAAAACATGTTTTAAGATCTGACAGTATGTTCTTCAATAATCATATAAGCATAATGCAAAGGTATACAAATCATTTAGGTACTTCAGTTTTACAAAATGTATTTGTGTGATGACCCTCCCACAGTGTTTGTGTGTAGTATATGATGTCCATTTAGTCCATATTTTAACAAACGTGTTCATTTGTAACCGATGTGAGAATGTGTTTTTTTTTTCTATCAAATATATGTTATTGATTAACTCTGTCCATTCCTCTGTGGTGGTAGGGTCAGGTTGTAACCAGTGTCTAGTAAAAGTTTTCCTCCCTGCTGATATCATAACACTAAACAGATACTTATTAAAGTAAACATTCATATTTAAAAGAAAATGAATATTTCCTAATACCATGGTACTAAACTGAAAGGGTATGTTGATTTGTAATATATTCTCTATTGTTCGGTGTATCTCAGACCAGAATTGTACTATTACGGAACACTCCCAGAATATATGCCAGTGATCAGCTTCCTGATTCCCACAGAGTCTCCAACACTTGGAGTTGTCTTTTGAAATATGTATTATCTGCTTTGGGGTGATAAAAAATCGAATTAAACATTTCCACCCAAACTCTCTCCACCTATAGGAATTAGTAAATTTCCACTGAAATTCACAGCAACTACACCACTCTTCCTTTGAAATGGTCAAGTTACCTTCATTCTCCCATTTAGGAGTGTACGTTTTTAGTTATAAAGGCTTTGTATATTCTAGATATAATACTCTTGATTAATATAGAGTATGCTCCAAGTAAGACAACTTTAACCACAGGATCATCATTATCTATATGGGTTTTGATAGTTTGATCAAAGTAATGGCGTAGTTGCAGGTATCTGCTTTTCTAAGCCATGGTTTTCCTGAAGAGTTTGGAAGTCCTTCAGTTGCCTTGTATCGGAGTAGAATGTAGTAATACCTTTGGCTATAAAGGTTTTAAATCTACCATCCATTTGGTTGGGTTCAAAATCTAGGCACACCATTTAAGTACTTTCAGTTTGTCTTGTATATTATATTCCTTTTATATTGTGTTCCATGATTTAAGTTGGAATTTTAACCATGGGTTTTAGATACCATTGATGAGTTTTCTTAAGTCTGTATTATCCAGTACTGTCTGTATAGGAGGGTTCCTACTTCCTAATCAAAAATAGTTCAATGTCTTTTCATCTGGTGATGTGACATTTACAGTAAGCGTTACTTGAGAATGGCCATTTCACTCACGCTTTGCCTGATTCACGTTCGCCGTGAAATGTATTACAGCTGCATTACAACTTACCGCCACTAGGTGGCAGTACAGTCCGCTGTAGCATTGCTGCGGTGTGATTGATACTGAAGCCCAGTTCTACTCATTCAATAGGCGGCCAGGAAGCAACCTCCAGTGGCCCAGCCCATATAGTAGGCTATATTTCGGAAATGCCAACAGAAATCCCTAGGAGCCTAGTCACCTACAGACTGCAACAATGCGACTCTTTTATTGTTTTGTTTTTTCGGGTGTTTGTAAATTCAGTCTGGCACTCTGAAAATGTTCGCAAGGCTCTGCACTTCGAAAAAGACGAGCATGAACGAACAAACTATTTGTCATAGTTCAAAATTGCCATTAACACAAGCAGCAGATTGAAATAACACTTTATGTTTCATTCGAGAGTTTGACAACAGTGAGGATGATTAGCACTATGCAAACAAGTTTTATTGAGTTAGACTGCTTCTCTATAATAGTTCCGTAATCTGACGTAGGCTATTTCCTCATGAATGTAATTCTGTAATTTCTCTTTGGATAGCTATCTATCTATCCAATGGCGTCAGTGTGGTTTTCAGGGGACAAAACCTATGGACAAAACGCTATTTTACAGCTTGGTTTGATAAGTGCTGGGGACATACATTTTATATGATCTTAACGATGTTGAGGACTGTTGCGCTGACTCTGCTGCGCTGTTGTCGCCAGAACTAGGCTATATTTAGGTTACTTTATCAGCTTCGTACTTAAATGGCTCATTCCGAGGAGAATGAAGGCTAGTTCGATGGTTTCTGTCATGTCCTCAGGACTCGGCTCGCCCAAAAAAAACGAAACCAGAGCCAGAGTGATGCTGAAATCGATGTAGTCATTCTAACTCCACGAAAATTACCACCGCTGGTTTGCTTTGGTTTGTGGAGTAATCCATATGAATTTGAGAAAATGTATAGGCTTTAGTTTAGACCTACTTTCTCGGGGGGCAGAGACATTTTTAAAGGTGGTCTAGGCCCTCTATGAAATACAGTAGCCCAAAGCATAAATCTTTTAATCGTAGTTCCGTGGGCTATTCGAAATTACGCTCTGATCAGCGGAGGACGGGAGCAGTGAATCTAAATATTGGTCGTTTATCGAAGAACAGTAGCCTACCATGCCTTACCATTATCTTTGATATTTCAGTGCATGGTTTTGAATATTTTAATAGTTGCCAAAAATATAAGGGATTCAGTCAGTCGAGTTTATATTCGCGGTAGGCTATACACTTAACGCACGATCAAAACTTCTGACATGCAAGAGTCTATGCTCTGTCAATCTCAGACTCTCACAAAATTAAGGAAGCAAGTAAAACGCAAGATGCACGGGAAGTAGGAGTATGAATGATGTAGCCTACGTTTCTTAATGATTGTCGAAATGTTTCTTTCGGGGGGAAACACGTCCGGCATGGTCCAGCGACATCGTTATAGTCATTCATTCACCACATGATAAAATGCAGTCTAGCTTGACGTACAGTAGACAACGGTAGGCCTATGCCTATCTCTGAATCAACATGAACATGAGTATAAGTTGCTAGAACTTTATTTTGCATAGCTATAGGTCTAGTCAATGGTGAAAATGAATCACCGCTCACTGTCCTGTCAAGCGTAGCCATGTATTAAAGACATTTTATTTTCAGTTGGCAAAAGTGATGGGGACAAAATCTGTGATAACAAAAAGTGTTAAAATGACGCCTATCTATCTATCTGTCTATCTATATCTATCTATCTATCTATCTAACGTTCAGTTTCACTTGCGCAAAAAGACGAGCATGAACTTTGCGAGGTTATCCGGTTCCTCAAATTGGTGAAGGTTCTGTTACATCTGCGATCAAGTGATTTGAAACATAGAAAATATTATAACGATTAGCCTAGTCTAGTCTTTGACTTTTGAGTCGTTGTCCAAGCATCTATGCCGTGCCGACGACGGCTACCACAAAGCCATTCTAAATGGCTCCGAAATGGGCAGCAGCATCAAGTGTTGGAAGCTAACTGTACCATCCCCCCTCTGTGAGCTGGCCTCTACTTAGAACACGAATTTAAAAATCCCCCACCCCCAAGAGCAGTTTCACACATCATTAGCAATCTTTTGTAGCCTATATGTTGAGTGTGCGTCTGCAACAGTGAGCCTACTCCTTTTCGGCTTTCGGAAACAGCATCATTTTCGCCGGGGACCGCGTAGCCATGTCTCCACCACTTTTTATGACGAACGATTTTGTCCCCACCACTTTTTAAATGTTTATCAATTCATCGAAAAAGTTGGTGCCCACCAGTGATGCGCGGGTACGTGTCTGAACGGCTCGCCCCGCCCCGCCCTGCCGTTTACAACTAACCCGACCGCAACTCGGACCACAAAAAATAATTATTGAAATATTATACCCGACCCGCTTATTGTAAAAATTGGTCTAACTTAGTCGTAGCGTCATTGAGCTACGCAAAACTGGTATCTCATGCATGTAAACAATATAGGCCTAACAGTCTAGTGATTGCTCAGAATTTGGGAAACATGCATTTAGTCTAGCCTTTTTTTGTTCCGTGTCAGCGTTCATCCAAAAATTAGACTATTTCAACATTGAACATAATTAGCCTAAGGATTTTCCTATACAAATTCTGTTTCAGCCGTTCCTCACATGAATGCGTTGAGACTCCCAAGCATGAAATGCAGGCACAGAATATTACCGTATTACTATTAAGAAACTCTTTATTAACGTCTTCATCAATGGACCACCAAAACAAAAATCAAAACCAAAACCCATAGAGCCCGATTGAGTGCGTCATTGCTTGCTCCGCGAAACCTTCATTGCACGGAAGAACAGACGTAGGGCTTTCCAACGAGCCACTTTATAAGTTGCGCAAGGACACACATTGCATGCTCATACCAATTGTAGGCTATATGCCTTGATGACATTCAATTAAGAAGTATTTCCTGATTGGGGACACTTTTAGTTTATTTGTCTTTCAGTCCATGGTTCCACCATTCGATCTTGCTACAAATGATCAGACTTGAGAAGCACGCATCGCATCAGCAACTTCGCTGCTCAGTAGCCGAATCGAAGGGGCCAGCAGTTCGAGAAAAAAGTTGCAGATCATAGACAAAGAAAGCATATGCTCTGAGAACAGAACACAACTGCATGTCAAGTGTAGCCGAGGGTCTGTCTACGCAGAAACAACAAGTGCACATGTTCGTGACAAAATATGGGGAATAGAATCGCGTTTCAGTGGGAATGCTGCAAATTATGTTTTCCTCTTCTAAAGACAATTATGTACGATATAAATGACAAAAAATTAACAGCATATTTTTTTTATACCGACCCGACCAAACATGACCCGAATAGGCTATCATAAAAAATAGGGCCTATGTTTTCTTAACCCATAACCGCGGGTGACCATATTATGTGCAAATCTAACAACTGAGATGCATCCCCTATAATCATTATAGATCAAAAAAGACAAGTAGAACACACAAACAACCATAGGATTCATGAGGTCATATCATTTTTAAATAAATTAAGTCACCGTTAATGCGACGGGGCAAACATGTGTTTCTTAGCGTCTTGAAACTTTCTCCTGAGAACTGAAAGTCCGATCAAACGTCATTCAAAGGCAGTCCATAATTCAAATGAAATTGTTTTCTAACGAAAAAGTCCTACCTTTTACAATAGGCCCAAATAATAGAATATTTAAATAGACAAGATGTGTGTGATGCCTAATTGTTTCCCGCCTGATCAAAACCGTTCAGGAATTATTTACGCAAAACTGAAACGTTCATAATTCATTCTCCCTCCTTCGCTTTCGGTTCGGAATGAAACAGCAGAGAGCATAAACCATATAGTTTCTCCTGTAGCCTAGGCCTATTTTAGGCTATTTGACAGCAGCCTACTATACATTTCAAATAAACATAGGCTATAGCCCAATGTAGCCTATACATAGGCAAGAGGTTTGTGGTGCGTCGGAAAATGGGACATTAATTGTTTCCCGCATTTAGAATCAAGAATAACATTCGTGAACCATTTTGTTTTGTTGCCAGCATAAAAACAAGCGTAGGCCTACCATCAGCCTATCCGCACATTTGAAATAAAATGTATGAATTGATCCAAAAACGAGAGCACAAGGACATAGGCCTACGCTTATGTTTTTAGTGGAAACTGGCCTCGTGACCTCATTAAACCGTTAGTGACAGCAAAACCAACCTAAACGAAACAGCCAGATGCCTCTTCATACAATAGGCTAACAGAAGACACCTTCATAAACAATAACAAGTTTTGTCGTGAGACTAGGCTATTAAAAGCAGAAAAGATGTTCAGCTTGCTTTGGGATTGAATTCAATTTGGGACTGTTTGGCTAGTGGTAAATGCCGACATTCCTAACCCTGCTCACAAGTGCCACCTGGTGGTTGTTTGGGACATTGCAGCTTCACTTGGGAAAAATAAATAAAATACACGTGATTCACGTGTGATTCTCATGAGAATCTCACGTGAAAGCGGCCAATGTCAACCAACACCCACTGTAGCAGAGGTCTAATCTGGGCAGAGAAAAAATAATCTCTCAGGTGGGGTACTGCCATACCCCCCTTCCTCCTTTGATAATTGATAAGTTTTGTGTTTAACTCTAGGTTTTTTCCCTTGCCAAATGAATCTGGAAATAATGTTATCCCACTCTGAGAATTGCTTGGTGGCTATTTCTACAGGAAGAGACTGGAATAAAAACAACAGTCTTGGGAGAATGTTCATTTTCACAGATTACACAGGAATGGATTGGTGTTCCATCTCTGTATATCTGGTTTTATTCTTGACAAAAGGGGGTCATAGTTGATCTTTGCGAGTGATGAGATTTCCTGGGGATCAATATTCCTAGATATTTTAGTGTATTTTGGTCCCATTTCAGATTAAATTGACCCTTAAATTGTCTGGGTGGTGTAGAGTTCAGTGAGAGGAGCTGTGTTTTTTGGATATTAAGTTTGTATCCAGCATATTTTCGAAAAATGTCCAGGAGCTTGAATAGTTCAGGAGGTGAATTAGTAGGTTCACCCAAATATATCAAAATATCATCTGATCGATAGATAGATAAATACAGGGACGTGCACAGGAATTTTGAGGGGCGGTTGCTCTGGCCTAAAAAAAAGCAAGTAAAAAAAAACTAAGGGAATGGTCATAATTCGAGATAAGGTTTATTTCTCCCGTTTGCCTCCTAAATGGGAGTGGCACTACGTCACCGTGAAACCGGAATTTACCCTCATATGAATCGTCTCGCTTTATAAACCGTCTCTGGCGATATTGCCTCTACAGGCCACACTCTGATTTCTCTTACTACAGGTTTGTGCTGTTGTACCTTTGGCCTATATGCAGGAGTGAGCATGACCACTAGGTGGTCAGAGTTGCCGATGTGGGGGAGTGGAGCTGCCCGTAGCAGTTCTTAATGTTCGTGTACACATGGTCAAATGTCTTATTAGCCCTAGTTACACATTTCACGTGCTGATGGAACTTCGGAAGCACAACTTTCAAGTTTGCTTGATTGAAGTCGCCGGCAACAGCGATGAAGGAGTTGGGGTAGGCAGTCTGGAGCCTGCTGATGTTATGATACAGTTCGCTCATAGTGTCCTTCACATTTGCGCTCGGCGGGACATAGACTGCAGCCAGAAGGACTGCTGACAGCTCCCGCGGGGAGTGAAAGGGTCGGCACTTCACGATCATGTACTCACTGTTCGGTGAGCAGTGCGTGGAGACCACCTTAGCGTCCTGGCACCACAGGTTGTTTATATACAGCGCCAGGCCTCCTCCTCTCGACTTACCGGAGGCAGCCGTTCTGTCCACTCGGTGGAGAGTTAGCCCATCCAACTGAACTGCGGTGTCGGGAATGCAGTCATTGAGGCACGTCTCGGTGAGTACCAAGACACAGCAGTCTCTCACGCTACGCTGTGAAGTTCTCCACAGTCTGATGTAATCCATCTTGTTGACAAGTGAGCGTACATTAGCTAGCATGATTGTTGGAACCGCTGGTCTGTATGGATTGCCAGCAAGCCTAGCACGTATTCCTCCTCGTTTGCCCCGCTTTCTCGTCCTGTCACACCGTTTCCGAACACGGGCCCACGCTGGTTTGCCTCCCGGTATGGTGGTGGGTGTTGGGTCAGAAGATTTTTGTAATCCCAGTTCCTGTATTAGCCCGAGCCAGTGGTAATCCTCAGGATAAGGGTTTTTAGCTCTGGTGTCTAGTAGAAATTCGCGATCATACACTATTCTAGTTGACACAGACACAGACATAGACACTTGTACTGCCCTACTATACTGCTAGGAGAGGCCGCCGCAGACATGGGCCACGCCGCCATTATGCCTCAATTAAGCCTCGTTTGAATAAACGAGGGCAAGATGCAGCTAACTTTAGTTAATGGAACGGCTTCAGCCTGAAGTGAAAGTATACGCTAGTTCAAGCCAGGCTATTTCTGTTGAGCGCCGCCTTGTTTAGCGAGGTTGATGGAATACCCCCCTGATCAATTAGTTTAGCTTCCATGTTAGCCTGGCGTTGGGATAGCCTTTTCAATAGTGTCGTAGTCAACTCCGTCAATCCGCGCTTCTGCTTCCTCAAGTCTGTTGTTTGTTCTAGATAACTCTTGTTTGATGTCTGTTAGATGTTGTTTGTTATCCCGTCTGAAATCCTTGAGCTCATTCAGTATACTTCGCAAGCTAACTTCCGCGCCCTCCTCTTCACCTAGGAGCGGGGAGTTGCCTCGGCTAGCAATGCGTTGTTGAGACAATTCTTCTGTTCGATTAATTTCTTCTTCATTCACAGATTGTAGTTTCTTGCCTTTTGTGTTAACCCTGTTTTTCGCTAAATCTCACTTTAGTATAATCAAAAAAATTTTCAGGGTTTTTAAAGCAACCCCTAGTTCCAGTCGGTTGCAGCACACTCACGTCCAATACGTTTTTTGGAAAAGGGTGGCTGTAGGCCCTTACCTGATGTTCCTGATGTGTTATTAATATGATTTGCCTACTCCATCAAACCTCCACACATAGGTTAGGAGAGAGCCCCAGTTATATGCGGTGTGGGAAATCAGCTAATCTGGAGCACGTCCTCCCATCGTGTCAGTCAAACTTGGCAAACATATTTTTAATTGGCATAACTTTATCCACTTTGTCAGGTCAGGAGAGAGCACTGCAGCAGGATGAAAGGGCAAAGGGGTCCTGGCTTCTGCATATGATTAGGAGATGAGGGCAGACCTGAAGAAGCAGCTAATATTCTCAGAGGAGATGATCCACGTATAACCTGACTCTCGCCAGATCCTTGTAGTTCCGCAATGCTCCACCAGAGGCGTTTCACTGAGCTCCACACAAGGATCTAGGATTGAGGGCAATGCAAACTCCTTCAAGGCAGCAAAAAATAATGAACCAATCAGGATCGCCGGGCGGGATTTCATAGATGTGACGTAGCGCCGAAGCGACTGTTTGATTCAAACAACAATGGCGGCACGGAGAGAGAGGTCGTGTGCTGACATTGATTCTGCTATTTCAACTGTTTTGTCGAATCTATTGAATATTTATTCTTTAAAAGATGAACAGAGAACGGTTTTGAAAGTATTTATTGGTGGCAAGGATGATTTCGCTCTTCTTCCGACCGGGTTTGGCAAGAGCTTGAAGTAGCACATCATTCAAGACAACGGACAAGTGGTTTATCCAATCACATACAAGGATTTTTTTTACAAGGCCCCGCCTTCTGAAATACATATCCTATTGAAAAGTCCCAGATCCTTGTGTGGAGTTCGTCGAACTACAAGGATCTGGCGAGAGTCAGGTTAATCCACATAAGCCTCAGACCAGACATTGTCTAGAGGTTCCAAATAGGAAGTGCTCTTGTCTTAATATATAAAATTAACAGTACCCTGGGAAGACAGGATGGCCCAATCCCAATGTCAGCCCTAAAGACTAAGGACTAAGGACTCACAGACTTAATTGATCTCAGGTGCTAAGTGAGTGAGTGTGTGAGGCCACATGGGCTCAGATAGGTATTTGGGATTGGGACAGCACTTCACGGGATCACATGTACCTTGGCGATGTTTACTAACAAAGACGCTGCTAACATTTGCACCATGCACGTGTGTGTCGTGCTGTTGTTTACTTTTGTCATTTCCGGATTTTCCTATAATCTCCGCGGTAAACGTCACAACACTTTGAACTGTGGGTAATTCCCTTAGGATAAGTCTGCACCGATGCAGACTCACGGAAAGGGCTCGG
Organism: Sardina pilchardus; assembly: GCF_963854185.1. NCBI lineage: Eukaryota > Metazoa > Chordata > Actinopteri > Clupeiformes > Clupeidae > Sardina > Sardina pilchardus. The sequence continues at coordinate 1,560,011 of NC_085003.1, read as the reverse complement.
TAAGTGTGTACTCAAACCCTCACGCCTGTTGTAATTCGACATTGGGACAGCCCTAAACCCTTACGAATTTCGCGAGAACGTGCACCAAAGTCCGTGAGTCTTTGAGTCCGGACATTGGGATTGGGCCGATGGATGCCGCCTTATCCCCAAGGCCTTATTCGTAAGGGAAATGGATCGAAGGCTTGGAATCTGCCCGTCGAGGTCCGTTTCAGGGGCTTTGCCAGGCAGTCACTGGAGAACCCTTGCTGGGGACCAAAGATCCGGCCAGAAAGCGGCTAGTAAGCAACGTCACTTAACAGGTGGACACAACGGCCCAATCCCATTGTGAGCCCTGAGGACTAAGTACTAAAGACTCACAGACTTAATTGCTCTCAGGTGCTGAATGAGTGTGTGAGGGCACATGGGCTCAGATAGGTATTTGGGATTGGGACAGCACTTCACAAGATCACATGTACCTTAGCGATGCTTAAGAACAAAGACATTTGCACCATGCACGTGTGTTGTGCTGTTTTTTACCTTTGTAATTTCCAGGGGCCTGTTGCACAAAAGCAGAATTAAGACATCCGGGATAAGTTAGTGAGCTGCGCTCATGGAGGTATTATAAGAACTGGAGAGAGGGACTAAGTCCCGCCCCCATTCATTTCAATGGCCGATGCTAGGCTAGCTACTTCAGCCAAAAAAGTTTGAAATTGGCCGCAGCCATCTTTGAGAAAATGGCGTTCCATGGGTGTCCATTTCCGTCACCAGCTAGAATGAGCCAATTAGGTTCCACGTTACAACGAGACAACATAGGTACATCGTTGATGAAGATTGGAGAGTGAGAGAAGGTGTTCTAAACGCGCTCCTATCGTTACAGGCGCAAATGTATTTAATTATTTGAGTTGGGATGGTGGTGGAGAAGTTTGCCCCTTGTCTCGAAATCCTATAATGTGATATTCATATGTCATGATATAATAAACATGGCGAGTCAATATTGAGCAAGAATTCACTTAGCATACACATAAATATGATCCCCACAGTAAATGCTTTGAACTGACTGTAGCCGTTATGTGCGCAATAGGCTGTCTACCTGACGAAAATGACTCTTAATAAGTAGACATGGGATGTAAGAAACGTGTGGATACCAGATATGCTATTTGTGCTGCACCCAGTGTGAATTTGCAGTTTAAACCTACATTTGTAGACAGACGAAATGAAGCCAACGCATATTATAGGCTTACCGGTAGAAGCGCGCATCCATGTGTTATGTTTCGAGCAGCATATGCATTTTAAGTGTGCTGTCACTGTCGGAAACTTTTGCCGTTATCTACTGTAGGCTGTGACCCCCAACGCTGCCTTGTTATGAACTAGGCTACAGGTCTGCAGCTGAGCGTTTTAAAATAGTTTTCATAGCCTAGCCTACACGACAGCGAGTAGGTTAATAATTGGGTTTAGTTAGAGAATTTCTTCGCATTTCCTAGAATGTCTTATCATACCTTGCCAACGCATACATAGTCTAATGCAAATAATAGTAACCTATTAGAACGACATTTGCTTTTTTCTTTTATTCACAAAGCCTGGTATAATGATAATTAACAGGCATCAAGTATCGGTAACTTAATCCTAGTCGTCAGTCATTTTATTTATGTCTTCTAGAATGCGTTATCAACATGGACGCGCGAGGACGCTCGTGCCGAAATCGAAACTCGTGCATGAGCTGTCTCGTGCATGCGCTGGTGCCGGATATGGTACAACCATGGAACGCCATTTTTTCAAAGATGTCGGCGGCCAAATGACATGCTAACTGGCTGAAGCTAACCCTCCAAATCCTGACCCCCTGGCTGCGCTCAATGAATCCAAAACAAGAGCATACAGGCTTAATTGGTTGCACAAAGACCAATCCAGGATGAGCAGACACGAATTCATCAAGCAAGGTGTAAGTTATTCGGTATGTGTGCGCGTTCTCGTTTCTCCCCCAAATAACTCACGGTTGGAATAAAAAAGATGCGAAAAATAGCGTCTTGCACACAAAGTGAACAACGGCTTTTGATAAAGACTAGCAACGAGGTAACATTTTACTTTTTTGAATGGGGGATCATGATTATTTCTGTTACATGAGTAGGTGTGGCAGATCAGCTGAATGCAAATTTACGTATGCACCCACGTGTGAGAGCTTCCTTGTCTCGGCACGCAACGTCATTAAGAAAGCGCTTTGCCACCGCAAAGATGCACAAAGTATGTCCTATATATCTTAATTTGTCTTAAAAGTCGAATTAGTTGAAAACACCTTCGAAAAAAATGTCCCCTCCACTTCCAATCAACTACTACAGCAGGCTATTCATCAAACATCCATCAAAAAAAGAAGCAAATAACGAGTATGTTATTAATTATAAGGACACCATAATTTAAATGACATCCATATGGTATGAGGCAGACATTCTGCTGTGTTTTGCGAGTAAATGCAAGTTGCAAATAATATATAAATGGAATACAGCTCTTTATAAAAATCACATGGAGGTCTGATTTGAATGACAGCTAGCTGAACCAATCAGATAATGTAATTACCATTAGAATTAACTTAGCTTGGCTGTTAGCCTGGTCTGGAGCAGGCTAGCTCCACAGAATAAATTGCCATGGTAACTTATACCATAACATATCCTGCTGCCCCCTATCCCGCTTTTGTGCAACTGGATCACGGATAAATTGAGCCAGGATAACCAAGATATCCCGGCTTAATCCCTTATCCTAGTTTTGTGCAATAGGCCCCAGATTTTCCTGTGATCTCCACGGTAAACGTCACGACACTTTGAACTGTGGGTAATTCCCTTAGGTGAAGTCTGCACCGATGCAGACTCACAGAAAGGGCACAATGAGTGTGTACTCAAACTCTCACGCCAGTTGAAATTAGACATTGGGACAGCTGTAAGCCCTTACGAAACACCAAAGTCTGTGAGTCCTTGAGTCCGGACATTGGGATTGGGCCAACATCCCGATGGATCTGGAGATGCAGTAGTGGACCAACATAATATTTTGCATGTATTGATTAATGAGATCACCTGTGTTAAGTGCACAGGCAGAGGGCGGGTGCTTTTCTTTTTGGGAGGTTGTCCACTTGCTCCCTCAGTTTTTAAGATGACACATACGCCTTGATGGGAATAAAGCTGCTGATCCTATTAGATTTTTTTGTATTTTTTTTTAACAATTTATTTATTGATTTTCAAAGTTTTTTTATCCCACAATAATACATGACATATTAACATTCGAACAGCCATGTATCAATTGGATTCCATGCTGTGTCTTCTCAAGGAAAAGTAAAGCAACGACTATTCTAATGCACTTGAGAGCACCTGATCAGAATAGAATGTACCCCATGTTAAAGAGACCCTATGCAACATTTTCATAGTCATAAAATCGCTTAGAAATCGTTGTTTTGCTTGACTGACCAGTTTTATCGAAAACAGTAATATTTCCTCCCGCCCCCAGTGTCCCTATCCGCTATTGCAACCTTGCAGTTTGTTCAGGAGGCGATCGCTCCTTGTTTACATCTGAAAGTCTTGAGACGCGTAAGGAACAAGAAGAACCACGCTTGCAATTTGTATACATATAGCCTATATATGTATAAATATACACGCTAAAGCTGTAGGGGAAGCTCTGCAGAGAAATATGCAAGCATAAAACGAGCGAAAACGAAAAGTGAAACCGGAGATGAAATCACCAATCCTGCATAGTTTTTCTTTAACAAACGGCACACATTTTTCAATCGGAATAGTTTAATCAGAATGGCAAAAAACTATCCATGTAAACCCACCTACTAATAGCTTTATTTGGGTGTTTGGGAAAGACATTTTCTTTGAGGGACATGGGGGATGTTATGGACTCACTGATGGGTCTAAATGCCTGCAAATGTGGTTTGAGAGATTTTAACACTTTTTTTTATCACTGACTGTGTGTCCTAGATTTATGATCACCTGCTTTTGCATTGTAGTCAAACAGCTTATATTTATAACCAATTTTAACTTTGATTTATTTCCTCAGGCTATCATCAGAGAGCAGTTGCGGGACACTCAAGGCATGTGTGAATATGCCATTTATGTTCAAGGTCTGTATTTTGGCTGCAAAGCTCAGTTTGATAAGATACAGTATATGTAGAGAATGGTGGCTAATGGTGGATGATGGTTTCACTGGTACCAAGGCTTCATGTACAGGGACATCTAAAAAAAATAGAATATTGTGGAAAAGTTGAATTTTTTCCATGATTTCTTTCAAAAAATGAAACTTTCATATATTCTAGATTCAATACACATGGAGTGATATATTTCAAGCCCTTTTTGTTTTAATCATCTCATGGAGATCAAATATCCAGTATCTCAAAAATATTAGAATAAAGAATTTATAATACAGGGAAGTCTGTTTTCCTGAGCCTCTAATCTCTGTGATTGTCTTTTGGACAACTGGCAGGTATTTCCCATGATTGTCTGATTCAGTAAACACACTCACTGACGCCACTGAGATTTGCTAATGAGGGGAGACGGCACATTCTTTATAGAAATGCACGGGGTTAGTTCGTAAGGCCAATATGGCAGTAGTCTACACATGGATCGTTTCACAATTAGTGTGCGCTTGACGTTTTTCACACACAAGCCTGTGTACCCCAAAATGTGTCGTAATGTTGGAATATTGTATATCATTATTAATGGCTAGACTTTACAACTGAAAAAAATGCACCTTTCAGTGATCTCGATCAACAAATTGGTGTTTCATTTTAAAGCTAAACCACTTCCACGACACAGAAAATGTAACCACATCAGGCCATTTTGTAGGTTCTTACAAATCCAATGTAAAAAAGGTTTAGTACACTTGCTACTCATGACTTGAGACTTGACTTAGACTTGCATGCAATGACTGGACAAGTCATTGCTGTCTTGGTTAATTGGTGAATAATAATAATAAAAACTATTTTCGATTGGATATTTCCTGTTGCATGTGGGCGAACCTGGCAACCTCTCTACTAGGTGCTAGGCGGTGCTAGGTGACGCGCCCGCTATCTACAGAGCGGTCGGGGTTTAGAAGATGCTACTGCAGCAGACAGTGTTCCCAAAATCATAACATTTGGATTTAAAGACTATTCAACTCAACAAAAGAAACGATTCGCCGAGTGCAAGGTGTGCAGCGCAAAAATATCCGACACATCCAGCACCACGTCATATTTGATACGCCATTTCCGACTACAAAAAGAAAAGTAAGAAATGTCTCTAGCTAATTTCACATTATTTTTAATCTAACGTTAGCTGGCAGCTAACATCCCATCTCCATCAGTAAAACGTGACAAGAGCTACTGTTTGCATCACATAAGTTTTATCATGTTGACTTAGTTTCACATTGATCCCGCCTATCAAATAGGCTAACAGACAATTTGACTGAAATACGGTAGCCTATCTGAAATTGCCAGATTGATTCACTTGGCAGATCAGGTCTAGCGCTAGTAGTTGCTAGTCCAATCTACTAGAAAATCACTCAGAGTGCGCAAACCTCCTCCAAGCGAACACATCACCTCCTCTTGCATCCATCCATAACTTTTTGAGTTATCTTGCGAACAAACAAACATATACAGACAAACCAACAAACCCCGATAAAAACATAACCTCCTTGGTGAAGATAAAAACTTCGAAACGGTCTTTGTCCCGACGCACATAATTGTTGACATTCTCGATAATGTCGAGGGGAAGCTGAGACAAATCATGCATGACTGCAAGTAGGCTACTTCTTTGCGTTGGATGAGAGTAGGCTTGGCTACAGATGTGATGGATGTTACATCACATCTGTACTCTCACCATGGACGTTAGGAAATATCTATACATTCTTAAAAATGGAGTGGGAGCATAAATGCATTGAATAGGCCTATGAGCCTATGTTGCACTAACTGGTTCTCAGTTTTGTGCTATCATTGAATGGTGATTTAATACTTTTCACTCATGTGGCTGTAAAATACTTGTATTTGTCGTTAATGTATAGGCCTATTAAAAATGCATTTGAGCATGAAAAAAAGCCTATATACTGTATGTTAGCCTATATACATTTAATTCTTATTCAGAATTATTTTGTAGCTTCTCTCATGTCAGATGTGCGAAAGTGCGCAGCCACATTTGGCCCTCTGATGGTGATGATAAAAAATTGTGGCCCTCTTAGTCATGAAAGTTGCCCATCCCTGGTCTACCACATCAATGTAGCTGTTATTTTGTTAGCGCTAGCTGCTTTTATTTTTGTTAAATCCTATATAAAGTATAACAGCCAAACAACATGCACAAACCCTATTACTGTAAATGTATGTATAAGTATATGAGAGATGTATGACATAAATGAGAAATGGGCCACTTTCAAGAGTAAATCGTAGTATATAGCCTAACATAGAAGTGTCTCCATTTCATTTCCGTATGGTATTTATTAATGGAATATTATGCAATGAAAACATGAGCTGAACACACATACCGTACACACACACTCTCTCTCTCTCTCTCTCTCTCTCTCTCACACACACACACACCCTCTCTCTCTCTCTCCCCCCCCCCCCCCCCCACACACACACATTCACAACATACAGTATGAGAGAGTGAGGCCTTTTTGAAGGAGTAGTGGACATAGAAGTTGTATTTGTTCAAGTTCATTTCTCCTTGCACTTCTTTGTCTTAATTGTCTTTTGCAACACATAAAAAAGGACTGTCTTTTGCAACATATCGAAAAAATGGTTGTAAATAAATGGAAGTGGTTTGCTGCTGTTCCCATGATAAACTACTGTGTTGAGTACTCTGTCTGGTAATTATTGTTTGGTACACCAGGCCCTGTAGTCGTTCCTAGTAATTCTGATCCTGCTGGTCCTAGTGAGCATTTATAATTATTCTTTAGTCTTATATCCCCTTCTTCTATTTGTTAGCCCTTTTGTGCAAAGGAGGGCTACATAAAACTTATGCTGCCGTCTCTTCAAGTTTTAAGACGGTTGTCTTCCAGCCTATTATATGACTTGACTTGTGACTTGCTTGACCTAAGCTATGACTTGACTTGACTTGACTCGGCCTAAGCTATGACTTGACTTGACTTGACTCGACCCTCACAAAAACGACTTGGGACTTGCTTGACACTTGAAGGTTAAGACTTGAGACTTGCTTGAGACTTGCATATGTGTGACTTACTCCCATCTCTGGTGTAACGCAACATGAGTGCAAGAAAAGAAATCAAACACAGGATAAACTCATAATGAAGAACAAAAGCAAAGACGGCAGACGTAGGGAGCCACCAGCCGTTAGTAGCCCTGCGCGCCATCTTTTCGAAGTCCGGCCTTTTAACAGGCAGCAAATCAGGTGCGGCCTTCAACGGCGCCGAAGCCACGCCTATGAGTGCTCGCAGGAGCAGCGGCAGTGCTCAGGATCGTCACACCACCTAATCAGTCGCTTTCAATCATTTGTTCATATTTGGAGGGATTTCCCTTCTTTAGATTCTGCACATACACTGCCCATCTGCTTTGGTTTTATCATGGAATCCACAGATTGTTTGGGGGGCAGGCCATCCGCATTTTATTTTTTTTTAATTCTGGTTGCTAATCACATTTTTTAATTCTGGTTGCTGACACGTCACATAACCATGTCACTGCTTGAGCATCCTGAACATGGACATCGCCGTAGTTCACGTTTGCAATGGAGAAAACGTTAGGTTTGTGCCAACATGTTATAGAAACACAACCACTGCCTTTATTTCGTGCAAATCATCTCCTTTACTTTGGTTATGGTCAGCGATTCACATTAACTGTAGGCCATTACTACCCTGGAAATCCAGAGTTCTAGCGAGAGCACAATTTGAATTGTGTCCGCAAGATATTCTGGCAATGAGCAATGATGCACCTTACTTTACCGCAGGAATCGGGGGACACCAAAAAAGGAGTGGGCGAGTTAAACTGATGACGACAGTGCTACAACTTTCGTTTTTGGTCGTAGTGTTATCCAATTGCGTCTAAGTCCAGAATCAGTGAGAGGTAAACATTGGTCATAGTGTTATCCAATTGTGTGCAGTGAAACTTTCAAATACATGCTTGGTGCTGCCCCTCGAGTTGGGCCATTTGCATTATTCGTGGCCAGACCCTTAATCTGAAAGATTCCAGGGTCTGGTTTACTACCAGGCTAGGCCATCACCGCAAGTGCATACAAGATGATTTTACCCAAGTTGTCTGCCATTCCCGGATTTGCAAAATTGCTTTACTCCCATTTACTTTCATTACTAGCCTACCACTCGATACTTTTTTACCTGCATTGAATCTTAATTGAGCGCTTATCCAGTGTAACACTCGGTGTCACTCCGTGGAGAGACATCCACTCTCCAAGTTTGATTTTTGGTGTTGTTGCGAGCTAATAGGCAATGATATGGGAAATACTTTCTATTTGTATGGGTGTATGGGTTTTCCAAAAATTGTACCCATAGTTATTGCGAAGCACATGCCACTAATACCTATAAAAACATATGTATGGAATAAAACTAGACGGGTAGCCGATTAGCCTTGTTGTTTATTGTTACAGTTTTTCTCGATTGTTAACACACATTTTCTGAAAACATGCCTCATACTCTCAGAACTCTACACACAAATCCAAAACAACACACACAATGGGCAAAACCCTGCAATTCTCCTGCAAAATGACACTTTACCTTCAAAACAATGTAATTTCTCCTGAAAATGCTCTTTTGTTCTCAAGAGACACACACAAACCATCAGATATCAAGACATTTATAAGGACCAGTTGAACACTGATGTGCTCAGTGTAAAACACTGCAATGAATTGAAAACACTTCTTCTCCATTCATCATAATGACTTGGGCCTTTTTTTGTTCAGTGTTACCCTACAAACAGTACTACAAACAGTAGATAAGCGGATACAATAAGTTGATATGCTTACCCTATCAATATTTTTAAATATCTCATTGTTTTCTATTATTTTTCTTTGTATTTGCCGTAATGTTATGCCGTTTTCTTTTAGGACAATGCTCATGATTTTAGTTTCCTGTTCAGGAAACAGAAGCCCTTGTGTTGGTAATCCTTCAGCTGACAAACAAATAGTAAAATACTGTAAAATGTGTAGGAATACAAAGTAGGAATACTTTCCCCAAATAAACCGCTCACAAAAAGTAAGGAAACTTGACTTTGGCCCATTATATCTCCACTTTAATAATACCATTCACTAAAGTGTTTTATGTCATTTTCATTGTTTATTAGTCACCTTTACAATGAGCTTGTAAGCATTGGGCTGGCAAAACGCAAACGTGTAACTAGTGCCAACGAAAAATGTGCCAAAATGGCCTGTTATGCTGTTGGAATTCACCTTTGTTACTTCAAGCATTGACGATTGCACTCTCCCACAGAAATGAGGAAAACAGAACATGTTAGGCATACATTTGTTCATTCTATACTCCGTGTCAGGGTCCTCAGTAGCGTGTAGAGGATCCATATGGAGCCACAACAGCTTGGCACCTTCTTCTCATGCTGGTCACCAACCTGGCTACATTCTGCTGTGGGATGGCATTCCATTCCTCGATAAGGATCTGTTAAGTCAGCCAACCTGGTTCTGTTGGTGACTCTGGCACGTACAGCACGCCCAAGCTGATCCCACAAGTGTTCAATTGGGTTGAGGTCTGGACTCACGTCACGGCAGGCCATTCTATCCTCTCCACTCCCAAATCTGGAGGTCCTCTCCGATGGTCCCAGCTCTATGGAGGCGAGCATTGTCATCCTGGAGGATGGCATTTGGTCCCATATTCTGGAGATATGGGACCAAATTGCAAAATCCAAAATCCAAGATTGCAATTGAATTGGAATTGAAGCCCAAAACGAGATGTCTGGCAGCAGAACCCTATTACTGGCCATTTTGGCACATTTTTAGTTGGCACTACTCAGACATTTGGCTGTATTGCTCATTCCATGATTGCCCTATACTTACAAGCTATACCTCATTGTAAAGGTGACAAATCAACGATAAAAATGATATGAAACACTTGGTTGGTATTACTAAAGGGGAGATATAATGGGCCAAAGTCAAGTTTCCTTACTTTTTGTGAGCGGTTTACTTGAAACATACTTTATTTTTACAGTCCACAGGCAATGCTGTACTACTGTGCTCATTGAGCTTGTACTGTACGGTACTGTGCTGTTTTGATACGCAGCACTGCAATGTTCTAGTGGCTCGGATCTCATCGGAGATTACGGTCCTTGGCCTCCCAGTCCTCCTCCTCTTACAGTGCTCTCACTCCTCTGGCTCTGCCTCTGGCTCTGCCTGTACTACTACTGTATACTGAAGCTGTGATTGATAATTGTAAAACTGTGTGACAGGTGTTTGCCCATGTGATGAGTCAGTGTGCATGGTAGGGCAGTTAGCTTTAGAATTTGAATGGCAGTGTGTTCCTTGAGAGAACAAGACATTTTCTTCATGAAAAATGCAGAGAATTGTGTGTAGTGTTTTGAAAACAGTGTGTTTTAGAACAGCAATTTGAGTGTAAAGCAGAAATTGTGCTTATAGTTCAGCAGAATCGGTTCAGGAGGTTGGTGATGAGCTACATATTATTGGACTTGTGTCTCAAATACCAGAAATTGTGTGTAAACAATTGAGAAAAACTGTAAACTGCAAAGTTCTGAGCAACAGCCAGCAGAGGGCATTTATTATGCCTTTATAGCTATACTAGTGGCAGTGAATACTTTTTTATATAGGCACTGTATGTAGAGATGACTAGATAGACCAGACGGAGTCAGAATGATCTAATTGTTGATCCCCCTATATTCCTGATTTTCAGTTGCTTTTAAATTGCTGTTGCTTTTACATGTACATGTTCTTTTAAAGAACCTATTCATCTACTTTGTAATACCTGAACGTGTTTTCAGTGTTAATACGTGATTGTCAATGTAAGATGCTATAGTTTTGGTGTCTTTTTTTGTCTTGAATGGTCACATTGATTTCAAATGGATGCTCATCGCTTTGTTGCAGCTCTCATCTTACGTATGGAAGGGAAGATTCAACACTCTCTTGAACTGTTCCAGAGCTGTGCCATCCTCAATCCCACCAGTTCTGACAACCTGAAACAAGTGGCCAGATCACTGTATGTGAGAGATTTTGACATTACCAAACATACTGTATTTTCAACATTATTGAATCTTAACAACGACATTACATTTATATAGCGCTTTTCTCGACACTCAAATCGCTTCACATGGGAGGAGGAACCTCACGAACCACCACGAGTGTGTAGCACGGCAGCCATTATACGCTAGAATGCTCACCACACACCAGCTTGAAGTGAAGAGTGAGGGAATGAATTAGCCAATTATACTGGCGGATGATTAGGGGGCCAGATTGGTAACTTAAGGCTACTGGGGAACCCCCTACTCTTTGCCATGAATGCCATGGGATCTTTAATGACCACAGTGAGTCGGGACCTTGGTTTAACGTTTCATTCGATGGACGGCATCTCCTACATTAGTGTCTCTCCATCACTGCAATGGGGCATTGGGATCAATGTTTTTGGGAAGAGAGAAAAAATGCCACCTTCTGGCCACCCACCAACACCACTTCCAGCAGCACCTAGTTTTCCAAAGAGGTCTTCCATCTATGTACTAACCAGGCCCAAGCCTGCTTAGCTTCAGTAATTCAGCTAAGACAGGGTATCCATACTGTAGGTCTGGTTGCTGGCTTTGGAATGTATGATGCATGGCCTCTCACTGATTTTGATTAAATTGTGTTAATTAGGGTGCATCTAAAAACGCCACGGTTACTCAAGGTAACCTAGGTTCTGAGGAAGAGCATGATGTCAACACTTTGGAAATAATGCATTCCATGTGTGACTTTTGCACAACAAACCTCAGCCAACTCTAACTGAATGCTCCTTACTCCTCATTCAAGGAATGGGTTGGCTAAAGTTCTCAGCAAAGGCACGCATGGAATGGATTATCCCCAAAGTGTTGACATAAAGACATTTGTCTAAAAGAGAATGCAAAAAGCCAGTAGAACACAGAGCCAAATAGGTCCAATGAGCAACCTCCTACAGTACTTAAAAATAATTTATGTCACCAAAAAGATTTTCAGATGTCAGTGCCAAACTGCCCCCATGTTGTTCCAAAGTTCAGACTACCTTTGCTTGTTGTTCAGGTGGACTCTTCAAACCGGCTGCATTTCATTGAAAATAGTGAGGTTTGTGTCGCTAGGTCCTCTCCAGGGCACATGAGTTTATAATGTGATGCCCCCTGGAGGTTGCCCTGATGACCGGTACGAATGTTTCGTTACGTGTCCGCCCGTACACCAGTCATCAGCGGTTGAATCTAAAAGGCCAGGGACCCACTGTCAAGTGAAGTTACGCTCTTACCTATTTGATGTCAATAACCTAAAACATTAAGGCCTTGACAGTTGGCCAACGCATAAATGATTCGGTTTCAGTGAACAGCTGAAACTCGGGTTATTTTCAGTATTTGCTTAGATTCAAGAAATAAACCTAAGACTCAGAAAGAATAGAAAAGAATCACAGAAGAGAGACGTTATCTTACCATCCTGTTTGGAAAGTGGTATGCTCGTCCCAAAACAGAATAAAAGCTGAAAGAATTGGACGTTGGATTACCCTAGTCGGTAACACTCCATAATAAGGGTCCTTAATAAATATCAAAATAATCATTAACTAACCCTTTGTTAATATTTGTTAATTGTTACTAAATATCTATTTGCCACAAGTTAATGTTTTTTCATCATAAATGAATTAATTAATCATCATTTTTGTCTGAACCTGAGCATCACCTTCAGTAGTTTTCGCATAAATTCGCGACATCTTTCAGCTTGGCTATTTTGTTTTATCGAGGACCTTTGTGAACCCTGTGATCATTCATTTCCAGTGTGAGAGACCCATACTGATAGAATTACTAATATTAATGATGAAAAAAACATTAACTTGTGGCAAATAGATATTTTAGTAACAATTAACAAATATTAACAAAGGGTTAGTTAATGACTAGTTTGCTATTTATTAAGGACCCTTATTATTTTGTGGTGAAAAGGAAAAAACAAAAGAAATTAATCCAATAGTCGTCGTAATTCCATTTTGTGTTGAAAAGGGAAAAACGAAAGAAAGTAATCCAATAGGGTCGAAAAAAGCAAAGATAGTCCAAACGAATTCTCGTTCAGTGATCTCCCTTGTCCGAGTGTAAGGCCACAAGCAACAGGTGGATGATGCAGAGTTCCAATGCTCACTGCAGCACTAAGTCCCGCATCCTTGGCTTCGCGACGAGGTACGGAGTTCACATATCGCGAGCAACAGAGTAACTCAACACGTAAGACGAGGAAAGAAGAAGAACCCCCGACTTTGGTTGACCTGCTACTTATAGTCCTCATTTTCCCGTGACCCCATGATCCTCCCCTACACATTCCTGGGGCGGACCTCTCTTCACAGAACTTCATGGAAACTAAACGAACTTCAGAACATTCTAGACAGTCAAAGGCATACATCAGCACTTTTATATAGCATAACATTTTCACGTTGTTCAGTCATTCTGTCGTTTATTGCATAATAATTTCATAGCGTCATTCATCCAGTCTTCACAACTTTCAGTCTCACACGTTCCTCATCACCAAGCATTCATTTCAGTCTTTCAGAGCTCTTTGGTGAAGTAGGCCGAATCACACACTCTTCAACGCACATTCCTTCTCTTTCATTCAAACTGGCGCACTTAATCCAAAAGTTGTTAGCGGGACAACGGTGGACACATCCTTATATGTTTTCTGTTATGTTACTTTCTTTATCTACCTAAGCATGGTTTTCAAGGCAGGTGTCTCTCCTTGAGAGGACACCTCACATCTGGCTGATTTGCGCTGACCCAAAAGCAGCAAAGTGGGCGCGAATTCACGCATGTGTTGGGTGCTTCATGGATGGGGCCTAGGAGACACGACAATAACCATGAGTTGTCTCTGTCTTTTGTTAAGATTTCTCCTTGGAAAACATAAAGCTGCAATAGAGGTTTACAATGAAGCTGCACGCCTCAATCAGAAAGACTGGGTGAGTCTTACTCTACATCTGCATGAGCTCACAAATTAAACATTCCTATCCTGCCTTAAAGATTTATGATGCCCTATAATGAACACATACATAATGTATACATTCATTGATACTAATAACTAATAACAGCTGTCATGAACTGCACATGAAGCTTTCATGACTGATTCATGAAACATGTCTCAACATTCATACCAACACTTTCATGAATGTGGAAGACAAAACGACGAAAACTTGTCAAAATAAAAGTCCAACAATCTAGTGATCCATATGCAGGATATTATGAATCCTCTCCAGCGTTTGTAAACATCTCATAAATATTTTATGAAGTCTGCTTCAAATGTCACTTTACTATACGAGTTGTGAAGTATTCATCATACTGGGAAGTGAACTACTGACCATCTGTGGACCTCTGAATGGTTGGACATTCCTGTTTTATATATCTATATACAGTCATTGGTGTAGACAATTATGCATTCTTCAGAGGCTACTATCATATAATAAACAAACAGACAAACAAAAAACTAAATTCTCCTAGACACTGGACTTCCCCGTTGACTAAGATGTGACATGATCAGGTTGGCTAAAACAAAAAAGACAGCAATGCTGCTTTGCGATTGTTGGACTTTTATTTTGACAAGTTTTTGACGTTTTGTCTTCCACATTCATGAGAGGGTTGGTATGAATGTTGAGTCATGTTTCATGAAACAGTCATGAAAGCTTCATGTGCAGTTCATGACAGCAGTTATGAATGTGTTATGAATGAACCCGTCAAGTAAAGTGTTACCAAAATATGGGTAACACTTTACTTGACGGGTTCGTTCATAACACATTCATAACAGCTGTCATGAACTGCACATGAAGCATGACTCAACATTCATACCAACCCTTTCATGAATGTGGAAGACAAAACGTTAAAAATGTGTCAAAATAATAGTCCAACAATCGCGAAGCAGCATTGCTGACTTTTTTGTTTTTGCCAACCTGCTCATGTCACATCTTAGTCAGTGGGAAAGTCCAGTGTCCAGGAGAATTTTGTTTTTTGTTTGTCTGTTTGTGTATTTTATGATAATATAACCTCTGAAGAATGCATAATTGTCTACACCAATGACTGTATATATAGATATATAAAACAGGAATGTCCAACCATTCAGAGGTCCACAGATGGTCTGTAGTTCATTTTTCAGTATGATGAATACTTCACAACTCGTATAGTAAAGTGACATTTGAAGTAGACTTCATAAAATATGCATGAGATGTTTACAAACGCTGGAGAGGATTCATAATACCCTGTATATGGATTACTAGATTGTTCGACTTTTATTTTGACAAGTTTTCGTCGTTTTGTCTTCCACATTCATGAAAGTGTTGGTATGAATGTTGAGTCATGTTTCATGAATCAGTCATGAATGCTTCATGTGCAGTTCATGACAGCTGTTATGAATGTGTGGTATATGAATGAACCCGTCAAGTAAAGTGTTACCGAAATATCTCACTCACACACCTGATGTCCCATCCCTATGACTGCCCCATCGGCTGCTGATGTCCCCTTGCCTGCATTCCTGGCCCACGCACCCATAGCATCCCACTACTTTCCCTATGACAATTACTAATCCATATGGACAATTCATTCCCTACACTGGACTATTGGAAGTTTCTGACACTAAATGACCTTATTGTCCTGTAACTGACCCTAGTCAGATGGGTTGGGCTCTTGAGTCGTGGATCTGTCCGGTTTCTTCCTATATATATCTCCAAACTCTAGGGAGTTTTTTCTCACCTCTGTTACTGTTACTCTCTGAATGTTTAACACTTTGTAAAGCGCCAGGAGACATAATGTTTCGGAGCTCTATTAGTGAAATTAAGTTGAAAATTAATTGAAATTTAAATTAATAGTTTTGATGATTGTAATTAAAGGGGTAGTTTGGAAATATAACTAACCTTGCATCGCATTGCAGTAGTACGGAAACGCAGCAGGTGTTCTCATCAGACCTGTTAGTGACTGATGTTCTGTTTTAAGCTGTTTTAATTATCAGTAGCCTATAAAGGCTACAGAATGTTGGATTCTTTAGTGGTTTGCGTTGTGTTTCAGTTTCAATGTTCTAATGTCTGAATTGAAGTTGGTCAATAAAGCTTGACGGCTGGATCAGGATCAGCGATTGAATGATGATTTATTGTAGGTAGTACAATCAGTGAATAACAGAACACGGGCTAAGTCTCGAACAGTAAAACCGAACAGAGTCTAACTCCTTGTGGTTGCTATCAAAATGTGGCGCACAGTATCTCCGCGTAAGATGCTGCAGGCTTGGCTTCTCGATCCGTCTCTCAGTCACATCCTTAGTACAAAGTTAGTTATACATTCTAGCAGGAATCATATCCACGTATAGGTGGCAACCAGTGGAAAAACCTAGCTCTGACCTACTTGGCAATAACAGACACAACGGCTCCGGCCCTCGGCCCATGTTATCTGGAAGTTCCGAGCTACAAGGCCTTCTCTGACGTAAACATGCCTACTTGTGCACCTAATATCAGAGCTTAGAGCTTGTCCCATTCTATGAGTAATATATATGAACACACCAGAATACAGTAAGAATACCCCAGAATTCAACAAAAATTAGGCTATAATTTGGCCTGCATCATATATAGTCTAATGTAGTCCAGTGACAGCCTATTTACTGTCACAGAATAGGCTCCTAAATATGCATGACCCTTTATCAATAGTGGACATGCCTTTCATTAAAGAATATCACTAAACATGCCATTATTAATGTTAACATTCTTCATATGGGAAGCGAATCCGAGAAACTCAAGATTATGATTTGTTTACTATCCCGACGCGCTACGCGTCTACCATGAAAGACGTAAATGACTCAGAGTAGCATGACTCTTTTCTGACTGATTTTAAGTTGCACAATTTTCATAAATTCTTTGAAACTTGTGAATAGGTAAATCAATGTTTGGTGACACTGTCGGGAAAAAAAAGTTTCTACTTCTATTTTTGAAGTTGTAGGCTACAGGTGATGAAGGCACACAGGTTGACGGAACCATCTTTTTGGACTCGTTTTCCAACTGATAGGGTACCCCCCAGGCAACAAAAACAACTTGGTCCAACCATAAAAACATGACAAACTCTTCCAGCCAATCACCGATGAGATGCACGTTTAGGAGAGTTTCAATTGCATGGGAGGGAGTAGGAGGGAGTAGCGAGCCAGCTCTCTGTTTTGTTTGAACGTTAACAGAAGTGACGTTACCAAACATTGTGTAGAGCACCTTTAAATTACCATATATCATCTAAATGAATTGGATAAAGAAAGCTCAAACCTACGGAGCCCGTGAAGGGTCAGGTGTGTGAATATTTTTGAGTGCACTTTTGCATTCCCTCGCAATACTTTTTGCGTTCCCTCGCAATACTTTTGCGTTCCCTCGCAATACTTTTTGCGTTACCTCGCTATACTTTTGCGTTCCCTCGCAATAATTTTGCGTTCCCTCGCAATACTATTTGCGTTCCCTCGCAATAACTTGTATGTGTTCCTGTCAACTTGGGCTCCATGCATTAGCCCACCATACAGGTTTACATGGACTGCAGTTCAACTCATGGATAATCTGGACATTATTAAGTTTTACTTTAACCTGGGGCTCACATAGGCTACAGCAATATACTGGCGGATTTGTCTGTGAGACACAATGTGATTATAAGCATGAAAACTCTGAAGCGTCTGCTAAAGAAAAACGGCTTGTTTCGGCGCAGCATGAGAGTTGACAGCGCATTAACCTGATGTAGCCTAGGCTAGCCACCGTACGGAGCCCAATGTTAACTTTTGTTTACGTCTCAGTAGTTTGTAGTCAGGTAGAACTTTGTGGAATTTGGGCATAAGTGTGACATAAGGTACTAATGCAATTTTTTTGCATAAATTGATAGTTTAGGGGGTGTCCTTTCAGAATCTGATGGGTGCCGCTCCGGCACCCTTGAGCATTTTCTTTAAAATGACATCATCTGCCACACCCCTTTTTTATCATAGAAAGTCGTCTGAATACACATTAACATATAAACCCATCATGTATGGTATCAAATTAAAGCTCTTCTCATGCAGGAATCAGCTTTGACCATCAAAAAGATGAAAAAAAATAGTTCAGGTCCCTTCAGAGAACAAAATACCATTTGCAAAGTGACCTTTAAGGTCAGATTACGTTCCTTTTTGCCGCATAATAGCTGACTCTAAATCATGTCATATTTTGGTATTAAATTGAATAAATGATGGAACTGCCATTTAGCCTAATACAGTGATTCTTAACCACAGGGCCGCGGCCCAGACTTACGGTGATTCTTAACCAGAGGGCCGCAAGACATGTTCAGTGTTGCACCTGTTGGCCGCAAGGGCCGCGGTACTGGGTAGATTATCAAATGAAGACATCAGAGATATGTAATGCATGAGACTTAATTCCCTGCATTCACCTTGTGGGTATATCCGTATCGAGGATATGTACTGCAAATGCTGCTAGCTACGTTAGCACATTGTCGTTATAACTATGCACTCACAAGAATCCTTACAAAACTGCTGGGATTCTGACACTACACATTTCACTAAAGGGGAGACTTGCCCAACGTGTTAGAATGAATGGATGGCCAGAAGTTCATCGCCAGAAAGCTACCATTAAGTGAATCCAGCCATGTCTAAAAACAAATACCGTTAACGTAACGTAATGAAATTGCACTTGTGAAATGTCTACCAATAAATACAAAAACGTGCGCTTTTTGGATGTGAATGATGAATATTAAATGGGCCCCGGGCCACTTTCTACTATAACAAATTGGGCCTCAAGGTTGAAAAGGTTAAGAACCCCTGGCCTAATACATACAGGAATACAATCATTCAATAGTAATTCATTTTATTGTGAATATTATAGCAAGTCTGATGTACCCTTGTTAGTTAGCATGTTAGTTATAATTTCCCTTGAATCTGTCACTGAATTTGACAGCAATGTTGTGAGGTACTTCCCAGGTAGTTAAGCACATTAATTATGACTGTCCTTGGATCCCCCCCCAGAATTACAGAAAACAATATTTTTCATCCTATCATTTCTTTAATGCTTTAAGAATAGACACCAAACGGGGTAAAGACAGCTGTCTTCTCTCTATCCTGGTCACCCATAGCCACTTGAAAGTAACCCATGTCAGGTCCAAAGTGGGGAACAGCTGAGCCTTGCCCAGTGCATGAAGCGCCTCCTCTATCCGTGGAAGTGGGTATGCATCTTTGCACATGACCATGTTCAGCTTTCTGTAGTCACAGCAAAAGCGCACACTCCCGTCTTTTTTTCGCACAGTGACCACTGGCGATGCCCAGGGGCTGCTACTCTCTTTGCCCCACTATGTCCTGTACATGTCGCTTGAACTTTTGATTGGGTGGGTGTCACCAGTTTATATGTTATGTCATGTGTCACTGTAGTTGTGTAGCCATAGTCATTGTCGTGGCTTGAGAAGACATCCCCGTAGCTTTTCAACAGTGCACTAAGCTTTACATGCTGTGCCGAGTTAAGCTCTCCTGCAGCTACCTGTACTGGAAGAGGCATACATTGGTGTCCATCTTCGGTAGCCTGAACACTGTTCAACATGCAATACCCCATCCATTTCATCAAACCCCACCACCTCTTTTGGACAGATCCTCTGTGACTTGGACACCATAGCTACCCTGGCCCTGGATATTAGTTTTATGGCCTTCTCACAGGTATTCATAACCCCGACAGGGACTTTTCCACCTGCTGCCTTTCCGAGTATGTTGGCAACCAGAAGCCCCTTCTGGATGCTGATCTTTGGAGTGGCTTCCACCAGGAATGGCATTCCACTGTTGGAGGCACCAGCCTTCAATCACCTTCTTACTGTGTGGTGGGATGGTGATCACTTCTCTGCCAACCACCTTGACAAACCCAATTTTGCCATCTGAATCCAAGAATTCCACCTCATTCTTGACCCTAGCCAACACACGACGGACACTTGCCTCTGGTTGAGCAGCCTTTTCATCCTCATTGCATCCACACCCAGCAGAGAGGTCACTAGATCTTTGATGATGTTCATCCCCATAATGCCAGGGAGCCCATTTTTACATCTTTACAACATCCAGATGGGTGTCTCTCAGTATGAAGATGCACCACCACTAAAGAGTGGTTCCAAAACACTCAACATCTGCTTCAAGACAACCAAGGACCGGCATGTTCAGTCCATAGGCTCCACCCAATGGGTGGACTTTAGCTGTTCCTCCCCAAAGTGTTCTCTAAAGTGAGACTCTTTGATGGTGGTGACCTCAAACCCAGTGTCCCAAAGGCAGCATGTCTTCACTCCAGAGATCATCAGGTCAACCGTCCAGCAGTGACCAAATGCATTTTGTTTCAGGAACTGGTTGACTTCAGTGTCAACACAGTCTGCCAGCCCACTCCTGATCATTGATTAACCAGGGGGCCTTGGTTCGCTCTCTGGTGGAGTATTCTGTGCACGGTTTGCCTCTCCTGGAGCATGTCTTTGCCGGGTGACTTGGCCATGACTGTTGACTGGTGTGACCGGACTCTCCACATGTGTAGCAGATGTACTGCCCTTCCTGGTCTCTTAATGGCTCTCTCTTTGGGTCACGAGGTGGTCGTCTGCTTCAGGGATCCATTGCAAAGGTGATGAGCAGTGTGCAAATAAAAATTCGACTTTCAGTGGAGGATACTGATGACAGCGAGGGAGAAATGTCTGATTGAATGAATGTTCTTTGGAGGAGACATTTGATGTTTGTGATGTGTACAAGGACATTTGTACACATCATGTATTTTTTAAATTGACATCATTGATTTGTGTTTGAGAAGAGCTTTCATTTGATACCATACATAATGGGTTTTATACAGTAATGTGAGTCTAGTTCTTTTTTTATGGTCAACAAAAGGGGGCGTGGCAGATTATGTCATTAAAAACTTTTTTTTTTTCATCTTTTTGATGGTCAAAGCTGATTCCTGCATGAGAAGAGCTTTAATTTGATACCATACATGATGGGTTTATATGTTAATGTATATTTAGACGACTTTCTATGATCAAAAAGGGGTGTGGCAGATGATGTCATTTTAAGGAAAATGCTCAAGGGTGCCGGAGCGGCACCCGTCAGATTCTGAGTCTACACCCCCTAAACTATCAGATTATGCAAAAAAATTGCATTAGTACCTTATGTCACACCTATCCTGGGGTTCTACCTGACTATTGAGATTTCAGGGGAGACTTATATTTGGCTGCTCCAGGGCCGAGGTACTTGAATTGACTCGGGTTAACTCCCTCTCTCCTTCACAACAGCAGCGGGTTAATAACTTGCACAGTGGTTTGGATCAGAGAATTTATTTTGTGATCTTTATAATATAGCCTACATTCACATCACTCAGGTCCCTGTAACATGCCTCTCTCTCCCACTCCAATCTCACACACCAGCACGCACACACACACACCCTTGCTCCCTCTCTACCCCTCCCACTCCGCAAACGGAACCTGCGGCTTAAGGGCATACATACAAGTTATTGCGAGGGAACGCAAAAAGTATTGCGAGGGAACGCAAAATTATTGCGAGGGAACGCAAAAGTATTGCGAGGTAACGCAAAAAGTATTGCGAGGGAACGCAAAAGTATTGCGAGGGAACGCTAAAAGTATTGCGAGGGAACGCAAAAGTGCACTCAAAAATATTCACACACCTGACCCTTTACGGGCTCCGTACAAACCACTTCAAACTATCATGCTGCAAAAATTAACTAATGTGTACATAACCTGAGTGTCTTTATTTTGCAGGAAATGAACCACAACCTGGGTGTGTGCTACATGTACACAAAAGACTTCAGAAATGTGAGTTGCAATTGTATTTGGGTTTGTAAACTCATGTTTCTCTGAACAGGATGTAACTAGTGTGTATAAATCTTGCAGGCAGAAGATCAACTGAATAAAGCCCTACTATTAAATAAACATGACTTGACTTATACGATGCTTGGAAAAATCTGCTTGCTTGAGGGGGACACTGCAAAGGCCATTGAGGTGTACAAGTGTGCTGTTGAGTAAGTGACACTTTCATCTACTTCCATTTTGAATAAAATAGTTGGAGAAAATATTTATATATTTACTATTTGATATATTTCAAGTGCCTTGCTCAGGCACAAATTTTGAGATAGGTCACATACATTTGCATGTTGTTTGGTTTAATGCCAAAGATCATTGAATCGGTTTAAACCATTAGCATCTCGCCTGCTAGCATTACACTTAAAAGTGACAAGATTTCCGGTAATTTTCCCATTTAAAACTTGTCTCTTCTCAAGTTAGAAAGTGCAATAAGACAAACTGAAAATGAAACCTGACGATTTGCTAGGCTGATTTGACATGGAACTACACTCTCATTCTGGCGTAATAATCAAGGAAAGTTGCAAGCGTATTATGGGCGCAGTGATATCACACACTACTTCTGCTTGTTGCCTATGCGTGATATCACTGCGCCCATGGAACGTTATTATTTAGCACATTTATCAATTTATGTAGTTAAGTTGGGAGGTTGTGCTGCTTTTAATTACAGTGCATGAAAATGCACTGTACTGTTCTTCCTAGGCTTCTTCTTATTATAGTGCATGAAAATGCACTATATTGTTCTTCGTAGGTTTCTTATTATTACAGTGCATGGAAATGCACTGTACTGTTCTTCCTAGGCTTTTTACAGTGCATGCAAATGCACTGTTCTGTTCTCCCTAGGCATCTTCTTATTATTATTCTCCTAACCAGGTCAAATTCAGTTCACAGGAAGGCTTCCATGTCTTTCCGGTGTATAGAAAAATATGAACTGCCGAGAGGGACATAAAACACTACCGCTACCGCTAAACACTACCGCTAGGGAAAAACGCGTTTTTGCATTTCGCGTTACACAGAGAAGCATCGTGAAGACGGTCATACTTAACCTACTGACAATCACTGCACTTAGTGACATAGTTCATGCCTTTAGAGCAATACAAGCATTAGCCTATACTGTCATGTCAAGTTGTTAGCTGCTGCTATGCTAATATTACGATAGTAAGCTAATGTAAACAATATAAGCATGACAACGTAATTCACTATGTTGCTCGAGGTGTAATTACTCATACATGATCATACAAATTATTCAAATAACTTTGGAATAACTTACATCATCACCGGAAAGAAAACTCGATGAAGTGGTAGAAGACATCTTGAATGAATCTCGACCCATTCAACTTCCCGTAGCTCTAGCCATTGTTGCAACGCACATTTGAAAACGCGTGGCGCTAGAGCATGCATGCAAATTTAACCACTAGATGGGAGCAAAAACTACATAGTGTACGTTTAAGTTAGAACTGGAATGTTTCAGCTTTAAACTTTCTGTAAACTATGCAATCGCCATCTTTACCCTAGCTACACCTTAGTAGCCATATCTACATTATCTATCTATACATTTTTGCATTTTCATGCACTGGTAATTCCTTGGAATTGCATTTCTAGTTATCAAACATATTTTTATTGATATTGATTACAAGTCTGTCGAGATGTATATCACTATAATTTCATCACCCAGCCCTGTTTAATGGAAGATGGTAAAGTAGTTGTCCTAATTTCAGGTCGTCTCCTGAAAATACCGATTTTTTGGCAACGCTTGGACTGCTCTACATGCAGGTAATGTTATGCTGTCATTTAAAGAGCCTCTTGAAAGTTAGCAACCAACTACTACTGACAGGGATAAAAGCCGGCTCAAACCTAAAAACTTGTTTCTGGCTGATACATTTTGTTACTAGTCATGTAAAATCTCTAAAAAAAAGATCTCTAATCTCTAAAGAAAAAACACTAAAACACAGTATATTGTATATATTTTTAACATGCATTTTATTGTCCAAATTTGAAGTTGTGATAAAACTTGCCACCTACAAGTACATTACAAAACAATATAATCCTATGGTGTTGTAACAGTAGTTAATTCAATCTTTGTGAGAATTGTTTTAAAATAGGCTTTTATTTATGTCTTTTATTCACCTTGAAGAAAGGGAAATATCAGAAAGCTTTTGAATACCTTGGAAATGCTCTGACCTATGATCCCAACCATTACAAGGTAGGTGGTAGGTAAGCATTTTTCTGTATTTTCTGTATTTTACAAGTGTTGTGTAAAATTCAGACAGCTATGTTTGTGTTTCACCAGGCTATCCTTGCAGCTGGCAGTATGATGCAGACCCATGGGGATTTTGATGTAGCCATGAATAAATATCGTATTGCAGCCTACGCTGTCCCTGAGAGCCCTCCACTGTGGAACAACATTGGCATGTGCTTCTTTGGGAAGAAGAAATATGTCGCTGTAAGTGTGTCATGTATCCATCTCTATCTTCAACATTTCATTATTTCCTTTCTTGTAGTTGACGATGTTTACAGTTTTCTTCCTCATGTCTTCATTCCACCCCGTTTCCCTCTTTTTAAGGCCATCAGTTGTCTTAAGAGGGCTAACTATCTGTCACCATTTGACTGGAAGATCTTGTACAACTTAGGCCTGCTTCACCTGACCATGCAGCAGTATGCCTCAGCATTTCACTTTCTCAGTGCTGCCATCAACCTCCAACCTAAGATGGGTGAACTCTACATGCTGCTGGCAGGTTAGGAGTCTCACAGAATCTCCACTACTTACTTTGGTACCAAAAGGGAAATAGGAACTTTTGCATCCTTTTGCATGTTTAGCCTACGGGTTTGCCGCACTGAGGCGGTGCATCAAAATAATTCCTTGCATATTAGTAAAGGAAAGTTCCTGGAAACATTGGTGTCTAGGCCGATGACAGTTCAAAATAAAAGTCTCTGCAGGAAATCCAATTGCCGGCAGATTGGGCTGGGTTTACAGTTAAGAAAGAATATAGATTTCTTGATCTTAATAAGAGATTATTAATAATAAGATTAACACTTAGTTAGATTTTGTTTTTTGCAGTGTAGAAACATTCTCATTTTTGTGCAATTTATACTTTTTGAGATATTCGATAAAAACTAAGAAATTTCTCTCATAAACTTAACCTGCCCAATGTGGCATCATAGCAGGGCAATTAAGGACCAGTGCACCTGTGAGCCAATATCTGACGTCTATTTATGAAAATAAATAGGCTTTTTGGGTCTAAATCATAAAAATGTCAATGAAGGAAATGAGAAATAGAGGCAGAAAGAGTTACAAGCGCTTCCTTTTATATCAAGGTATGTCAAAATTAATATGAAGTTTAGGAGTGTGAATCCTCACTGGTCTCATGATTTGATTACGGTTATCATGTCAACAACCCAATTCCACAATGCATTAGGATTAAATGATTCTCAATGTATCTTTGCCTTTACAAGCAATATGCTGTTTCACCTTGTAGTGGCGCTTGACCTTAAATATACAGTGCCCTCCATAATTATTGGCACCCCTGGTTAAGATGTGTTCTTTAGCTTCTAATAAATTCATTTTTTTCCAAATAATATAGGACCACAATGAAAAAAAGCATAAAATCCAACCTTTAATACAAGTGCATTTATTTAGAAGGAAAAAGATCCCACATTAAGAAATAATTATTTTACATCAAATCATGTGTGCCACAATTATTGGCACCCCTGATGTTAATGCTTTGTACAACCTCCTTTTGCTAATAAAACAGCACCTAATCTTGTCTTATAATGTTTCACAAGATTAGAGAAAACAGAAAGAGGGATGTTCGACCATTCCTCTTTGCACAAAATCTCCAAATCATCCAGCGACCTGGGTTCTCTCCTCTGTACTCTCCTCTTCAACTCACCCCACAGGTTTTCAACTGAGATGGCCATGGTAGGAGCTTGATACGGTGTCTGGTGAACCATTTCTGTGTAGACTTGGCCATATGTTTAGGGTCATTATCTTGCTGAAAGACCCAGTGACGACCCATCTTCAGCTTTCGGGCAGAGGCCACCAGATTTTGATTTAAAATGTCCTGGTATTTCAAAGCATTCATGATGCCATGCACCCAAACAAGGTTCCCAGGCCCTTTGGAAGAGAAACGGGCCCACAGCATCACCGATCCTCCCCCATACCTCACAGTGGGCATGAGGTGCTGTTCTGCATACTCATCTTTTTGTTACGCCAGACCCACTTAGAGTGTTTGTTGCCAAAAAGCTCTAACTTTGTCTCATCTGACCAAAGCACACGGTCCCAGTTGAAGGCCCAGTACCGCTCCAGACGTTTGTGCTTATGATTTTGAGTGAGAAAGGTTTTTTTTCCCTGCATGCCTCCCAAACAACTTGTTGGCATGTAGATAGCGCCTGATGGTTGTTTTGGAGACTTTGTGACCCCAAGATGCAACCATTTGATGCAATTCTGTAACAGTGAGATTTGGAGATTTTTTTTATTTCTCTTACCATCCTCCTCACTGTGCGTGGTGGCAAAATAAACTTGCGTCCTCTTCCAGGCTTGTTTACTACTGTTCCAGTTGTTTTAAACTTCTTAACGATTCCTCTGACCATAGATATGGGCAGGTGTGCGAGTGGCTATTTTCTTATAGCCATTGCCTTACTTGTGAAGGTCGACGACACACATCTGCCTTACTTGAACAGTGTGTTCCTTTGTCTTTCCCATGTTGAAGAGAAATGGCCTCTGTGTCACGTCATATGTATAGCCCAGGGAAACAGGATGTTAAGAATTACAGTACTAATTAAATGTTCCTACATACTCTGATTGACTTTGTAAACTACTGTAGAAATGACAAATATACTTTAATTACATTTATTTCCTAGGAATTGTTAGGGGTGCCAATAATTGTGGAACAGGTGATTTTATGAAGAATAATTATTTCTCAGTCAGGGATTTTTTTCCCACCTTAAAATTCTCCTAAGTTGAAGGTTACATTTTTTTTTACAATTTTCAGTGTGAGAGTATGCTTCTACAATATTTTTTTTAATTTATTTAAGGCTTTAAACGCATCTTAACCAGGGGTGCCAATAATTGTGGAGGGTGCTGTAGCCCTCAGATGCTTAGCGGGAAAGTTGCTTAAGTCAGTGGCAGAAATTGTATAAGAAATGTCTGGATTTTGGAGTAGGTCCTCCCAAAGCGTACAACTGGCTTGATGGCACGTATAGACAGAATTTACAAAGTTCCACAGCTGAGCAAGGCATCTAACCCCTCACTGCTCCCTGAGCTCCGCTGTTGAAGTGGCAGCTCACTGGCCCGGGTTAGTGTGTGCTCTTCACCTCACTGCGTGCTGTGTGTGTTTCACTAATTCACAGATTGGGATAAATGCAGAGACTGAATTTCTCTCACGGGATCAAGAGTATTTATACATCAAGAGTATATATAAATGTCAAAAGTGTCTCCTAAATACCATAACCATTAGTGGGGAGGGTAGTGTTTCCAATATCTGAAATGCACAAAATTGAACACATCTATTTCACACACACCTCACTTATAAGTGTATTATTGGATAACAAAATATCAAGGATTGTGGAACTGGAGGGTCTTTCAACGCCGTTTGCGGCTGTATTGATTTTTTGTTTTTGCTCAGTTTTTTCAATGTAGAAAGAGAGACACACTTTGTCCCTTCTTGCTCAGAATGCCAGAAAGGTTTGTGTGTTAACGAAAGGAAGGGTTTTCAGATTTGTTTCAGATTTTGGTTTGATGATGGAGAAGTAATTTGGGGCTGTCAAAAAAAGATACTTGGAGAAAGCTATGGATTGCCAATTATACAAATAACAGAACATAATTCTGAATTGTTGTAGTTCAGGGACCTCACAAAAAACAGATTAAATTATATTTGTATCTATTATTCTCTTTACTCTGTCAATAGTTGCATTGACCAATCTGGATGATGTGGAGAATGCACGACGGTCCTATGAACAGGCTGTACTTTTGGATGGGTATGGATAGGTATAATGAGTATTTTTGAATGGGTACAGTGAGGACTTTTGGTAGCACAGTATTGAAAAAAAAAAAAAACTTTACTCTTCCCACAGGTCCAATCCCCTAGTAAACTTGAACTTTGCAGTTCTGTTGTACAATCAAGGAGATAAGAAGGAAGCCCTGCAGCAATACCAGGAGATGGAGGAGAAGGTCAACTCACTTGTGGAAAACAAAATGAACATAGAATTTGATGCAGAGGTAAAACTATAACCTAACAGTTCCTCATTAAACAAAGTATCAACAAACATTTACCTATGTAAGTCTTACAAGTGGCTGTTGCTGCCAAGTTTCAAGGTTTTATTGCTATGTCCTTAGTATTCTGTACAATGAAATGCTTAAAGGTTGGGTATGGAATTCGCAAAACGGCCGGCAGATTTTGAAAATACACAACTCAAGTCCCACCCTCCATTCAAAGAACATGGACGTGCATTCATGCTCGAGCGAGAATTCAGATGCGCGAGAGCGATCCAGGTGCCTAGTCGTGCTTGAGCTGCATAAAATGAAATGCCAGCCTGGTGTCTGTACAGCACAATATCGACTCTAGTCTCCATACAAAACTTCCCCAAGCAGGTTACTCAGCTAGCTAGTTTTACATTCTTTTTTCACCTCCAAAGGGTTGTCGGTACACATGTTATAGTTCCACAAATCCCCGAAGGCAGATGATTTTATACATTATCGTAAAAGCACCAATTAGGCTACCGCCCATTTCGTTTGGAAATTCTAAAACAACGATGCTTTTTAATGCGCCAAAATAACATTTGATAAATGAACCTTACATTTTTCAGTAGCCATAGGTGTGTATATTTGAACAGAATCTGGTTTGGTTCTTACCGGGGCTTTTACCTCCTGAAATATCAGAGTGTAGTTTGCCTATTCCACTGTAGCTCCAATCGGTTAAGTTTCGGTTTCAGGTTTAGTACACTCTTCGAGTCACGGTAAAATGTAATTTTTGCTAGATAGCTTATTTATTGCGTGTTTGCTTGAGTTTCCATAGGAATCCGCTGTCTTAGTTTGTATAGAAATAAAGTGACACATACACCAACGGCGGACATAGGGGACGTGCAGTAGGCCTAGTTGGTTTCGTTCAAGCACTTGTTCACGGTGCACCAGCTTTGTGTATGTGCACGAAAGGGTTGCACGCGTGAGAGGGAGGAGGAAGAGGAGGAAGACTGTTAGATTGACGAACGAGCTGTGAAATGATGCTAGTGGGTTAAGAATATGATTGGCTGGATTTCAAGTGATTTTGCAAAAATGGCCAAAAAAGCAAATTCCATACCCTACCTTTAATTGAGTTCTTTTTAACGGGGCAGTGTCCAGCTTTATGCCATTGTGGGTTTTCCTTTCTTAGCAACCGTTGCTACTAGTAAACAAAGCTATCTTTTATCTTATGTTATAGCAATAGTTGTAATAATAAAAAATATGACTTAAGGCAGAGCAATGTCTGTCGTGCCATTGTTAATTTAAATGTGTAAAATGGATAGTTCTAGTCTTTGATTATGATTGGCTATATCATGTTTAAAAACATACACCTGAGCACACTTTGTCTTACGCCTATAATGCCCAAAAGCTGTTCTAAAATCACTATAAACCACAGCATCTTGGGGCTTATTGCTTAATTAACTGAAACACTGTAATGCTTTGTAATGTCTTATAACCATTGTAGAACGTAAGATGTGTGCTATTATGCCCTGAAAATAATATTATTATTATATCTCGGCCCACAGTGGAATGGCTTCCAAGTCATAATTTATTTCAGCCACAATTTATCTCGAAGTTTGACACCTGCTGATCTGTGCTTTCAGTGCTCTCCAGACTGCCAGTAAGATGTGTTCAATGGCACCATACTGTGCATTATGTAAGGGATAATGTATAGAACGCTGGTCATTATCGGGAAAATAAGGACCGACAGGGAGAACCGGACCCCTACGTGAAGCGGAGGGGTCTTGTTTCGCCCTGAAGGTCCTTATTTTCCCGATAATGACCTGCGTTCTATACATTATCCCGCTTATTATATGGCTACTTGCCAAAACGAGAAGAAACTTATCACAATGTGTCTTTAGTAATGACTTAGCTACCGTTTCGTGGCTTCCGCTATCAAAACAAATAGAACTAGTTCACCACACAGATAGAATGTGACTGTTTTAGAGGTTGCTAGGTAACCTCTTTACTAGCTGTCTTTCACTTTCAACGAACTTGCAACGCGGAGTGATATGAAAGACCTGAATTAGAAGCACAAACTCCGTTGCCATTGACAGCGTTCATTATTTTTTTCAGAGGTCCTCTATTCATTTGTGCCACCTACGTCACTATCAAGTAGAACGCCGCCATATTTACGACCGATTTCGTCCAATATGGCTGCCCACACTGCCCGTTTGAATGGAAGAGAAAGAGAGAGAGATCTAGAGAAATGTTCAATTTCAGGCTCCGATCTTTATTTGTTACCCCCAGTTTTCCTTTGTCCCTTATTATCTGCTCCAATTGGCTTTCCATAGCATACATGTATCTAGTTAACCCCTCATACAGTGGTGTTAATTAGGCTATTTTAAGATAAGGTGACGATGTTCGGGACCATATCCGGGTTAAAAAGTTAAAGTTTTGTCTTCAAAAAACAGGGTTTTTTTTCTGTATTTTCCCCGGGGACAGGCAACCAAAATCGGGGGCTGTAGGCTACAGGAAACCGGAGACTGGAGCACCGATGCCTATCAGTAGCCTGTCATTATCAGCATGGGAACATATACGTAGGCCTATAATAAAAAAACATGATTTTAGTGGTAGTTTACTGACCAGGTAACGTTGTTAGTTAAGTGGCTAACAGCTAGCAAGCTCATGTTAGTGCCTCAAATAAATGAAATAAATAAATAGCCGCAAAGAGGCATTCTCCCTCTCACGCTATTGCGTTTTTAAAATCGAAACTGGGTTTTGCTGAAGTAGCCGGCTACAGGCTGTCTTTATTACATAAAACCAAGCAACACGGTGTAACCTTAAATTTGCTGTTTAATGCTCTGTCTGAAGCACAAAAAAATAAAAATAGCAATCAGGCATGCATCACGCAAGACGCACCGATTTCTGATAGCAGCCACTACCGCACGCAAACTCTGCAAACTAGCTAACTCCATAATATCTGCAGCCAAGCTGCAGTGTGAATAAATTTGTGCATCGGACATTGGCAAGATATAAAAACAACGTAGCCAGTGTATATAATGAGCACAATACAAGTAGATAGACTACATTACAGAAACAGCACAAACTACAACTCTACTAGATCGCATTTTGATGACACCATACCTCTGCCTCAGGACTGTCGCCGCACCCGCTGGGCTACATGAAAACTAGTAAGGGGTCCTCCGCAGCGTGGGAACCAACTCCTTCCACAGCCCAAGCCACACACACCCAATAGCCTATTTACTGTACCCCAGAGGAGTATGAAACAGTTTTTCACCGTGCAACATTGTACAGAACATGCAGGGGATAAGGGGAAATTCGGGGAAGCTTAATCAACCCAGCTACAATAGCAAGTAGGTGTATTTGCCTTCAGCGACAGGAGCAAGCTTACCGCGACAACAGCTGTCACACTATAACAGAGGTGAATTCCACCACAACACACCTCTAGTGTTCAAATACACTCATTCACAGGCATAATTTCATACTACTTAGTTAGTACTACTGAGTTACTTCAACACCTGTAATAGTAACTTCTGCAACATTGAAATAATACAATTAAAACTGATTCAGTGTCCTTTCAGCACCTGATAAATGTACCACTTGACAAGATGACATTGAGCACAACAAGCAGTTGCTCCTAAAAAGTCAGAGCAAAATAAAACACGACATGTGTGAGACATTGTCCAACCTGAGTAAATATGTCTCTCTTAGAACCTAGCCTAACATAAATCCTCAAATTACGGCCAGGGTCTTTCAAGTAGTTAGGCTGCGCAAAGCACAGACCTTTATTTGGGGCAGGCTTTGTTCAAAACGACCACGGCTATTATCCGAGGCTCAGCTATAAATAAAAAGTATATATAATTTGAGGATTTACGATGTAGGTCATAATAAGGGGCAGATACAGAAATTAGGAAGTTAACTACTGGGTTTAGCCATAGACAGTAAAACAGGGGTCTCCAACTTTTTTGGGGATGAGGGCTACCGGAAGAACTCGAAATCATATGGAGGGCTACCCATTTGAAGAGAACAGCCCCTCACAACCTTTTATGCGAGGGTAACCCTCCTAAATAGTGGGTGATTTACAATGTTAAATTATCAATATGATGTGCTGTAGGCCCATACATCTTTATATATTTTAAACAACTGTATTTTCATCTGATTCTTCAATATTTTAATATCAATATGCAACACTACCAACATCTTGTTCAGTTTGTTCATTTCAAAGTTTGCATGGGGAACCTAATATTTATTTTTTAACAACAACAAAAAAAAAATGTTTTGTGCAACTAATAATTTAGGTTAGCTACATTTTTAAGGCATTACTCACCATTAAGAATTTTGAGGCTGTTTAAGTTCTGATTTCAGTGGACAATTAACATTTCAATAGCAATCAATTTCAATTTTCAATTTAATTTCGCTTATAGAGCGCCAAAACATTACACATGTCTCATGGCGCTTTACAGAGTGTTAAACATTCAAAGAGAGCCCATGAGTAACAGGGGCAAGGAAAAACTCCCTAGAATTGGAGATTCATATAGGAAGAAACCTCAGACAGATCCACGACTCAAGGGCCCAACCCATCTGCCTGGGGTCAGTTACAGTAAAGTCATTTGTATTTTGAAAGTTACAATGACAATGAAAGTTCAAATAGTCCAGTGTAGGGAATAAATTGTCCATTAGTAATCCATTAGTTATTTCGGAAAGTGATGGGTCGCTAGGATTGCGTGGGCCAAAGATTCGGGCAGTCATAGGGATGGCAATGGCGATGGTAGGGCATTCAGAGGGATGTGACTTCAGGTGTGATGAGGGACAGGCACAGCGATGGTTGATGGCTGGTAATGGTTTACCTCACAGGTGAGGTATAGGGGAAAGGGAAGAGAAATAGAGTGTGTTAGTATTACTGTAAGTCATGATGGTTGGTATTAATAAGTATATCAATGGTGATATAAATGATTATACTATAGAGGGTTTACAAAACGCTTTTACACACCTCTTTTGTGGGGACAGGTGCGTCGGAATAGGTTACCCAGTTAAACCCGAAAAGAGAATCCCGCACATCGTCCACCACGCATGCAAACATCCACCTACCCACCACGCACGCAACATCCACCCACCCACAATCACCAACACCACCTTCCCCAGTGGCGTAACTATAGTAGGTGCAGCAGGTGCAGTCGCACTAGGGCCCGTGACCTCCCGGGGCCCGTCGCTACCCCCGCCCTGCCTTTTTTTTTTCAATCTATCAAATCAAAATCAAAAAGAATCAAACTATCAAATAAAAACGGCTAAATCAAATTACCATCTTTCCTTGTCATCATACTGTTGCGCCAGAGTATCTTTCTTTCTACTGAGATAGATCAAGGATTTCTGGGTAGGCTAAGTCATTTTTTTGCGATTTTTTTAATGGATAGTGCGGCTGCACATTTCAGTCATCATTCCGTGCAAAATCCACATTCGGGGAAGTGTGTAGCCTGCTACTCTGTTGTTTCTGACATTGCCTGTGACTGTGACAACAGCTAAGCGATCTTTTTCCAAACTCAAACTTATTAAGACTTACCTAAGGAGCAGCATGGGGCAGGAGAGGCTCAGTGGGTTAGCTATCTTGTCCATTGAAAATACGAGAGCCAGAGCATTAAATATTGGGAACATCGTTGACGATTTTGCACAACGAAAGTCTCACGGCCTAATTCACGCAAAGGCTATTGGGTATTGTATGCATATTAATGATTTTATTTGGTTTCTGCACGGTTGAATAAGTTAGGCTACTTTAAGTTTAGTTTTTGCGCAGTGTGAGTTTATAAGCAAGCAATCCACGCTTGCAGTTTCAGCAGAGGGTTGAAGAGGTTTCAGCGCATTGATTGTTCCCATAATTCCATGCGAGTTGATGCAACTTCCGTTGTCGATTGAATGGGAAAGGTATTCTGAGCCAAAGGCTAAAAGTTAACCAGCTAGGCCTACAACTTAAGGTATCACCCCCAATATCAAGTTAATGTTAATGTAGTTAAGGCTACAGATTGTTGTCTACATACATGATTAAAAACGTCACAACGGAGGATGTTTTTAGAGCGTGATCTGCAGACGATTTGTGGGCTATTTTTAGAAGGTGCGCTGCGGGTGCCTCATATGCGTCTCGCGGGCACCACGTTGGAGACCCCTGCAGTAAAATATAGGAATAGCATAATAGCCTAATTACGTTATGGTTATGGTATTTAGCAGACGCCCAGCGACATACAACAACGATACAGCAGGCTATAAGCTAATTAACAGTAACAATTTCAAAGTTGATGATACTACATTAATGATAATAGAATAATCCGACTTCAGCATTTGTGTTCATGTGAAATATAGGTTTTAGTAGGCTATCAAATGGAATAAGACATTGACATCGGAGCAAGAATGCAATTTCAATGTGCTAACGTTAAAATAATAGATACCATGTACCAGCTACCATCTAGTAGTAGCAGCTAACACAACACAAACGCATTACATAAGATATTATATTATGCGTGATGTTTACAAAACGTGTGAACCTCATGAACTTGACTGATTTGATATAGTCAATGAAGTTTTGTAAGTGTTGTCCAAATGTGTCTCTTGTTGTTAGCCCTAGATGCTACTAAGTTGAGAAGGCTCACTTACCTGACACGAAAGTGTTCATTGCAGGGTGTGAACCGTGGTTATCCAAACATCTCTTCGAATGGCAGCTACTTCTTTCTTCTTTCTAAAATACCAGTTCAGGGTTCCTCAACTGCACAACACATAGCTGGCATGACTGTGTGACCTTAACCTGTTGAACTTGTTAGCAGCTAATTATTTCCCTCGAGCCGCTGGCTCCGTGGTCACACTGTATTGTGGCCACTCTGTTTTTCTTTGTTTTTCTCAGTTTAAATACAACGCGAAATGAGTTTCCAAATCTCCACTTTTGCCCGAGTTTTGTTTAGAAATAATCGTATTCAGAGGCGAAATCACCGTTTGCGTGTAAATTAAAGGCACAAACTAAGGGAAAAGTCTGTAATATACAAGCTACCTATGTATGCGTGAATGGCGCAGCCTAGTGAGCGACTCGAATCGGTCGGCAAGATGGCGGCGCAAAGTTACTGTGACGTCAGGTGGCCCAAACGAATCAAGAAATAATGACCGGTAGAACGTTGGGAAATCCCATTCAAGTCAATGGAGTGTTCTACTTGCATTGTGAAGAGCCGTATAATAAGAACATAAATGGAACCAGAGCCCGTCTACGGAGAGCCTTGCCACTCGCTATTAAGTCCTATTGTAACGTCTTTTGGTCGCAGTTCCACCAGAATTCTACTGGGGGCGATCGCCTGAGTGCAGAATGAATGGGAATCTATGGAGCTAGATGGCTAAATTTGTCTCTTTCACCCAATTGTCGTTGAGAAATCTCAGATTTGATTGTAGTTTTTGCAAGTTCAACATGGGTTATAGGTCAAAAGTTGAATGAACAAGTACAATATCCTTCCGATTTTTTACAGGTTGAGTTGTTGTTGCCCATACCACGCTAGCATTCTGCTAATGAAGCTTGAGTGTATGACGTGATTTGCAGTTTAAAAGACGTTTTAAAGCAAATAAGTGACTCTAAAAAATTAAACACCTCGCAATGCATCATTTCTTTGCATCCCCTTTCGAAAACAACATTCAAATCAATTGTATTATATTCTGAGAAAAGTGGATTTTGAGGGGTATAGCTCCATAGACCTCCATTCATTCTGCACTCCAAATGTGAGCGCCTCTAATGGAACCAGCATGGAACTGCAACCATTTCAAAACCGGAAGTATAACGACAGTGGCAGTTCTTCGCTTATTAGACATTCTCTGATGGAACCAATGGACTAATTTAACCGTTTTCTTTTATTGTTGTTTGTTACGTTTTAACTTTCTATGGGTACATCGTGTGTCATGACACTACCAGACCTACCAATCTGTGCACATTGTGTACAAATTTTTAGGACATAACTGCTTAACGCACTGGCAGACACATTTGAAGTGAAACACTTCTTAAATTAAGTCAAATGATTTCATGAGAAAGTGCTTTTTAGTTATTTATTTATTTTATCTTGAGACTGTTCGCAAGAAAAACAACTTTAATTTTCATCATATTATGCTACATACTGTTCTTTACTCATCTCCTTACCCATGTTTTTTTATTTGCATGTTAGCCACTGTTATTATATCAGAGAGCAAAACAATGGCAACAGCAACCTAGACTGTATTGTACTTTGATATAGCCTGACATTTCTGTAAAAATGTTTTAACATGTTTACCGGAGATTATGTTATTACAAAGTATAAATATGCTTTAGATGTACTAACATATAAACTGCTTACATGCCTCACCTCATTTTCTGATTTTCAGATTTTATCATGATTTTGAGATTTCCTGACAGACAATATCTGGAAATGCATTTTTTAGCTGGTTTACATGTTAAGACCTTGGAGATGTTATTACTGTGTAGAGTCGAAAATCAAAGTAGAGATATGATTTAGATAACTTAGCACATCAACCATGATTTTCATAGAACACATCATCAGGCTGCTGGTAAGTGTATCACAATGGTAGTGTTATAAGAATAGAAAAGTGTAGACACCTAGTGAAAATTGCTTTATTTGCATATCTGCATAACTGTTAATTTTCCAGTGAACAAAACCGATTGCAACAGCAACTTTTTAAGCAATTTCCCTCCGTTAATGTAAGCGTGACGTTAGCTTTGTAGGCGGGATTTAGGACAAGACAGCAGGGGCGATCAGCCTGATAATCGGGAAAGAAACGTGTTTTAAACTTTACAAAAAGCATCAGTTAAATGACTAAATGTAAATTGTTGATGGCCTGTTTCTGTGCTTTGTGTTAGTTGATTGATATGGCTCAGAAGCTAGGATCAGCCCTCCAGTCGGGAGAAAATGTTTTGTGGACCAGACCCAGCAAAGATGGCAAAGCCAGTCAACAACAGACGACCCACCGAACCACCACTACTCAGCAGCGCCTAGGCACCAATCAAGCCTTGGGGCAGGCAATGTCCTCTGCAGCAGGATATAATAAGAGTATCCAACTTACTGCAGGTTTGTGTGTGCTGTGGGTAGGCCTCATCTTTTAGAAAATGAGTAAATCATATCTTGTGGCATACTTACATCATGGTAAGATACTGTATAACAGCAACAACAATTATCCAACTGTAGGGTTGGGCTTGGAGACCCAGTTATGATATGTCACCAGTGCCAGACCGAATAAGAGCGCAAATTTTGGAGCCACTTACATCCTTGAAAAATATATCGAGGGCTGAGAAGCAAGAGGGCGTAAGGGACATTTCACCACCTTTACAGGAGAGCCAAAACAAATCTAACTCCTTCTATATGTTCACAGTTAAAGACCTTTGGTTTTTGTTCAATAACTTTATATTTATAAATATTTTACTAAAACAGGAATATAAAATCATCATTTGACAATTGATCTTAATGCCTTAATTAAAAAAAATGAGTAAAAATCAAAACGCCAAGGACAACAATTTTCTTTGTGATTGAAGAATGTATCGTAAATAAATAAATGTTTCCTTAAAGAGGAATTATGCAGGATTGGTGATTTCATCTCTGGTTTCGGTTTCGTTTTTCGTTTTCGCTCGTTTTATGCTTGCATATTTCTCTGCAGAGCTTCCCCGACAGCTTTAGCGTGTATATTTACACATATAGGCTATGTATAAATATATAAATTGCAAGCGTGGTTCTTCTTGTTCCTTACGCGTCTCTGACTTCCAGATGTAAACTGCAGACGATCGCTTATCAGAAAGTTGCAAGGTTGCAATAGCGGATAGGGACACTGGGGGCGGGAGGAAATATTACTGTTTTCGATGAAACTGGTCAGTCAAGCAAAACAACGATCTCTGAGCGATTTTATGACTATGAAGTTGCATAGGGTCTCTTTAAATGCTAGGGGAAGAAAGTATTTGACCCCCTTTGTAACTTAACGGTGTACTTAGCGGTTTTATTTTTACTCATTTATTGAATTAAGACATTAAGATTTATTGTCAAATGATGATTTTATATTCCTCTTTTTAGGCAACTTTAGCATGGTATCAAATACATTTTCTCCCCACTGTATACTGTAACTCAATTTTGACCAAAATGTCACTTACGAGTTACGCCCTCTTGCTTCTCAGCCCTTGAATGTATATTTCAATTCAGTTTCAATTTAATTTCACTTATAGAACGCCAAAACATTGCACGTCTCATGGCGCTTTAGAGTTTTAAACAAGGTATACAGGATAAGGTATCACTGAATGTTATGTTCGTATTATCTCTAACATAGTACCTGATGGCACCTCAGCCTATATAGTTTGCTGCATGATGTTTTTTTCCACAGTAAGATCTGATGTGTTTTCAAATTGTGTTGAGCAGTGTATGTTTGTCAGCTCGCTTGACCCTATGCAAAGTAGCCCATTTAGCAATAGCAATATCATCAGCTGTTGTCTATAACCTTAGCAATAACTACAAAAGGCTTTCAAACCACATCAACAGCCCAGTTAACACAAAATGTTTGCCCGGTTTTTAGCGCTAATAGCTCTATGGAAGAATCAGTAAAAATAAAAGGAATGCTTTGGGTCTGGAAAGGGTCACCCCTCACTCATAACTCTAGCTTATGGTCATACTTATATACTTATACTTATTGTTTCTCTGCAGAGCTTCCCCTAAAGCTTTAGTGTGTATATTTTACAACACTCCTCAATTGGTCAGTCTGCCTGCCTTTTCATGAGCATGATCTCAAGGCTGCAAGACTTTCTCTTTGTCAGTGCAGCGGCCTGCCTGTCTAAGGTTGCAAGGGTGGGGTTTTTTTTTCGCTCACAGTGGAAGCGAGACGGCCACCATTCAACCCGAAAAAAAGACATAACCATTCCAATAAATTAAGCTAAAAATAACCCAGCATAGTTCCCCTTTAACATCGGATTTTCCCTTTAATAACAAGTTTTCTGTTCTATATAAACACCATATCCTGAAATCTGGATAAGCCCCATAACTGAGCTACTGGTGCGTGTAAATGCAGTCATTTTGATGTCAAAAATATGGAAATAAGGCTAATATATTTGTTCATTTATGATCTTTAGTCACTTGAATTGTTAATTTTCAAAATTCCGGCCCCAGCCGTGGCGCAACTGGCTGGGGCACCTGCAGCGCACGACGGCGACCCGGGTTCGATTCCCGCCCCGTGGTCCTTTCCGGATCCCACCCCGATTCTCTCACCCATTCGCTTCCTGTCTCTCTCTACTGTCCTGTCAAAATTAAAAGGCACAAAAGCCCCAAAAAATATACATAAAAACAAAAACAAAAAATTCAAAATTCCTCAATAACATGTGGTGTATATTAATAAGGCTCATCTTCCATTCCCTCAGCACCTGATGTGGAACCCGGTCCGAACTGCACACCACCAGATTCCCCTGGGGACGAAGACGCTGCAGATTTTGATGAACCTAAAAGTACAGACAAATCATCCCAGTGAGAAGCAATGGCTGTGTAGTTTTGCAGGGAGACCTTTGGTATTCTAAACTGGGAGTAAACTTTTGTTGTTGTAGATATCTATGGTAAATCTGTATAAATGTATAGGGCTAGGACATTAACAGTTGGTATTCATACTTGCCATTGTGTTATTTGCCATTTATACTTGTATTGTGTTGGTTATGATTAATATTGTTAGAAGTGAAAGTTTATTCTTTTCTGAAAAGTATATTGAAGGTGGTTACATTTATTTCCATTCCAAGAGCTTCACACATTAGGCTACATTTCTGTGCGCACTTGTTTGCTCATTGTCTTTGTGTTGTTTTACATCTTATTCTACTCAACTTATTGAGCTTTTTTATTTTTTATCCTGGACTGCCATCTACTGGATAGAAAAGGCAACAATAAAAATCTATAACATGTTTGAATGGCCAAAAAAAGAACAAATCAATATTACCACACATTACCTTGGTGTTAGGACAGCCTACTGCACATGTCATTGACAGTGAGTGGAAACTTCAGTCAATTTGATTTATCATGCTGAAAATCTAACACCAGGCACTACACCGATGCCTGCGCTAAAGGGAAAATTATAACTAGAAATGTGCATGTCCGAGGACCTGCAAGAGTGGGCTCGCGAAAATGCTAACAATGCTAACCAGGTTGATCAGGGAACTTGGCTAATGATTTCTAGCAGTTATGCTAAAAATGCTAATTAAACTAACAATGTGATCTGAGCTAACAATACTAGCCAGGTTAATTAGCTAACCTAGCAGATGATTTCTAGCAGTTTTGTTAAAAATGCTAACTATGCTAACCATTCTAGCTATGCTAACAATGCTAACCTGGTTGATTAGCCAACTTAGCTAATGACTGCTATTATGTCAACAATGCTTAAAAAAAAGGCTGCAAAAGAAATAAAAAAAAAAAATAATTTCCCCATTCATTTCAATGGGTCCGAAAAGCGGGAATACCGGAGAAACGACAACCGGCAGCCATCCGACATTAACAAGCAAGCTACACCGGATCAGGCCTGATTTTGTGTTGGAACCATGTCGATAGCTCAAACGCTCTAGGAGAAGAGGCATCTTAACCCTCAATTTGACCCCAAGCAATGTTTAACATCATAAAATATATGGTTCACTTTTTTTGTTTTGCGCCAAGTTTCATGACTTTTCCTCATTTGAAGGGTACAAGAGAGTAAACATGAAATTTCCACAAAAATATGTTTCAAATGTCCTGTAAGAAAAATTGTTATGTTGGTGTTTTTGGGGTCAATTTGACCCCATTTTTATGAAACATGAGGTAAATGAATATTTGACACATTATGGATATTATTATTGTAATAGTATGAGAACATATAGTTATTATCATTATTACATATACAAGTACATATTACATGTAAGTTACTTTGGCAGGTCTGAAAAAGTCCAAAAAGTCAGCCTTTGGGCTGTTGACACTGGATTGGCCATATTGTCAGCCAGGGTTCCAGGGTTCATAAAGGGGTGTGGGGGGTGGGATTGTTTTGTAGGGCTTTTGATGGTGGTTATTACACTCTTGTTTAAGTACCTACCACAAAAAAAAACTGTGTAAAAAAATATATTTTAATAATTTTTTGAGAGTTTTTTTAGCTGGGGTCAAATTGACCCCAAGGATAACGAACGTCGACAAGATTTGAGGACAACATATGAGGGTTAAAAAAGTGGGTGAACGGGAATAATAAGTTGCATAAGAAAAATGTGCATCTCCGTGGAGGAGCTGCAAGAGTGGGCTTGCTCACCAGGGGCGGTGATGTACGCCTGAACAGTCCCCCATTCATTTCAATGGGGAAACGCCTCTAGTGGAGCAAGGCGGAACTACAAGGGTCTAAAAACGGGAATACCGGAAAAACGACAACCGGCAGCCATCCGACATTAACAAGCAACTTACATCAGATCGGGCCTGATTTTTTAGTGTTTGAACCGCGTCGATAGCTCAAACGCTCTTGGAGAAGAGGCGTCTTAAAAAAACGGGCAAAGAAGATATAATTATATTTGACTGCAGCAATTTACTAATGTAGCCTATCTGACTATTCTTCTCGTCACTATTTATTGTAATCATTATTGTGATTAAAGGAGAATGTTGATAGCCTACTGTGTCTGGCATCCACTCAGGCACTACTTTCAGGCATCCACACACCTCATGCTCATATGGCACTACTCAAGGCACTAACCAGGGTCACAGTGGAGCCTTCCGTGCTAATACAATTTACACCCACCGTTCACTCTCACCTCTTCTCTGAGACAACACACGATATTTTGAAGGTCTTTGGGCGCATGCGTATATCGTAAAGGATTTCAGC
Source organism: Sardina pilchardus (assembly GCF_963854185.1). Lineage (NCBI taxonomy): Eukaryota > Metazoa > Chordata > Actinopteri > Clupeiformes > Clupeidae > Sardina > Sardina pilchardus. Next base: position 1,518,072 of record NC_085003.1, on the reverse strand, counting down.
TAAGCCAGGGGGTCTGGGGGGATGGCCCATTCCATTCCATGATAAAATAACTTCTTAAATTATGATTACAGGCCAATTTTGGGGAAATAAATCTACAGATTGAGACTTGCAAAGATGACATGACCTTCAACAGATTCAAGGCATCTGTTTTGTAGAACAAAAACCATTTTAGACAGGAATAACATTAACATTCAAAACTGCAACATGGAGTAGCAACACTTGGACTCATCACCCTCTATTGTAAAGATGTAAGAAATGAATTGAACAGTTCCACAACTGCATATAAAGAGATTCTTAAGTTTAACTAAAGATGATTGTTATTAAAAACTAGCTCTGAGTTAGTCATTTAATTACTTTTTTACTTTAATTTAATTTTTCAGAACAACCTGCTAAAATACATCAGAATGCAGGAAATGGTATCTACTTCATTAAATAAAATTGGGTGAAGGATGTCTGGACCCTGTGGCACATTGTATCACCCACATTCAAAATGCTTCTGACATCCATGTGTTCAGCAAATGATTGAAGCATGTAAATACAGGTATCTGATATGATCACTTTGAAGATTGTATCATATAGGCAAAACATCATACTGTAAATGTGCATCAAGCCCAAAGTGTAAATTAAGCTTTAGAAACTAAGTGTTTTGGCTATGAGTTAATAGTAAGATGAGGAGTATTGAAACATTTAACAAACGTGTTTTTTTTAGTCTCTTTATTATTTTTTTTTACAGTTGTGCCTTAAAGCAACATATTGCACTTTAGTATGGATGTTCATGAGTATACATCATTAGGTGCTTCATAGCCAACCATGTTTCAGATGCAGTTGGGATGATCTGACTGGCTGGCAACACAAAACCATAGCGACCAGTGTCACGAAGCTCAAAAGCAAATGAGTACTTGATCCCAAGATCGTAAGACCAATCAATGCTACCACCACTCGCTTGATCTGTTAAGGGAAAGTAAGACATGAAGGATTACGTTTAATGAAACATGATCTTGTCCCTGAGAACTAAAATTAAATTAGCTTATTTTCTACCTAGAATCAGTACCCAGCTTCTTCTGGGCCTTTTCAAAGTATTACAATGTGATACCGTGCATTGGTACTTTTGTCATATATTTCTTTATTGTAAAAACGAATTTGGAACTTACAAATAATATTGCAAATGCTTCCCACTTTATATCTTGTCCCATACAAGGAGGTGAGGGCATTCACGGCAGCTCTACCCACTGAGTCCTACAGTAAAGTAAAAATTTATGAAATGATGTTGATAGAGATCAGTTACAATCTTCCAGTGTTGTATCACAGCTCCAGACATTTAAAGAGCAATTCAAACTGTAACTGTGGATTTGGGAATTACTGAAAAATGAAATACATACCAACTCTGCCTGGTGAGGCACATGTTTGCATGAATATCCATGGGGATACATGAGGAGCTGTGAGTAGGCATGGATGGAGATGAAGGATTTGAAGTTGCCATGAGTCTGGATTAAGTTTACTACATTTTTTACCTCCACCTCTGAATGGGCATGGGGCCCATGATAAGAGTCTGAGCAGGGGTTCCTACTGGCTCCAGGGCCTGGTTTGTATCCAGACAAGAGAACATGATCATCACAGAGTTAGAACAATACTGTATATTAAACGTTACTCAAAAGGACAGTAGATCACAAACCTCCAAAACCTGCGTTCCAGTTTCTGTTAGGATCAGTACCACGGCACATAGATCCAGAATTACTTGAACGAGTCTTACGCCACATGCGATCCTATTGAACATTACATATAATTATTTACAGCAAAAGTTTTCAATACAATTTTGAACTGGAAAATTGTTAGCCTTGCCCTGCCTGACTCTTTCACAACGTGTGTGTGTGTGTGTATGTATGTATGTATAGTATATTCTTTTGATCCCGTGAGGGAAATTCGGTCTCTGCATGTATTTCAATCCGTGAATTACTGAACACACACAGCACACAGTGAGGTGAAGCACTCACTAACTTGGAGCAGTGAGCTGCCTGCTCAACAGCGGCGCTCGGGGAGCAGTGAGGGCTCAGGTGCCTTGCTCAAGCTGTGGACTGGTTGGGGATCGAATCTGCAACCCTCTGGTTACGAGTTCGAAGCCCTAACCAATAGGCCACAGCTGCCCCCAATGACGTGAATCGAGACTGGGAACTCTTGATTGGGAAACGTTTGCATCGCGATGGGCACTAACTTTGAAATCAGTAGTCCAGCCTTACCAATCACATTGATCAGGATCATTAGTCCAGCCTTACCAATCACATTGATCAGAGATTCCTAACATCACTTCCTACTTCACCTACATTTTTCCTATGATTAATTAATAAAAGTGAATGTGTTATTTGACCGCCTTAGTTAATTTATATAATATAAAGGCGTAAAGTACACTTACAGAAATGTACAACTAGTCCGATACAAGACTTACACTTGTGTGAGAGTGCACATAACCATCGGGATTGGTGATGACCAGCAGGTAGATGTCCATTGCATTCAGGAGATTTGTCACTGAGGGATCATTATTGTAGTCAGAGGCAATCTAGACAAAACAAATGCATCCATACACACACACACACACACAGTTTAGGTTTGGATTCACAAAATATTATTCCGGTTTTAGAAAGAAAGTTTGCAGATTACATCATGTGCTTACATAACATTTCTACATTGCCCATCATCAGCAACCATTCATCCAATGTTGCAAAGGCACTTTGGCCCAATCCCAATGTCCAGACTCACAGACTTTGGTGCGCGTTCTCGCGAAATTCGTAAGAGCTTAGGGCTGTCCCAATGTCGAATTTCAGAAGGCGTGAGGGCTTGAGTAGCCTACACACTTACAGAGCCCTTTCCTTGAGTCTGCATCGGTGCAGACTTCACTTAAGGGAATTACCCACAGTTCAAAGTGTTGTGACGTTTACCGCAGAGACCATAGACCTCTGAAGTTCGCCTACAAAAAAGCCGCCATCTTTGCCCAAATAAGGAGATTTTTTCTATCGGAAAATAATATGGAGATTTTGAATTTTCGCACCTCTCACGGAGACGAAGAAATTGGAAATGCAGACATTTTGAGCTACAAAGTTTGTCCTCTGCCTTCAAGTGGATACTGTGATTTTCGGTAGGTGAAGACGGCACACTTTGATCTTTGCTTCCCCAGAGCTAATTTACAATACAACTTGCCATAGGCAGTTAGCTTCAATTAACACCCGGAACTCCTTATATGGGAAAAGATTGGCAGCTTTGGATCCTATTTGTAGGCGAACTTTCTATAGCAAAATCCAGAAATTACAAAGGTAAACAACAGGGGGACACATGTGCATGGTGCAAATGTCAGCAACATCTTTGTCATTAAACATTGCCATGTGATCTTGTGAAGTGCTGTCCCAATCCCAAATACATATCTGAGCCCATGTGGCCTCACACACTCACTCACTTAGCACCTGAGATGAATTAATTATGTGAGTCTTCAGTCCTTAGTCCTCAGGGCTCACATTGGGATTGTGCCATTCTGTTTGCTAATCTGATATCATTTCAAAAGGCTAACAGAGAAAACATTAAGAGAACATTTTCGCAATTATGTAAGCACATGTAATCTGAAAACTGCTGTCCTGATTAAAACAATGCAACTGATCTCAGCTGGTATTCTGTCTATAATGGAATGGACATGTTTTATACTATAATCTGATATAACCATTAGTTAAAATGCATTATTAAAGCAACAGATTGCATTGACGATTGCTATAGAGTCTTACAGTATGCTTGTTTGTGAACGACATTACATCATATTTAAGGTGTTATGAATGTATGAATGTAAGTGACCTTAGTGGAAAGTGTCACAGAAAAATGTTTCAGTTTTTAAGCTTTGTGACAGTAATTGTTAAATATTTCTTGATGAAAAGTTTCTTCTCACTGAGCAAATTTTCTCTAACTAAATGTTGAATTTTTCGTAAATTTCTAGTGAGAGATTAAATTAATTACCAAAAAGGTGAATTTTGTACAGCACTTTTTGCTCATCTTTGAGTCATACATTTTGATTATTTGAAAAAAAGAAAGAATCAGTGGTTTGTATTGTACAACCAGATTTTCACATTCCTTTGAGGCAGATTAGATGCCTTTTGGTGCTAATTTACAACTGCGAGACTTTAGCTTGCTATTGTTTTAGCTGGCTGTGGCTGGCACCCCATCAAGCAGCCATCACCACTTCCTCCATCTATGCAGTGAAAGTCAAATTGACAACTTCTGAAATACTTATAAAATGTATGTTGTGAATGTAATACATCCATGTTTGGTCTTAAATTAATACTTGTAATATGGGCAGCCTGATCACGGTTTAATTGCAATCTAATGTATTTGTACATAGTTGTAGACTAAGAACTACACTATAGAGTTTTAGACACCACACCCACTTTCAGGTAAAGAAATCCTGCTGAGTCGGGGGTGGCTAGATGAATGAAAAGGGAAGCTCTTCAATTCATTCCCTCTCTTCTTCTCTCTCTCGGCTCTGGGCAAGAGATCACTCTGATCTCTTGTCCACTCTCTCTCTCTCTCTCTCCCATTCCCTCTCTCTTTCTCTCTTTTCTCTTTGTTTCTTTATGGTTTGTTATTTTCATTATTTGATGCATTGTTTTATCTGGTGTATTTTACATTGTAACTTGATAACTTACGTTTTAAGTTCAAGTTTATTGTTTGTTATGAGGTTAAGTTTACTTTCTCCTTTTGTTCCTTTGTTTAAGGATAATTACTGATATTACTTCACTCCTACATTCAAAGGCTCAAGGCCTAATAACAAACTAGTTATTTGGTCATTTATTAGAGGTACAATCAAGCATCTTATGGAGTCAGATAAATCGTGGTTTTCTCCTAATAACATTACCATCTAACTTCTCCGATATCTTAATTACAGTCCAATTCAATCTGATTGAAGCGCCGGACGTAGACAGAACGCATATATACTGTATAAGCGGGAAAATATAGTTTGAATATTTTTCCCTTTACAGTATTCACCTTGTTTGCCATCCATACAGCACTGGCCTGAGACACCCACTCCCTGGCGTGGATACCAGCATCAATCCAAATGGCAGGCCTTTTAGTTCCTCCTGTGCTGAACTGCATGTGGTACAGTAAAATATCATTTTCATTTGTTCAAATTGTAGTGATACACATGCACACAAAACATTTTAATTGTTTTAACTTTCAGATACCTTCAGGACATACATTGGACGATTCTCATAGGACAATCCAATTTGTTCTTTAGATACAATATTGGGATAATCAGCTACAAGAGTGTCCATCCAGCTGTAGATCTGTGTGGAGAAATGTAACAGATCACAACAGAATACTCAGACACCTCATTACACTTCAACTGGGTACAGCAGCAGTGACAACATAGTATTTCTTAGTCATTTAGGTTTACATTGTTACATTAGCCTCGTTGACACTAGACCCTTCTCAATTGAAAGTGTGCCTGGAAACGGTTAATTGATTTACGACTTCCAGTAGGAGCGTAACTAGCCGTAAAATTAAACTTAAGTTGGATTTAACTCTTATCAATTGCATTAAGCTCTTATCAAATCATTTCAGAAGTGTATAATCTGGCCCCAGCCGTGGCGCGACTGGCTGGGGCACCTGCACCACACGCCGGCGACCCGGGTTCGATTCCCGCCCCGTGGTCCTTTCCGGATCCCACCCCGACTCTCTCCCACTCGCTTCCTGTCATTCTCTCTACTGTCCTGTCCAATTAAAGGCATAAAAAAGCCCCCCCCCCCCCCCCAAAAAAAGAAGGGTATAATCTTGTAAACAAAAGTGGTAACACTTTACATTACAGATCAGTAGTAAGTGGGTAATGTTATGGTAATATGCAATTTCATGGTAATAATATTTTTAAACCACATATTACAAATAATTCATGTGTAATTTCTAGACAATTACTGTGTAATTACCATACAACAACAATGCAAACTAGAGAATGTAATTCCAGGGAAATTACGAGTGCATAAAAATGCCAATGCTGTGGAGAAACATTTTGTTAAATACTGTATTGTTTCAAATATGATCAAAGCACAAAGATAGAGGTGAGAGAGAGAAAAAACTTTTGTCATAGTTGATGATTACTGTAATTTGATGATTGTTATCTGTTGTTATGATGAAATAAATGTGATAATTTCACAATAACTATATGGTATCAGGGCTGTAAAATACTGTTTTGTCTTTTTGAAAGGTTTTCTGTACGGTGGGGAGTTGTTGAAATTCTTTCGAAAAGACAAACCAGTATTTTACAGCCCGTTCTCTCTGCTCGCGGATGGTGGTGGGGGGTTATTTGAGGATGGGTGGCGCCGCCTGTGGGCGGACTCTGGCTGGCCATGCTCGGCCATGCTGCTTGGGCGCGCGGTTCAGATGTGGTGTGTGGGTTCGCCGGGGGGGGGGGGGGGGGTGGGGCATTGGGGGGGCATTGTGGGTGGGTGGATGTTGCGTGCGTGGTGGGTGGGTGGATGTTTGCATGCGTGGTGGACGATGTGCGGGATTCTCTCTTTGAGTTTAACTGGGTAACCTATTCCGACGCACCTGTCCCCACAAAAGAGGTGTGTAAAAGCGTTTTGTAAACCCTCAATAGTATAATCATTTATATCACTATTGATATACTTATTAATACCAACCATCATGACTTAGTAATACTAACACACTCTATTTCTCTTCCCTTTCCCCTATACCTCACCTGTGAGGTAAACCATTACCAGCCAACCTCTGTGCCTTTCCCTCATCACACCTGAAGTCACATCCCTCTGACTGCCCTACCATCGCCATTGCCTTCGCCATCCCTATGACTGCCCTACCATCGCCTGCTGTGGTTCCCTGCCCAAATCGTTGGCCCACACATTCCAGCGACCCATCACTTTCCGAAATAACTAATAGATTACTAATGGACAATTTATTCCCTACACTGGACTATTTGAACTTTCATTGTCATTGTAACTTTCAAACTACAAATGGCTGTACTGTAACTGACCCAAGGCAGATGGGTTGGGCCCTTGAGTCGTGGATCTGTCTGAGGTTTCTTCCTATATGTATCTCCAATTCTAGGGAGTTTTTCCTTGCCCCTGTTACTCATGGGCTCTCTTTGAATGTCTAACACTCTGTAAAGCGCCATGAGACATGTGTAATGTTTTGGCGCTCTGTAAGCGAAATTAAATTGAAATTGAAATTGATACCATATAGTTATTATGAAATTACCTTATTTTTTCATCATAATACTAGATAACAGGTCACATTTTACCATCAAACTAACTACCACAAAAACGTTGACCATTGTGTAATTGTGCCATACCACTTTTATTGTGCCATACCACAGTTACTATGTAATTTAGTCCTTCATAGCACCATCATGTTGGTATAATTACAGAAATATTATGTCACAATAAGTGAATCCTAAATATTTATTGCTTCGGTAAGTACATATTTACAGCAGTTGTTACCATTTTATTTTACCCAAGTTATTTGCATTGTTGTTGTATGGTAATTACACAGTAATTGTCTAGAAATTACACATTCATTATTTGTAATATGTGGTTTAAAAATATTATTACCATGACATTGCATATATATTACCATAACATTACTCACTTATTACTGATCTGTAATGTAAAGTGTTACCAGAAAACCTTTCGAAAAGACAAAACAGTATTCTACAGCCCTGATACCATATAGTTATTGTGAAATTACCTCATTTATTTCATCATAACAACAGATAACAGGTCACATATTGTGTTACAATAAGTAAATCCTAAGTATTTATTGCTTCAGTAAGTTCATATTTACAGCAGTTATGTAAGGGATAACGGCCGACGAGGTGACCGGTTCGATGGAAATAATGGCTAGGTGGAGGTCTAGAACTCCGGCGACGTGCGAAGCACGGAGACGGAGTTACCTCCGCCGTGCCATTATTTCCATCGAACCGGTCGACCTCGAAGGCCGTTATCCCGCTTATCTCCCGTTTGTATTCATAACCTGTATATTTAGAACATAGTTTTATTCCACCGTTGCGTCCGTTAACATCGCTAAAACTGTCTTGACTGTGGGACTACTTTTCCGCCACATATCAACTTTCTACTTGCAGGACAAAACTGCCGTTACTAGTTCTAAATGGATGGTTGCTATGGCCAAAAGCCAGTCGTTAGTTCTAAATGGCTGGTTGCTACGGCCAAAAGCCAGTCGTTAGTTCTATCTCTCCCGTTGTCAAGCGGGCATATCCCAGGATTCTGATTAACTTTATCTTTGAAAGATCGCTACTTTTATAGCCTAAATGGCATCCAACTAGCTACAATCCACCTCCGTCATATGCTACAATGTTACTATGGTTCTGCACGTCTGTATTTCAGCTTGGATGCAACGTGACAGTTCATTTAAACTTCGCAACGAGTTTGGCGAATTAATATTCAAGTGTGATACGGGAACTACTTCAAAGGTAGCAGGTTATACGAAGTTAATGGCCACCCCATCAGCCAATCAGAGAAGAGAATTCCATTGTTGAGGGAGATAATACCATTTTATTTTACCCTTAAACCCAAATTATTTGCATTGTTGTTGTATGGTAATTGCATAGTAATTGTCTAGAAATTACACATTAATTATTTGTAATATGTGGTTTAAACATATTATTACCATTAAATTGCATACATATTACCATAACATTACCCACTTATTACCGATCTGTAATGTAAAGTGTTACCACAAAAGTTTTAAATGCAGTTGTTTAATCAATTCAAAAGAAATACAAGTCTATGCCAGATTGTTTGCATGTCCTTGATTTAGTGGCATTGGAAATGTGTTTCAATGGCCACTTGGCCAGACGGAACGCAAATCTGAAATTAGGTCGTATGGGTATTCCTAGCCTATAATTACGTTACATTATTTAAAATCCAGTTACTGTCCCAGAAGAAACCTAATTGCCTAACCTATTTCCCCTAGACTTGGCTCTATTTGGACAGGGTGTGTTTCTATTGGCTACCCCACATTCAATGTTAGTCCTGATTTTTGGCTGTGCAGATCGGGTATTGGTACAACAAGATATATTGCCATTCTTTGGCATTGACATTAAACAAAATACAAATACAGTTATTAGGTTTGGGACCTAAAGATTATGTAGATAAACTGAGCAAAATCTGAGACAGGAGCCACGTTTACGGTTACTATTAATCCGATTAAAAAATAACAGCTCAGTCTGAAAAAAATGTGAATATAAACATCACAAGCGGAATAAAACTGCCTGATCTGAATTTTAATCAGCATGAAAGATGTGGTCTAGTCTGTTCCTATTCCCATTGAACGGCCATACCCATGACAATTGGATTGCCAGCTGTATCTTCTCAAGAAAAAGTAGGCAACAACAGCTATTCTGATCAAAGATTCTAAAGCCCCTGAGAGCACCTGAACGGAATAGAATATACCTCATGTAAACAGGCGGCACAAATTTTTCAATTGGATTAGTTGTATCCTTGTTCAAGCAGAATGACAAAAAAACTGTTCATGTAAATGTGACTGGTGAGTGCTGCAACCATTTCACAAAATGACCCGACTGTGGCAAACGTAAAATTTGAATGAACATAGAGGATGATGAAAGCTCTGAAATTTCATGAAATCAAAGTGTTTGAACACAGAAGTTATAAAGTTATGTTTTTGTGTACACATGCATGCTGATTTTCACTCACTGTTTCAAGCTTGTGATAAGCACCAAAGTTGAAACTCCTCAAGTTGCGTTCCTTCTCATTGTTCTCTTCCATCTCTGCCTGCTCTTCATCTAGCAGTTCCTGATAGGATAAGAGGGTCACATCATAATATCTAGCATGTTGTATACATTTCCCTTAATGCCGAATATATGCACATGAATGTCAGACTTACTTGCAGATTGTTGATCATTACAGAAAAGGGGATGTTGTTGTCCTTGAGGTAATCCTTTACAGCATTTAGACTAGCATAAGGTACATGAATGTCGACTGGCAGCTCAGAAGAGACAGGATGCTGCCAAAAGTCAAGCTGGGAGATAAAGGGATTTTGGGTCAAACCTGCTGTGGCATGTAAAGTTTAGTTCTTTATCTAAATATGGTCTGTTTTAGAGTGATCAATCAACTTTTTACAGAAATGTTCATCCTTGGATATTGATTCACAGGGATTTAATATCAGAATGATTTGGTTAACAAACCTTCCAGTCCTGTTCGTTCTCCAGTGACTGAAGGAGTTCAATGTGCTGAACAGATTCCATATGGATTCTGAGCACTTGGTCTCTAAAGTTTGTAAATAGAAAATCCATGCATTTACAGAGCACAACTGGACTACAATCAACTCTACTCTAAGACAGTAAGCAGTTATTTATAAATTTCAAGTAGATAAGTATGTAAAATAAACCCACCCAATGAAGACCTTGTTGCATTGACTTGTTACAACAAGCACAATGAAAATCAGACAGGTTATCATCTTCATCTCAGCTGCACACGAGACACGACACTGTGTAGAGTAGATGTGACCAGTTTTATACCCGTGCAGACATATGGGGAGTTCTCACAGTGTTTATTCAGCTGGATTTACATATCAGTTTCTCTTACCTGTGTTTTGCAACATTGACATTTTAAGGACTGAACTTGTTGTCCACTTCCAGGCATATCTATCACAACGTATCAGTTCTAACATTTACTCCTATTGTATTTAGGCTCTCCATTTTGATATAGATTATACAGTATTAGCCATTTTCTCACTGTGGAAAATGATTATAGTATGTGATCCATCCAAGGTGTAAGTTTGGTTCTAGCTTTGGTAAGGACAGAACAATTATGTCCGCATAGCTGGTTATTACTTACACTCTGCATGGTGAAACAATTTTGGAGGTCTTTTTTGGTATAGTTTAACTGATCTAAAAGCACAAAAAGAGACAGATGTGCATGTTGAAAGACAAAGGAATACTAGATTGAAGTTTACTCTTTCCTGAAATATGTTCTGGCAGACAGCCCTGATAACTATTTTTTGCAACTGTTTGCCTCCTTTATATCTACCACCTACCCTACTGTATTCATTGAGTGAATTCAGGGCACCACTCTTCAGTAGTCTAGCATTAAATCAAATGAGATACCAATGCTGATTTAAAAAATAATGTTTTCAACTCATTTCACCTGTAATTAAAAGGTTTGATGTTGTTTTACTACTGGAGTGGTTTACAGTGCTATTACACAATTGTGTCATTCCGTGTGAAATCAGACAAAATCCAGGAAAATGGTTGCAGCACCGACTCTGATTTTTTTCTGAAGTTTGTTTAAGAATTCCTGCTTCTTTTTGTTATATGATAAGTAAAATATAGCCATTCCATTCAATTCAAGTAACTATCAGAGTTCCCTTAATAAGTAAAAAAAAAAAGAAAAAATGTTAATGTAACAAAAAACAAAAAAAATGTTGTTGTAAATGTTTATTCTGATGTTCCCAAAACACCTGTAACTATGCATACATTCTGTGAATGGGATTTGGTACAATATTAATACTTTACACACTACATGTCCATACCACATAGCATTTCAGTTGCATGGAAACGACACAAAAATACATTATTATTGTCATGGTCATTTGTTGTGGAGACTTCAAATTGTGAGAACACATTGATAAACTGATATATTTGAAGAGAAAATAGTGACCAAGTCAAAAAACCCCATCAATTTCACACAATATCACATTTTTCCAAAATCTAGGGCCCTTTGGAAAGTCAAGAGACAAGTACAGCCTTGAAATTGTTTACAGATGCGTATTATGAGTTTATCTTCCACTCTAGAAAAATTGGGGAGAATAGGGAACACATTTGTTGAGATATGAATGGCCAAATATGGCATGTGTTTTCAATTTCAAGGTCTGAAAAAGATATGAAGACACATGATTTCCACAGAAATATTTCACAGGCCTTGGTTTTAGGACCCATTGATGATATAGGCTACTGTACAGTAGACAAAGTTTGAACAAAATCTGAGACAGTGCAGCAACAACCTTATCCGATTTGAGATGGAATGACTAAGGCACACTATTCAATTCAATTCAATTCAATTAAAAAAAACATTATTTATCCCCGAGGGGCAATTGCTCCATGCAGGCATAGTGATATATAAGACGCACAACATGTAAGACAAATAAGACAAGACAAAGGGAGAACAGGACAGACAATGGTGTGTGTGTGTGTGGGTCCTAGTCTCTTAGTCCCAGGAAAGAGAGGAGGAGGGGGCTGGGAGCATATTTAAGTTCAGAAGGCGAATAGCCTCAAAAGTAAAAGTAGCCTTCCTCCTGTTGGTCCTAGCAAGAGCACAGCGCAGACGCCTGCCAGAGGGCAGCCATTCAAAAACTCTGTGCAAGACATGCGTAGAGTCTTCTAAGATGGAGTTGGCTTTTCTTAGTGTTGCCTTCTCATGCAGTGATGTCAGAGACTGAAGAGGGTGGCCAATGATTTTACAGCATGTTTGCACAATGCTCTGGAGGTGTTTCTTGTATGTGTCACTATGCAAGATTTTTACCTTAATAATGACCTTTTACGAAGCAAATTTGATGGTAAACAAACATGTAATAGGGGAATCATTCACCTAGCAGAGCCATAGCAACTAACCATAACCAGCCATGCAACGAGAATTGTCAGCTGGAAGACGTCTCCCAAGAATTGTGAAAATGACCTTGTCAGATATTGCTCTTTTGAGAGAGTTTTTGCCTGTTGTTAATCCTTCGCCTCCACAACAAAAGCATGTTTGCGTTTGTGTACAGGGGGAACAAGCCATGAGAAGTAGGCTACTTACAATGGCAGAATAAAATATACAGTTAAGGCCAACATTATTAGCCCCCCTTGTGAAATCAGATATAATCCTAATTTGTTTATACATGAAAATGACCATTTCCAAAAATGTGCTAAGTTTATATGATTACAAAAGAGCAAAGACAGCATGCCCACAAAGTTTGATATTGTTTTACTCATGCTCTGATTTGTGACAAGAAAAGGAAGAATTGACATGTTTAAAATTATTAGCCCCCAGACCATTAATAGTCAATAGTGTAGCCTTTCTTTGCTTTACTGACAACTTCTTTGAATAGTCTTTTACTAGGTTGGCACCTATCTCTATAGACACTCTTTAGCTCCAGCTCGTCCAAACTGCATGGTTTTCTTGCATGGACTCTTGCTTTAAGCACGTGCCACAGATTCTCAATGGGGTTGAGGTCTGTGTAGGCCACTCCAGGATCTTGATTTTGGTATCCTTTAGGACGTTTTAGACCACTTTTCACATATGCTTTGGGTTATTATCATGCTGAAAGACCTGGTGGCGACCTAAGCCTAGACTAAGAGCAGACTTCTTGATGTTATCCCTCAAAATGTCAACATAATCTTTCTTTTTCATGATTCTATGCACCCACAGCCCCATAACATGATGCTCCCACCACCATGGTTCACTGTGGGAACTGTATTTTTATGGTTGTAGGCCTTACCCTTTTTTCACCAAACATAGGCAACATCCATGTGCCCAAACAGCTCCAGTTTAATCTCATTAGACCAAAGCAGGGGCGCAGAAAGCCCCCCCCCCCCCCCCCCCCCCGCAATAATATCATTAAAATTAATAGCGGTCACTACAGTGGACAGCTGTTTAAAAGTCATTTTCTCCTAAATGCAATAGTTTCTATGGTGGACTGCATATCAGCCATTAGAGTACTCTCTGCTGCCCCCAACCATTGAGGTGTATTCAGTGGTTAGTTGTTGTAGCTACACGTGAGCCTCCTCTAAATCAAAGATGGCTGACAGACAGCCACACCTGTTGACTACTTCGGGTATATCCTGTCAATCCTCCTATTACAGGAGAACCCAAGAGGTAAAAAAAATATGATGATATGCAGGAATATCTAAGGAACAATATTACTCTATATTTTTTTAAAAAAAAAATATTTCAAATAAGCTGGAAATTGCGATTAACCATGTGTCCTATAAAGTGGACATCATGCATTACTGACCATATTTTTCACACAGGTCATGTGGTTGATTCATCTCTTATAATGATTATTTTGGTTGCAATTCAGTGCATTTTGGGTATATTCATGTTAGTTTATACATTGTATGCATATTATTCATAATTTATGCATAATTGTGGATTTTTATGCATAATAGTTGTAGTTTGTGTTTCTATAAAATATTATTTTATCATATTTTTAGACCACAAGTGCAGCAAATAATAGGTAAGACCCCTCTGACTCCAGTGATGATCAGTATAGTGATGAAAATGATGATGAGTGGCTGCCAGAGAACAATAAAGGCATGGACGATGAGGATGATGAATGAGATGCAGAGATTTAGGATGCAAAGAGTTAATAGGATTGATGAACTGATGATTGATGAGCATAAAATGAGGTTAATTTGAGAAAAACTCAGTTTGCTTCATTTTTACATTAGGTTTTCACTTTTATGTTTGAGGTCCGAGGTGCATGTAGTCCACTGTAGTGGACATGTTTGTAACTTCCTGAAAAACTCATATTTTTAAAAATGTTTTGAATATTTGGTTTTTTCATGTCCTAAGCAGATTAAAAACACATTACAAACAATTTTGACCCAGGCTTTCATAATTCATGCATCAGAGGGTTAAAAATAAATAAATAACTAAATAAAAATAAAAAAATAATTCCCTTCCACTTATTCCACATTGTAAGTGCACATGCACAATACAATATAGGCCTATACAATATACAATATACAATACACACACATACAACATCCTGCATTAATACTTGCATTGATTTGATTTTGAAAAATTCAAAAAGCATACTTTACAAACTCTTACATTTTGATGTGTATCTCACCACAGCAAGCTGGCAGCTTGACACGGCTTTCATGTTTGTGTAGGCCTGACTGCCCTGGAAATGGCAATATAAGAACCATGGTGGAGGGATACTTTGGGGCTAAGCAATTTACAAAAATATGTGGTGTGTGCCTTACAGAAATAAATGTACATTTTTATTTAGTGATGAAAAATGACTTTTTGACACTTTTTGCGCTCCATATTTGTGACACTAGCTGATCTGACCTGACTTGTTTGCGTGGTAGCACACATGACGTGCCCAGATGATGATTCTCTATAATATGTTTTACTGCATTGCAATGAACAAAATAAAGGCAAAAAAGTGTTTATTTGTCAAACAAATTTGGATGCAATATGAGTCTTGAATTGGATACCATACAGGAGTTTGCTAGGATCTCAAAACCGTATAATGAACGTGACTTGCCAGAGAAACACATGATAATGTTGGATAATGAACATAGGCTATTATATGCCACACAAAAACATGGGGTAAGTGGAGCTAAATGAACTTATTATTTTGCTGTCACTTCGTCTGTTTTATGACCTAGAATATTGTATTTGGTATCTGTAGCTCTAGCTCTCCTCTTTCATCTGATATGCGTGGCATATCTTTCTGATGGTGGTTTCACGAGTAAATCAAACGAGAGTAATAGACCATGAGCCAGGGCCTCAAATTATGGAAACCGTTACCGAAAAGGTGGCAAAGGCTACCATACCTTTTCTGAAAGCCTGGAATCTCAGCTTTTCAATGATGTATGATGGCCATCTGACAAGAGTAGCTGTTTTGAGTTATGACACATAATGTAAACTAAGGTTAAAGAAATAATGTGTATAAATCAAGCAGAACACTGGAATATTTTATTTTGTTATGTTTGGTATCATTTTAAAGGGGAGACTCTGAGCTTTCATTTAAATCCTTTTGTGAACATTTTGGATAAGTACAGCCAACCCTGGAGCTCTTCAAACCTTTAATCACACACATTTCCCTACCATTTCCCTGCCATTTTTTGTCTTTTAATTAGTGGTGGGCCGTTATCGGCGTTAACGTGCTGCGTTATCGTGCAACTCTTATCGGGCGATAAAAAAAATATCGGCGTTAATCTATTCTCAAAGTTGGGCTGGGAGCTGGGTCTATACCACGCAAGCTATGATCACTTTCACCTTGATATCTTAGCGCGAACGCCAATGTTTAAGAGTGCGCCTGAAAAAAGTCTAGGTCGCACTGGTGCACCTGACGCTGCTCGGCTGCTTTCTTTCACAAGTTGTCATTGTAGACTATGCGTGCAACTTTACCTAACAGTAACCAATGATACATCCTCCCAACATGGACGATAAGCTCAGACCCCTCCCGAATGGCACCTGATCGCTCATTCCTAATAGAAGTAACCCCCCTCTCCTTGGCCCGCTTTCTCTCCCTCTCCCTCCCTCTCCCGTGCGCGCTCAATGGACACTCGCGAGTCGCGACCCGCCCCTCGACATGCACATTTAATCCAAATAAAACATTCACTATCGTGAAAGCAATGATGCATATAGAAGACGTTAGCTAAATTAATATAAATTCCGGTTAGCATCATTGCTGCAGAAAGTTGATTAAAACTCTTACATTCAAGTCACTCTTGCATGAGTTGGATGATAATCTCAATACCAATGTTTTCCAACTCCAAAACTCGAAAGGAGAAAAAGTATTAGCCCACATTGAAACTTACAGTAAACACACGTGGGGAAACTGAGCAGTCCAACTAGTAAACTATGATAAACTAGCCAACTATGCTAGGCTTTGTTTACATTTTGAGGTTTCAAGCAGACAGCTGAATTAAAGAGGCAGAGTTGTAATATAGTAGGCTGCAATATGCATAAAGTGTGCCGTCATGAATATCAGACATTTCAGTATGTAGAATAGGCTTATATAAATAATTTTGTAAAGAAAAAAATCTTTTATTGTGTTTCAAGCTTTTTCTAGACTTTTTGTTGTTAAAAAATCATTATATGAAAGGACAGCAATAAAAAGGGGACCTTTTAGTGTTAAAGGCGATGCAATGAAAAATGTGGGTGCACCTAAATTTCGCGCTGGTGCACCTAAAATTAATCTAGATTAATCTAGATTAATTTCAAGATTACAGTGAGATTAATCTAGATTAACAAAATTAATCTATGCCCACCTCTACTTTTAATCCTGTGGCACCTGGGAGCATCAGAGAAACAAAATCCAAACACTGAAATACTGGCATGACCCTAAGGATTCAGGAAATGTATCATTTACCCATATCTAATAACGTTTAGAGAACGTTATCTCCAGGTTGTCAAAACAAATAACGTTCCCCTAACGTTTTTACAACTGAAAAAAGAAACGTTATATTTTGGTTGAATCCAGCAAGCAAATAACGTTAGCCATTGGTTCTCCTGTGGTTAGTTTATCAGTAACCTTCTAATACCCTGGAGAGAACGTTAGCTCCAGGTTATTACAACTAAAAAAAGAAACGTTATATTCTGGTTGCATTTCTCTTTTCACACAACGTTGCTACTTAGTTGTTTTTTGGTATCTTATTTGTATAACCATATCGGTATTTTCTGGTTATGTGCGTGGGGTTGATTATTGTTGATGAAAATCGCCCCAGAGTTTCTATGAGTTTCCAATTGAACACGGCCAGCAGCCACACTGCAACTTAGTTGGAATAATTTGTTGCAAAATCAACATATAGGCCTATTCTATTCTTCCCCCCTCTGTTGGATTGATATTAGGCCGACCAGAGCCAGCCCGTCTAGCTAAGAAGGGGCCAGCGCGAGAAGAGGTTGAGAAAAGCTAGCCTACTTCCATCATCTCGGGTCCGTGAAAAAAACAGCCAGCTCTGGGGCCCGTTGCACAAAAGCAGAATTAAGACATCCGGGATAAGTTACTGAGCCGCGATCACTGAATCCTAAACAAGAGCATACCGGCTGAATTGGTTGCACAAAGACCAATCCAGGATAAGCAGACACAGATTCATCAAGCCAGGTGTAAGTTATTCTGTGTATGTGCGCGTTCTCGTTTCTCCCCAAATAACTCGCGGTTGGAATAAAAAAAGTCCCGAAAAATAGCGTCTTGCACACAAAGTGAACAACCGCTTTTGATATAGACTAACAACGAGGTAAAGTTGAACTTTTTTGGATGGGGGATCATGATTATTTCTGTTACATAGCGGGAGTAGGTGTGGCAGATCAACTGAATGCAAATTTACGTATGCACGTGTGAGAGCTTCCTTGTCTCGGCACGCAACGTCATTAAGGAAGCGCTTTGCCACCGCAAAGATGCACAAAGTATCTTAATTTGTCTTAAAAGCCGAATTAGTTGAAAACACCTTCGAATGTCCCCTCCACTTCCAATCAACTACTACAGCAGCCTATTCATCAAACATCTGTCAAAAAAGAAGCGAACAACGAGTAGGCTGTTATTAATTATAAGGCCACCATAATTTAAATGACATCCATATGGTGTTAGGCAGACATTCTGCTGTGTTTTGCGAGTAAATGCATGTAGCAAATAATATATTATGGAATCTACAGCTCTTTAAAAAAAATCACGTGGAGGTCTCATTTGAATGACAGCTAGCTGAACCAATCAGATAATGTAATTACCATTAGAATCAACTTATCTTGGATGTTAGCCTGGTCAGGAGCAGGCTAGCTCCACAGAATAAATCGCCATAACTTATACCATAACATATCCTGCTGCCCCCTATCCCGCTTTTGTGCAACTGGATCACGGATAAATTGAGCCAGGATAACCAAGATATCCCGGGTTAATCCCTTATCCTAGTTTTGTGCAATAGGCCCCTGGTCGGGAGCGGGTTATGTGCTTAGTTATAGCTCAAATCGTGAAATATCACCGCCCTCTGACCAATTCTAACCAATCCATTATCTTGAAAAACGAAGTTATCTCACGTGTGCTAATCTGTCTACTTTGAACAGGTCCAGCCCCGCCTCTGCAAACATTTTGAATCTCGAAGGCGCTTTTAACTATGTTGTGCGTGCAAATATGTCACTACTATGGACATGCATGCCATACAATATCTGATGGCCATCGACTTTTTGATGTTATAGGTTAGACACTTAAAAAGACCACCCTAGATTTCGCTACCGCTCATAAATGCGGAAGTAATCGTTTTTAAACCTAGGCTGTCTTGTGCGTCTCCACGTTTCCCGATTGGTCAAAATCACCCCAACCACGAGAACGCGCACAGATCTGAGCTGAAAGCCTAGTTTGACAAATTTATCACATACCTGCTGTCGTAGGATCACTTAACTTAATACCCGAGTTGAGGCTTTGTGCAGCCTCGATATGTCTAGATAACCTAGATTTGTCTAACTTGCTTCGTAGGACACCCCATAGGTCAAGCCAGGTGTAAGTTATTCGGTATGTGTGCGCGTTCTCGTTTCTCCCCCAAATAACTGACGGTTGGAGTAAAAAAGACGCGAAAAATAGCGTCTTGCACACAAAGTGAACAACCGCTTTTGATATAGACCAGGGGTCTCAAACTCAAATGAGCTGGGGGCCACTGTAACCAACATCAACTGGTTGGGGGGCCGCATAGGTTAACCCATAGGTTTATCGCATAAAAAATACCCTCAAGGGGCGACTTAGGCATTAGCCTATTATTTTGACAGAAAGTTGCGGGCTGGAACATGTTGCAAGTAAACAATTGCTAATTCGTGTTGTTGTCACGAGCCTGAGCTATGGTAGTGCAGCCATAGAGCCCAGCCCACGATTGTTACAAAATATAAAATGCCCAGATGCATGCGCGGGCCGCACTAACATTAAGCTTCGACTTCAGGCCGGGGGCCGCAAAATATCATCTCGCGGGCCGCAATTGGCCCGCGGGCCGCGAGTTTGAGACCCCTGATATAGACTAACAACGAGGTAAAGTTGTACTTTTTTGGATGGGAATCATGATTATTTCTGTTACATAGCGGGAGTAGGTGTAGCAGACCAATGGGGTATACTACGAATCTCGATTAGTGGGTTAGCGAGGTATGTTGCGCTCAAAGCCAGGGTATGCTGTCATTCGAAAGTGGATTTGTTTTAGCGTCGCTGTATCACCATGGTATCTTATGCTCGCAACCAAACCTGGTCGGGAGCAGGTTATGTGCTAGGTTATAGCTCAAATCGTGAAAAACTACCGCCCTCTGGTCAATTCTAACCAATCCATTATCTTGAAAGACGAAGTTATCTCACGTGTGCTAATCTGTCATACTTAGAACAAGTTCAGCCCCGCCTCTGCAAACATTTTGAAACTCGAAGGCGCTTTTAACTAGGTTGCGCGTGCAAATATGTCACTACTATGGATGTGCATACCTTGCAATATTTGATGACCATCGATTTTTTGATGTTATGGGTTAGACACTAAAAAAGACCACCCTAGATTTCTCTGCCGCTCACAAATGCGGAAGTAATCGTTGGTTAACCTAGGCTGTCTTGTGCGTCTCCGCGTTTCCCGATTGGTCAAAGTCACCCCAACCACGAGAACGCGCACAGATCTGAGCTGAAAGCCTAGTTGGACAAATTCATCCTTGAGTGAGTTTCGTAGTACCACTCAACTCTGATTGCGACTTTCGTTTTTAGCAATCCAGGTTATCCAAAGAAAGCCTGGTTATATTCAACGAGATTCGTAGTATACCCCACAAGTGAATGCAAATGTACGTATGCACCCACGTGTGACAGCTTCCTTGTCTCGGCACGCAACGTCATTAAGAAAGCGCTTTGCCACCGCAAAGATGCACACAGTATGACTATATATATCTTAATTTGTCGAATTAGTTGAAAACACCTTTGAAAAATGTCCCCTCCACTTCCAATAAACTACTAGGCTATTCATCAAACGTCCGTCAAAAAATAAGCAAACAACGAGTATGTTATTAATTATAAGGCCACCATAATTTAAATAACATCCATATGGTATTAGGCAGACATTCTGCTGTGTTTTGCGAGTAAATGCAAGTAGCAAATAATATATAAATGGAATACAGCTCTTTGAAAAAATCGCATGGAGGTCTGATTTGAATGCAGAACCAATTAGAATTAACTTAGCTTGGCTGTTAGCCTGGTCGGGAGCAGGCTAGCTTCCAAGTATAAATTCCCATGGTAACTTATATGTGATCTCTTCTGTGAAACCAAGTCAAGGCTATGTTCATCCAGGATAACCCAGTAAGCCTGTCTAAATCCCCTATCTTGGTTTTGTGAAATACCCCCCTGGTTTGGTTGCGAGCATAAGATACCATGGTGATACAGCGACGCTAAAACAAATCCACTTTCGTATGACAGCATACCCTGGTTTTGAGCGCAACATACCTCGCTAAGCCACTAATCGAGCTTCGTAGGACACCCCACTAGCCGCCTCAACTCATCTGCGCTCAGCATTAGTGAAACGTGTTTTGCATGTTTACTTTGACCAGGGGGGTATTCCATCAAGCGAGCTAACCGTAAATCGCGGCTAACTTTGATAAGCCTCGCTAATTTTAGAGAGAGCTCGGTTCCATTACTCTCGCTAACAGGAATCTCAGCTGAGTTGCTGGGGTAACATATGCTTCTGAACTAACCTGGTCGGTGGCAGGCTAACTGCCGAGCTGAATTAATCTGTGTTGCAAATAAAAAACACCTGTCGGAAAACGAGTCCCAAACCGTTGGTTCCGTCAACCTGTGCTTTCGTCACCTGTAGCCTACAACTTAAAAAATAGAAGGAGAAACTTTTTTCCGACAGTGTTGCAAGCATTGATTAAGGCTACCTATCCGCTAGTTTAAATTAATTTCTGAAAATTATGCAACTTACATTGTTTGAACTTGATCTGTGTGTGGTCCAAGGGATCTTGCGGCTCTACCCAAAGTACTTCTTTCGTGGTGTCATGCGCAGCGTGACAGGAGAACAATCTGGGCATGTTTTGCGTGTTCTGGGGTTCGGTTCCCATGCGATGAATTTACATAGACTATGTTAACATATTAATATTGCCATGTTTAGTTATACTCTTTAATGAAAGGCATCATTATTAAGGGTCATATACAGTAGCTTCAGTGACATAGGCAGGCTGTCAGTGTGCTATACGATGCAAGGCAAGCCAGCCTATAGCCTAATTCTGTAAAGGCTAATAATTAAAACCGCTTCATAGTCTAATTAATTATGCATGTAGTTCGGATATCAAACCAACTGTATTACAGAAATTAAATATGAAATGACATATTGAAAGCCAATATTGCATTTCAGATAGGCTAATTATATTTCACAAACACTTTGGCAGAACTATATGCTTGGGAGACAATAGGCTAGGTTTTCTCCCAATACTCCCAGGACAATAAAGGCTACCAATTTATTTTATGACCACCGAAAAAATATTTCAGAGTGAACCCTTTTAATTTACAAACGTAGGTTATCTTTATTGTTGAATAGCCTATGCCAAAGTTGTTTTGAGTTTAAATAGCCTGCTATTCACTCGTTTTGTTCAGAGTGAAGACAATCAAAGTCCCAATTCAAACCATCATAATTATACTGTTTAGCGATTTACAGTAGGCCTACGATTTCGTTATTCTCCTTTTTAGGCAACTACTGTAGGCCTATCTATTTTTTTCTCTCGTGTTCAATTTGATTACTTCCGATGAAAATCCTGTAGATGGCGCTTGTAAATCGAACTGAAATCTTCTAGTTTGCCTTAATTTTACGACATGCATCCTCTTTTCGTCAATCTATGGTTTTGGTCTACTTTTCTACCTCGTGCACGAGCTGATTTTAGCCTCGTTTGAATAAACGAGGGCAAGATGCAGCTAACTTGAGTTAATGGAACGGCTTTAGCTTCAAGTGGAAGTCTACACTAGTTCAAGCCAGGCTATTTCTGTTGAGCGCCGCCTTGTTTAGCGAGGTTGATGGAATACCCCCCAGGCTTGGTCAACTGCGTGTGTCGTCACTTATCTTGGATCTACTTACTCTGGTTTTGTGAAATAGGCCCCAGGTGGAAGAGCTAGCTAGCCATAGTCCCAGGCAGGCACACATTTCATGCTAACTGCAAATCTGACGAATAGTGTTGGATTAATCCATTATCGATTAGAGTGGCACCTGAAATGCATTCATGTTTTTAAAGCTGTATTTGTTATGAGAATGATGATGAGGACTCCAACGAATTCTTTCTCAAACGTTGAGACTGCATCTTAAACAGCACAATGTTCCCGGGGGAGAATTGTTTTATATTAACACGTAGTCCAGTGGGGTGTCCTACGAAGCTTGATTAGTGCCTTAGCGAGGTATGTTGCGCTCAAAACCAGGGTATGCTGTCATACGAAAGTGGATTTGTTTTAGCGTCGCTGTATCACCATGGTATCTTATGCTCGCAACCAAACCTGCTCGGGAGCGGGTTAATTATGTGCTTAGTTATAGCTCAAATCGTGAAATATCACCGCCCTCTGACCAATTCTAACCAATCCATTATCTTGAACAACGAAGTTATCTCACGTGTGCTAATCTGTCATACTTTGAACAGGTTCGGCCCCGCCTCTGCAAACATTTTGAATCTCGAAGGCGCTTTTAAGTATGTTGTGCGTGCAAATATGTCACTACTGTGGACATGCATGCCATACAATATCTGATGACCATCGACTTTTTGATGTTATAGGTTAGACACTAAAAAAGACCACCCTAGATTTCGCTACCGCTCATAAATGCGGAAGTAATCGTTTTTAAACCTAGGCTGTCTTGTGCGTCTCCACGTTTCCCGATTGGTCAAAATCACCCCAACCACGAGAACGCGCACAGATCTGAGCTGAAAGCCTAGTTTGACAAATTTCTCACATACCTGCTGTCGTAGGATCACTTAACTTAATACCCGAGTTGAGGCTTTGTGCAGCCTCGATATGTCTAGATAACCTAGATTTGTCTAACTTGCTTCGTAGGACACCCCACAGGTTATAGCCTATGTTTACTGTGTTGTTCACTCAGCCTATCCCACAATTCCCAGTCCCAATTTAAAACAAATGAAACCAAAATCCATCATAATTCTGAACCGAGGACTTTTAATGGAATACGATGCAATAAAAGCAGCCAGTTTTGAATTTTGAAACAATGTGTTAGGCTAGCGCCTGCTCTGCTGATGTTTTGATCTGACTAATCGTTTATTATAGGAAAAAAGACACCGTAGACAAGAAGGTATTAGACCTAACCGCATTTAAATATTTCGCTGACACACACGTAAACTAATGAGCCGTATTCGTCGCAGTTCAGCAAGCAGCTAAAGAAAAGTGAAAAATGTACGTGTAGTGAATTGTCATTGCCTTTATCATCAGAGACTTTCGCTCTCCCAGATCACAGATGGTCTATCGTCGCAGACGGCGAGTGTACAGCGGAGCCATGTCTGGATGTCAAGATAAATCCACATATTTTTTTCCCCTTCACACTTTGTTGCTGGGAGGTTAGGGGAACGTTAATGCAACCAAATATTATAACGTTCCCTAAAGGGTAGGAGAACGTTCTGCTAACCAAAATAAATAACCAGAAAAAAACGTATTTTCGTCAGGAA
Organism: Sardina pilchardus; assembly: GCF_963854185.1. Lineage (NCBI taxonomy): Eukaryota > Metazoa > Chordata > Actinopteri > Clupeiformes > Clupeidae > Sardina > Sardina pilchardus. The sequence continues at coordinate 1,493,701 of NC_085003.1, read as the reverse complement.
AACTTTCCTGGGGAACCATAGGGCAACTTTCGCAACTTTCAGGCAACGTTCCCTTAACCAAGAAAAAAACGTTCTAAAAACATCCTCCTAACCAGAAATTGTTAGCTGGGTTGTTATGTTCCAATTTCAATTTCAATTTAATTTCGCTTATAGAGCGCCAAAACATTACACATGTCTCATGGCGCTTTACAGAGTGTTAAACATTCAAAGAGAGCCCATGAGTAACAGGGGCAAGGAAAAACTCCCTAGAATTGGAGATACATATAGGAAGAAACCTCAGACAGATCCACGACTCAAGGGCCCAACCCATCTGCCTGGGGTCAGTTACAGTAAGGTCATTTGTAATTTGAAAGTTACAATGACAATGAAAGTTCAAATAGTCCAGTGTAGGGGATAAATTGTCCATTAGTAATCCATTAGTTATTTCGGAAAGTGATGGGTCGCTAGGATGCGTGGGCCAAAGATTCGGGCAGGGAACCACAGCAGGCGATGGTAGGGCGATGGTATGTTCCGTGTGTTATTGTTATGTTCCACCCTAAAACCCGTCCCTATGGAAGCCCTGTGTGTTGTTTTAGTTCCCCCCTGTTTGCCCTGGTGTGAACGCTACCCCGTGACACTAAGCACCATGACCTTAACCATTACAAAGTCTGAATTAATGTTTAAACACCCTGGAAACTTTTCATATGTGGCTTGTTGCCAGACCATAATTTGACACTTAATACATTTTACATCACCATGATGCATAACACAATTAACAAGGATAAGAAGTCATAGTATTTAATTAAACCTTTATTTCTGAACATAATTGGTCATTTTCTAACATCTCTGCACTGCTCCTTCCAACCATAAATCCTCATATAAACATGGAGTGGCAAAAGATGTATTGGCACACTACTTTGGCAACATAAACCAAAATATATCATGTGTTCATATGTACTGTAACTGTACTGAAATGTACAAGATCTCAATTTAAATTACACATTCTTAGACTATCAACTGTAATAGAAAACAAAAGGAAAACCTTAAGCAAGTTTAATAGGTTGGGTCCTGTACAATCACAAGTTATATAATTCACTCAATTGAGTTTCTCAAAATCTGAAGTAAACAAGAGATCTTAAAGCTTAATTTCTATCCAGTTGAATTATTTACATTTCAAACATTATATCTTCAACACAGCTGAAATGTTGTCCGTTTAAGTTTGAAAAAGCACTGAATAGACTCTGGTGGGAATCTTCCAGGTGATCGTTGTGCCAATCAACATGGATTACAACAGGTCTGGCATTTAGAAAGGTTTTGCCATTAGGCCATGTTAGGTTCACATGATGGCGATGAAGCTGCATGGAACAAAGAAAGTGAAATACAGTCAGAGATAATGGTTGGTATTTTGCACACAATTAACTACACAATCAACATCCTAAAGAAAACTTTAGAATTGGAAATCCAGCAATGTCTAAGTATAACATTTAGTGAAACCAATTACAATTGATGAAATATAGCCGCAAGCGGCGATGGCGGGCCCGAGCACCTGCGGTGCGGACCTGAGACGTTTCTGAATCTAACAAAGCAACATCTGCGTGTTGGTGGGCATGTGCATGAGCAACACACATGCCCATCAAAAGTGGTTCATTTTCATGAATGTTTGTGTCAACCACAACAGACAACACGCTAGGTGGCTCTATAGAGTCCCTAAGCCACACCCTAGGCCAGACCTCTGTCTCTGACTGGCGGCAGCAATAAGACACAAGCCTACCTAAATTTGTTCAATTTCGTGAATGTATATGTCAACCACAATAGGAAACGCACTAGGTGGCGCTATAGAGTCCCTAAGCCACACCCTAGGCCAGAGCTCTGTCTCTGACTAGCAGTAGCAATAACACACAAGCCCACCAAATTTGCTTAAAGAGAAACTATGCAGGATTGGCGATTTCATCTTAAGTTTCGGTTTCGTTTTTCATTTTCGCTCGTTTTATGACTTCTAATACTAAAAAGGCCTAGATATTCTCTTGGAAGACTTGATCACCTTCCTAGAGATAGTCTGGTGTTCATCTGTATAGAAGTCTTAGGGGGTATTCACACCTGCCTTGTTTAGTTCGATTAAAACGAACTCAAGTTCGTTTCTTGCTTGGTTCGGACCTTTTTGACTGGTGTGAATACAATCACTCGAACTCTAGTGCGGACCAAACAAGCGGACCGAGACCCAGCTGAGGAGGTGGTCTCGGAGCGGTTCCTATCGAACCCTGGTGCGGTTCGTTTATGGTGTGAAAGCAGACCGACCTCGATCCGACCCAGTTACAGAAATCTACCTTTTTTGGATTTGACGAGCTCCCGTAGTTTTTGCGCATTATGGGAAATGTAGGATAGCTCCGTGACGCACAACAGCTGTAAGCAGCAGTGGGCTAACGCTTTTTTTTGCCAACAATAATTTGATTTTGCATCTCCTACCCGTTCCGTCTTCCGTAGGCCTGCTGTTAGCATGTTGGACACACATGAGAGCTCTTCTCAGCTGTTTTGTTGCACGTCTTCGTCGTTGCAAAATTACGAGCATGATATTGTTAAACTTGCATCAAACGGTCTTGACACTCAAGCACTTCTGCAAAGCTGTAACTGTATAAACTATATTGCTAATAACGAGTACAGTACGCAAACATAGTATTTACGTGGACCAACTTTGACTTTGGCTTCCTATTCTTCACCCCACCTACACGTTTACCAGCCAATGGTTGAACGACCTTAGCACATGTGCTTTTGTTTATAAATTCTGGTCCGGTTGCAATTAATCACGGTGTGAAAGCGAACCGCACTAAAAAATAAAAAAAATAAAAAAAAATGGTCCGGACCAAATAAGTGAACTAACGGACCTTCCTGGTGTGAATACGCCCTTAGGTTATTGACATCAAATAGGTAAGAGCATAACTTCACTTGACAGTGGGTCCCTGGCCTTTTAGATTCAACCCCTGATGACTGGTGTACGGGCGGACACGTAACGAAACATTCGTACCGGTCATCAGGGCAACCTCCAGGGGGCGCCACAATACTTATTTCTTTATCTTTGTGTAGCAGTGAAATATTTTATATATTATTTTCTTTATTTTTTTGGTGATGAATTTCATAAAATCTTATATACATAGAAATTCCTATACACTGTTCCTTTAATTGCGCGCGATGTTGCTAAGCAACCCATGTTTACAGCATTCCTCAGTTGCCTAATGGATGCTGTAAACGGTAAGCCGCTATCATTTTCTCCCGATAGAAAATTACATTAATTACATTAATTATTAAAACAATTAAAAGTATTGTTCTTGAACAGAAAACAATGTCACAATCTTTTATAAGTATAATTTAATCACTTGTAACCCTGTTTTAGCGAACGTGTAAGAGAAATCAATAACTTTAGCATTTATAGTGTCTTCCTCTACCGTAATGTAAACAATGATTGTATATAAGGGTATCTTTAGTCCACAACAAGTAAAAACGATGTCATTACCTCCTGTTGTATACATGATCATATTGTATCTGTTATGAGTGATATATATAGCTTTGAAATTGGTTGAAATAGTTCTTACGGTTAGACATTTCATTAGCGTTCACTGGAATTTGCCGTTACTGTGTGTAGGGGATTGGAGAGGATCCGCTGTGCGTGTGCGCATTCTAATATGAAACTGCTCCATTCTCTGTCCAGGTACAAAGTGACTTAACGGTTGTTTTTTAAGATAAAGTGGGTTCTGTCATCTATATTGTGTACCCTATGTCACTGTGTATTATTATATATATTACATCATTTATTTATATGACTCATAGTATGGCCTGTGCAAAGCCAGCCTAAGCCCAAGATGAAGGCCTATCTGTAGGCCTGTTGTATATGAGCTTGTGAATTGTTTCCTGTTTTGTATTGTATTATTGTCATTTATACCCATCATCATATGTATAACTTGTTATTCATAATTACTTATATGAGTTGCCTAATGGATGCTGTAAACGGGGATTGGAGAGGATCCGCTGTGCGTGTGCGCATTCTAATATGAAACTGCTCCATTCTCTGTCCAGTAAACAGATATTGCAGATACCCCATCCCTGTGTGTGTGTGTACATCATTCCTGTCCATTCAACTGGCCTGAACCGATACACATCTGCTACATTTGCTATAATTAGAGTGCATGCAAATGCACTCTACTGTTCTTCCAAAGTCTTCTTCTTATTATTATTACAGTGCATGAAAATGTAGTGCATTTTTAACATTTCTGCTAGAAATCATCAGCTAGGTTAGCTAATCAACCTAGTTAGCATTGTTAGTAAAGTTAGCATCATTACCATAGTTAGCATTGCTAGCATAGTTAGCATAACTGCTCGTAATCATTAGCTAAGTCAGCTAATCAACCTGGTTAGCACTGTTAGCATAGTTAACATTTTAACATGAATAGAAATCATTAGTTAAGTTAGAACTGGAATGTTTCAGCTTTAAACTGTCTACCTTCACACTATCAACTTTCTTTAAACCAGTGATTCTTAACCATAGGGCCGCGGCCCAAACCTGGGCCGCCAGCACCCCACCGAGGGCCGCAACAAACTTTCAGTTTTGCATCTGTGGGCCGCAAGACTGCCTTCAGGGGTGTCCAAACCAACTGCGGCCCGCCGAGCATGCAGTTTATCATAGATCCGCCACGCACTTAGGTTATCATTGGCTATTCGCTATTTTTTTTTTTTTTTTAGCAACGACGTTGTGGTTGACATTACTGCAAACTGCTTTACACTCTTCATAAAGAACGTTTACATTTACAATGTCAATATCAAAACAGCATGTTACATAGAGATGTTTGATACATAGATTTGAAATCTCTATTGCAGCAAATCTAATTATGTTACTCATAACGTTACTCATAACGTAGCTAATTGGGAAAGCGTTTGAGCGCGCATGAAAAGGAGACAGAGCGCCAGCTGGCTTGTCATTGTTGATAACTGATATCTCCTTTTTATGAGAAACGAAAAACGCGAAGACAACAGTAGTTCCATAGCCTGATTACGTCACTGGGAGGGCGTGCCAGGCTAGTAATTCCACTCCTGAGCAATCTACTGTGAGAGGGCACTGCAGCCACTGAATGGAGCCGGCAAGAGTCTTAAAGTGACAGTGCACCATTTATAAATGAATTATACATCCTCATATTAACCGTATTTCTTAACGAATTTATTTTCTACAACAAAAAATTACTTTGTCATTATTATAATTTAAATTTAAATAATTCTATATGGGGGGGGGGGGGCTGGTAATATTTAATGGGCCCCGGGCCACTTTGTAATTTAAAAATGGGCCTCGAGGTCAGAAAGGTTAAGAACCCCTGCTTTAAACTATGCAATCACCATCTTTACCCTAGCTACACCTTAGTAGCCATATCTACATTATCTATCGATACATTTTTGCATTTTCATGCACTGGTAATTCCTTGGAATTGCATTTCTAGTTAAACTTCTTCTTCTAACGCTCGCAATTCAGCTTCAACCGTTTAAAGTAGAAACGTCATTCAAACGTTGTTGCGTAGGTCTTGCTTATTCTATGTGTTCTTTTTATTTTTCAACTTTGTAACTTTTATACTTTTTGAACTATTAAATAAAAACTATTAACAATTTCCCCCATAGACTTAACATTGCTCATTATGACATCACGGCAGCAATTAGAATGTTACGCCAGGTGGCCAGTCCAGGTGCAGCAGCTCTCTCTCTCTCTCAGGCTTTAAACATACACTGGCTCTCTTGAGACTACATTTTCTGTTCCCCTGTATCCTCTGCGCACAACTGTATCAACATAAGTCTTCCTAATTCCATCCAACTTTCTATCCATTCATCTTCTTCAAACCATTCACTCATTCACCCATTCTAAACAGTCTGCCTATCAACATCAATTAGACAATCTACATTCAACTTTTAATCTACTCTGTCTCAGGCTTTAAGCATACACTCTGGCTCTCTTAAGACTAGCCAGTTAAATTGATTACACCTGTATCTGTATCCACTACTCTCAGTAGAGAGCTGTGTCTCTCCATTCTACAAGAATATAAGGCACATTCCATCCAACTTTCTATCCATTCATCTTCTTCAGACCATTCACTCATCCACCCATTAAACTGTCTATCAACATCCATTAAACTCTCTGTCTATCAACATTAATTAGACTATCTAAATTCAACTTTTAAATTATTTACTCAGTCTCAGGCTTTAAGCATACACTCTGGCTCTCTTAAGACTAGCCAGTTAAATTGATTACACCTGTATCAACTACTCTCAGAGAGCTGTATCAGTGTCTCTCTTAACAAGAATATAAGGCACATTCCATCCAACCTTCTATCCATTCATCTTCTTAAGACCATTCACTCATCCACCCATTAAACTGTCAATCAATATCTATTAAACAATCTGCCTATCAACATCCATTAAACATTCTGTCTATCAACATTAATTAGACTATCTACATACAAGTATTTACTGTAGGTGCCTCTCAAGCAGCGTTTATATGTCCTCCCTCGGTCCTCGGGCCTCAATGATCTACATAAAGAAAGATAGAAGAAGGGCTAGACTATCCCATTGTTGCCGCTCCATCATTCTTTATGTAGATCAGTGAGGATCGAGGCCCGAGGAGCGGGAGGGGACGCGTAAACGCTTCATGAGAGGCACCTTCTGTCTCAGGCTATAAGCATACAATCTGGCTCTCGAAGCCAGTTAAATTGTTTCCTCTGTCCACAACTGTTTCTAAATAAAAGTCCTCGCTGCAATAATAGACTATCAAATCATTTAACCATTGTAACTACTCAACTGACAGTTGGATTGGTTGAACAGTAAAATAGTTATCATCAACTATGCCTTCGGCCAACTACATGAAACCTCCATGTACCAGGCAACCAACATAGCAACCATTTAAATTAAGCGTTTATGACTGTTTCCATGGCAACCAAAATGATTATACTATAATAACTTCTTGTTTCCTGATAGTGGCCACCATGGATAACCTAACAAGAAATGTTTCAAAATAAAAGTCCTCACTAGCAAGTTAGCTAGTTAGCATAGTTAGCATTTTTAGCATAGTTGCTAGACATCATTAGCTAAGTTAGCTAATCAACCTGGTAAGCATAGTTAGCATAGTTAGCTAATCATTTCTAGCAGTTATGCTAAAAATGCTAAGTTAGCTAATCAACATGGTAAGCATTGTTAGCATAGTTAACATTGTTAGCATAGTTAGCATTTTTAACATAACTGTTAGAAATCATCAGTTAAATTAGCTAATCAACCTGGTTAGCATTGTTAACAGTTAACATTTTAACATACCTGTTAGAAATCATTAGTTAAGTTAGAACTGGAATGTGTAAGCTTTAAACTGTCTACCTTCACACTATCAACTCTCTTTAAACTATGCAACCACCATGTTTACCCTAGCTACACCTTAATAACCATATCTACATAATCTATCTATATCATCAGTTAAATTAGCTAATCAACCTAGTTAGCATTGTTAACAGTTAACATTTTAACATACCTGTTAGAAATCATTAGTTAAGTTAGAACTGGAATGTGTAAGCTTTAAACTGTCTACCTTCACACTATCAACTCTCTTTAAACTATGCAACCACCATGTTTACCCTAGCTACACCTTAATAACCATATCTACATAATCTATCTATATATTTTAGCATTTTCGTGCACTGGTAATTCCTTGGAATTGCTTTTCTAGTTCTTCTTCTAACGCACGCAATTCAGCTTCAACCGCTTAACGTAGAAACTCCATTCAAACTATGTCGCGTAGGTCTTACTTACGCGATGTTAGCTTTGTATTTTTCAACTTTGTAACTTTTATACTTTTTAAACTATTAGTTAAAAACTATTACAATTTCCCCCATAGACTTAACATTGCTCATTATGACATCACGGCAGCAATTAGAATGTTACCCCAGCTGGTCAGCCACCAGGGCACCAACTGTCAGTTTCTCTCAGGCTTTAAGAGTCATTGCATGAGAAAACCAGGCAGAGGTGGGAAGAAGGGGGTCGGCCAAATCGGCTCATACTTTGTATATGTGATAAGTATGTGGAACTATGAACAGCCATATACTTAAAACCCTCCAGCTGTTTTTTTGTTATGGAGTTCTGGGACCCGTCTCAGAGACCCTCAAAAATCCAACAATTCATGGCTGAAAATGACTGAAATTGCCATTTCTACCCTGATTATCCTGATAAAGATATGAACATAAGCTTTATATTTCCATAGAGCCTAGGTAGCATAGTTTTAAAGACCAAAAGGTGCACCGAGGGGTTATCTACACCACTGAAAGCAGAATGTCCCCCCCTCTAAATTTCGGTCATTTTTAAGAAGCATTATCTCGTATTCGCAGTGGCTTTGGTGGATGGTTTTACTGTTGCTGGAGAAAGGAACATCTACTGATTCAAAAACAATTGTCGTCTAATTGGGCCACACATAATGTGTGCCGTGCCAGGAGGGTCTTAAGCAGAATTTGTCGTGTTTTGGCCTATGATAAACCAAATTCAGATCGCCATCACATGGCCATACCATGGCATTACATCACAAACAGATTTAATGCCAGATGTTTGCGATGTAATGGCATGGTATGGCCACTCGGTGACGATCTGAATAGTCTAGTTTCAAATGTATGACAACCAAGAGCATCAATGCATGCAGAGGTCTGCACTCTTTGAGTGATTTTCTAGTTAATTAAAGCTTTCTTTAACAATCTGTCATACAGTGACACAAAAATTGACCATAAATTACCCTATAGTGAGATATTATTACCTGGTTTATTATACTCCAAAATCCGAAAAAATACCGGAAAGACCCTCCTGGCACGGCGCACATTATGTGTGGCCCAATTAGACGACCATTGTTTTTGAATCAGAAGATGTTCCTCTGTCCAGCAACAGTAAAACCATCCACCAAAGCCACTGCGAATGTGAGATAATGCCTCCTAAAAATGACCAATTTTAGAGGGATGAAAATTCTGCTTTCAGTGGTGCAGATAACCCCCTAGTGCACCTTTTGGTCTTTAAAACTATTCTACCTAAGCTCTATGGAAACATAAAGCTCGTGTTCATATCTTTATCAGGATAATCAGGGTAGAAATGGCAATTTCAGTCATTTTCAGCCATGAATTGTTGGATTTTTGAGGGTCTCTGAGAGGGGTCCCAGAACTCCATAACAAAAAAGAGCTGGAGGGTTTTAAGTATATGGCTGTTCATAGTTCCACATACTTATCACATATACAAAGTATGAGCCGATTTGGCCGACCCCCTTCTTCCCACCTCCTGCTTGTTCTGCCTGGTTTTCTCGTGCAATGACTCTTAAGCATATAATCTTTCTGAAGACTTCATATCCTGTTAAACTGTTTCCTCTGTCCACAACTTTTTCAAAATAAAAGTCCTCAATGCAATAATACACTATTAAATCATTTAACCATTGAAACTACTCAACTATTTAACTGTTCAACCATTCCAGCTGTCAGTTATCATCAACTATGCCTCCAGTCAACTGACATGAAAACTCCATGTACCTAGCAACCAACATAGCAACCATTAAAATTAAGCGTTTATGACCGTTTCAATAGCAACCAACATGATTTTACTACAGTAACTTCTTTATTCCTGATAGTGGCCACTATAGATACCCTATCAACACATGTTTCAAAATAAAAGTCCTCACTAGCAAGTTAGCTAGTTAGCATGGTTAGCATTTTTAACATTACTGCTAGAAATGATTAGCCAAGTTAGCTAATCAACCTGGTTAGCATAGTTAACATAGTTAGCATTTTTAGCATAACTGTTAGAAATTATTAGCTAAGTTAGGTTATCAACCTGGTAAGCATTGGTAGCATAGTTAGCATTGTTAGCATTTTTAACATAACTGCTAGAAATCATTAGTTCAGTTAGAACTGTAATGTTTAAGCTTTAAACTGTCTACCTTCACACTATCAGCTTTCTTTAAACTATGCAACCACCATGTTTACCCTAGCTACACCTTAGTAACTATATCTACATTATCTACTGTATCTATACATTTTTGCATTTTCATGCACTCGTAATTTCCCTGGAATTACATTCTCTAGTTGTTATTACTATTATTATTTGTATGTATGATATACCACCATTCTTGCAGACCATTACAGTGCTGTGCTATGTGCATGATCCAAGAGAGACTGGGCTGAAGGACGAGACATTTTCACAGGGATGGAGGAGGGGTTATGTTTGTACATGTTCAGGAGAAAGAGATATGGACAGAATTACCTTAAAAAGTGCCCCATCATTGCAATGCCACACAATCCCTTCCACTTGACCTTGGTCACACTCTGAAAACCAGGTATACAGCTCCTTGTAACTCACAGGAGGGGGATCTCTAATATTCAGGATTCCATGAGGCACCAAGAAATGAATTGGGCGTTTCTTGCTTCCCAATCCTTCAGATAATAAAAGAAAAGACGTGAAAATGTAAAAAAGAGTGAAAGAGCACTACTGATATACCTGCATACACGTCAAAAAGATGCAAGTAAATATGTAAATAGACGGGAAACAGTTGTAAAATGTTTGTGTAGGCCTACTTTTTTCTGGTTGCTCAAAACATGCAACATACATCTTTCTTATATACTTACTTCAAGGAGATGCATTACTGTTTCTGTATTTTTTTATTTTGTAGTGTATATTTTGGGACAGTTTTAACACAAAGGTACAATTGTAATATGTTAGCTTCAAAGAGGTGAAGTAAATAGACTTTGAGTTGCGAACCCGGTATAGCCCCAGTCTTTCTTTTCCTTAGCCCAATTTTCACACAATTATTAAACATAATAAACATAGTCAGGTATTTCATTTGAAAGATGTTGAGATTCAATATTACCATATGGATTTCCATTGACATTGGTCCCAATGAGTTCCAGAGTTTGTTCTTGCAGTTCTGATAGTGGAGCACATGTGATTTCCAGCATTTCTTCACCTTCTCTGAGGGGCCTGAGAAGAAGTGCTTCTCCAGTCTCATAATCAATCACGGAGGAGTGCCAGCAATACTGCTTATTGCTTTTCTCCACAGGGACCCAACCTTGATCAGTCAGAAAAAAACACATTGTTTTCACTATCAGGTAGCATAATCCTTTTCCCCAAAGAGTTGGGGCATTGTGTAAAATGTCTGATGCGGCTAACTCCGTCACTGCCGGACTTTGATAGCGAGGAGATATCGGAAGGTATGATTTTGAGGAGTTTCTCGGATTCGTTCATTATTGACTTTGGTGCACTTCCTCCCTCATGTTGCCTGCCTTAGACATACAGTGGGCATTGGTTGATATTGGCCGCTTTCACGTGAGATTCTCATGAGAATCACACGTGAATCACGTGTATTTTATTTATTTTTCCCAAGTGAAGCTGCAATGTCCCAAACAACCACCAGGTGGCACTTGTGAGCAGGGTTAGGAATGTCGGCATTTACCACTAGCCAAACAGTCCCAAATTGAATTCAATCCCGAAGCAAGCTGAACATCTTTTCTGCTTTTAATAGCCTAGTCTCACGACAAAACTTGTTATTGTTTATGAAGGTGTCTTCTGTTAGCCTATTTTATGAAGAGGCATCTGGCTGTTTCGTTTAGGTTTGTTTAGCTGTCACTAATGTTTTCATGAGGTAGGCCTAACCACTAAAAGCATAAGCCTATGTCCTAAGCACAACTGTGTTCTCGTTTTTGGGTCAATTCATACATTTTATTTCAAATGTGTGGATAGGCCGATGGTACGCTTGTTTTTATGCTGGCAACAAAACAAAATGCTTCACAAATGTTATTCTTGATTCTAAATGCGGGAAACAATTAAAAAATAAAATGTCCCATTTTCCGACGCACAACAAACCTCTAGGCTATGTTTATTTGAAATGTAAGCTGGCTGTTGTCAAATTTGTAAAATAAGATAGACCTACTGGAGAAACTATGGTTTATGCTCTCTTATGCTGTTTCTTTCCAAACCGAATGCGAAGGAGGGAGAATGAATTACGAACTGAACGGTTTTGATTAAATATAAAATGTCCCATTTTCCGAAGCACTACAAACATCTTGCCTAAATATTCTATTATTATAGAATATTTATATTATTATACATAACTCCCGATGCCGGCTTCTGGACCCAAATCTGCAAAAACATCTTCCTCATGACTAATAATTCCAATCTACAACTAATACAATACAAGGTACTTCACAGATTCCACTATACTGCACAGAAATTATCAAAAATGGGTTTTGGCTCCGACACATGTTCTCACTGCATGCTTAACACACCCGACACATACATTCACGCTGTTTGGCTGTGCACCCCAATCTATCAGTTTTGGTTCCATGTCACAGAAGCACTCATCCTGGGCTGTCACATCCCAGCAACCTCATCCCTGTGCATATTAGGAGATACATCCGTAATCAGTCTAAGCACCACAAAGAATAAGTTTCTACTGGTAGCACTAACCATCGCCAAAAAAACAATCCTTACGAACTGGAAGTCTAGGAAAAAGGTTAATATTGCACACTGGAAAAATTTACTAACCGACTATATATCATTAGATGATCCATCTACACTCAACTAGGGCTTTGACTTTTGGCCAAAAATCATATTCGAAGTTCGTTTGGTTATTAATATCAAACTTCGAATGTATTCGAATATTTGTTAATAATATTTTGACCATTATTTTTATGCTATTGGAAAAACACGCAGCATTCATTAAGCTGAATTTCCTTTTCCTGCTCTCCCTCCGTCTCTCTGTCACTCATGCGTCTGTGTCTCTCTCTCTCTCTCTCTCTCACAAACATACACACACACACACACACACACACACACACACACGTTCACAGCCCCTCCACTGCACTCCGTGCAGACCGCGTCTGTCTCCATGAAAACAAGATCCCTGGAAGCTTGATTGCACCGACATGTTCAGGTGGAGGCACTATGCATAGCCTACAACTTTACCAAACAGTATAGCCTAAGTAGCCTAAACTCATTCTCCATGGCCCGCTTTCTCTCGTCCTCCCTCGTGCGCGCTCAATGGACACCCGTCCCTCGACATGCATCCTAAACCTTCACAATCGTGAAAGCAATGACGCATAGAAGACAACAAGCTAAATTATCCGGTTAGCATGATTAGCATGCTGCACAGATTAAAACTCTTGCATTCAAGTTGATTGACCATCTCAATACCAATGTCTTCCAACTCCAAGACTTAAAAGGGCCTGTCCCAATGAGGAAGTTACTAGCTTACCTTGAAACTTACACACACGTGGGGAAACTGAATAGGCTAGTCAAACCACTCGCTAACATCACCTACAGGAGCCCAGATGAGTAAGCCTAATAGCCTTGCTAATGAGCTCATGATTCACGACTTTACCAGATGTGAGAAAGCCGCTGAATCTGAAAACAAAGTTTGCATGCAAACACATGTACCAAAAATTAGTGCTCATAACAGGTTCGAATATTAAGAGCTGCCTAAAATTCGTTCGAATATCATATATTTTTCAAAAATTCGAATTATATTCGAATAACGAAGTTCGGAGTCAAAGCCCTACACTCAACCCACATAACACTCAGGATACACCTTCCCCTTGGTCCTCTTTTCTCACCTATTCGCAGTCCGGACCTGGCTCTCTTCACCGTTGATCCAACCCCTAATCTCACTTTTTTGTTAGAAAACAATTTCATTTGAATTATGGACTGCCTTTGAATGAAATTTGATCGGACTTTCAGTTCACAGAAGAAAGTTTCAAGACGCTAAGAAACACGTTTGCCCCGTAGCATTAACGGTGACTTAATTTATTTCAAAAGGATATGACCTCATGAATCCTATGGTTGTTTGTGTGTTCTACTTGTCTTTTTGACCTATAATGATTAGGGGATGCATCTCAGTTGTTAGATTTGCATATAACATGTATGCATATAGGCTAGTCTTCTTTTTCTACACTTGACATTCAGTTGTGTTCTGTTCTCAGAGCATAGGCCTATGCTTTCTTTGTCTATGATCTGCAACTTGCCGATGCGATGCGTGCTTCTCAAGTCTGATAATTTGCAGCAAGATCGAATGGTGGAACCATGGACTGAAAGAAAAATAAATTAAAAGTTTCCCCAATCAGGAAATATTTCTTAATTTAATGCCATCAAGGCATATAGCCTACAATTGGTATGAGCATGCAATGTGCGTCCTTGCGCAATATAAAGTGGCTCGTTGGAAAGCCGTACGTCTGCTCTTTCGTGCAATAAAGGTTTCATCTCGCTGCAATTTATAATCGCTGAGCAATGACGCACTCAATCGGGCTCTATGAGTTTTGGTTTTGATTTTTGTTTTGGTCCATTGATGAAGACGTTAATAAAGAGTTTCTTAATAGCAATACTGTAATATTCTATGCCTGCATTTCATGCTTGGGAGGCTCAACGCATTCATGTGAGGAACGGCTGAAACAGAATTTGTAGGCCTATAGGAAAATCCTTAAGCTAACTATGTTCAATGTTGAGTCAAATAGCCTAATTTTTGGATGAATGCTGACACGAAACAAAAAAAGGTAGACTAAATGCATGTTTCCCAAATTCTGAGCAATCATAGATAATTAGGCCTAGGCTATATTGTTTTACATGCATGTGAGATCCCAGTTTTGCGTAGCTCAATGACGCTACGACTAAGTTAGACTAATTTTTACAATAAGCGGGTCGGGTACAGGCCATTTCAATAATAATTTTTTTGCGGTCCGAGTTGCGGTCGAGTTAGTTGTAAACGGCGGGGCGGGGCGGGCCGTTCAGACACGTACCCGCGCATCACTGGTGGGCACCAACTTTTTTGATGAATTGATAAACATTTAAAAAGTGGTGGGGACAAAAAAGGTTCGTCATAAAAAGTGGTGGAGACATGTATGCTACCCGGTCCCCGGCGAAAATGATGCTGCTGTTTCCGAAAGCCGAAAAGGAGTAGGCTCACTGTTGCAGACGCACACTCAACAAAAGATTGCTAATGATGTGTGAAACTGCTCTTGAACTGCTCTCTACATAAAACAATCTTCAGTTTTGCGGATGACAAGAAATAATGACATCATTAGGAAATAAAAACCGAGAGTAGAGACTGTATTGCACACTTTCCACGTGGAATTATTCATGGTCTACAGGCAAACCATGAGGAGGCTGACACACGCATCATCCTACATATGCTGGAAGTAATTAATGCTGGGTACGAGAACATCATTGTGAAGTACCGTGATACAGATCTCCTCCGTCTGCCTCTTCACTTCACTAGGGACCAAGCCTGCAAGGTGTGGATGATGACTGGGACCTCCAAGGAGTATGAGTGCTACCCAGTCCACCTTATCAATGAGAACTACCTCGGGTAGTTGTGGATAATGTACTCGGCTTCCATGCCCTAACTGGTTGCGATACTGTCTCCTCATTTGCTGGACATGGGAAGAAGTCATGTTGGACTGTGTATTTGCAACACCCAGAACGGTTACATGGTGTTGGTTGGGATGGGCCTCAAGGTGACGTTGAGGAGTTTTTGTGCCATCTGTACAAAGCACCATGCACATCTTTGGGTATTGACAGGGCTAGACATGACTTGTTTCAGAAAGGCAAAAAGGCAATGGAAATGTTACCTCCAACAAGTGATGCATTGTCATTGCATCTTGCATCTGCAAATCACCAGGCAAAGGTATGGCTGCAATCTGACAAGGTAGATGTTATGGCCTGGTCAGATTACACGATATCAGCCCGATTTTGGCCATTTGTCGTGGTGACCGACAAGTTTACAGCGTCGTATCCGATTTCAAATGATCGGGCACGACATCAAACGCGGAGGGAATCTTATAATGTGACATGCTTCACGACTTGCGATTTGTCGTTCACAACGTTCTAAAACAGCCCGACCAAAAGACTGGCTTGTCAGAAATTTGACGGGAGTCGTAATGACGCGACCGATGCTTTCGGTGTATGTGGCCACTCTCCCGACCAAGACGCGGAGAGGTTTTCATGGTTCTAAAATCGTATAGTGTGACATGGTAGATCGTAAACGACAATTGTGAGCGACAAAAACATTGTAGCCTATAGTCTGACCCTGCCATTAGTGAAATCCCTGAGGAGACAGGTGGTTGGAAGGTTGTAGACCAACACTTGGTGGTTGTGTGACTCAGGAACCTCCTGTTCCAAGTAGTTGCTTGGAGCTGATAACTTGTGGTTGTAGAACCAAGTGCCATACACATGCCTGCACTTGCCTTAAGAATGGACAGCCTTGCACACCTGCATGTGGTTGTGATGCTGATGGATGTCTCAACAATGTAGGGATGGAACATGATCAGGACGAGACAGCCTTTTTGTAATACAGCAACAAAAATTGCACATTGCAAAACATTGCATATATTACAAAAACATTCAGACAGTCTGAATTGACATTTGAATTGACATTGACATTTTACCTTGAAATAAAGAACCATTCTTGTTATTCATTAGCAATATATTCTTATGAGTATTTTCAATAAATTAACAGCTCAAAAAACCTATTTTAGGGTGCAGTGACTCTTTAATGTCCACCATGGTGAACTTCATTTGTTTTCCTGGCCTGACACCCACCCGGATCATTAAAGTGGAGTTTCACCAACTGGCAGGCTGCATCACATGTTAAGGTGCCCTGCCACACAGTGCCACACCGTTTTTACTTGTACTTTTTGAAATGTGTTTGTGTTATGTCGTAAATATGAAAATGAGCATCTGTCAGATCTAGCCTCAAGAAAAAAGACAAGAAATAGCGAAGAAATCTGGCCCATTAAAAAAGCTGGTCATGCTGATGTGTAAATGACAGGTCATTACTATTCATGAGCTCGCCCAGTTGAGACTGTGCCCACAGAATTTGTAGCCCAGTGAGAATTTTCCAATACAGCTGGATGGCTGAACGTCAATGGACTTGTGTGATATGCAGGAATTTGGAACAATACCATAACAGGATCAATTAAAATTAGTTATCTGTTCTGAAGCCTGGAGCAGTTGCTGTTCGCAGGTTCGAGTCTAGTCATGTGCAGGGCTGAAACGCGCAGGTTCAAATGTACTTTACAACTCCCCAGGACAGCATGCTTGTATTTGAAATCTTAAGACATTTGTCATGGTACACACAGCTTATGGTGAAGCAACATGGGGAGATATAGAGCAACATTGATATGTTGAAATTACACTATTATCAATTAAATATCGTTTTCATGTTCTCCAAAACATCATTTTTCAATTTACATTTTACACAGCATCTAGCCTAGAAATCTAGACGCACCCTAATGGCAGGAAATGTATTAGCAGGATAGTCTAGCAACTGTCCATGGAGTTGTGAGCTGAAAACAAATGTAATTTATATCGGGCCAATCACATCGTGTATAGAGGTAGGCGGGCATAACTTAATGACGACTGACCTGCGACCATAAGTTGCGACTATTAAGCGTGAATTCCCCATCCTGCTACTTGAAAACAAGAAGATGATTGGTTGTAGCGCCATCCGTGGAGAGGGAATTTGAAAGACAACTGTTTATCCCACCCCTCCGATTGAGCCCTGCCTATGGTGAGTTCCCAAACCCTACATGTTTAAGTGGGTCTGGCTCGTCAGGCTACACAGAACTCCAACTTTGTTGAAACGGAGTTGCACATGTGGTCTGTGAAAGGTGCAGATTGTAGCTTTTTTTAGGCAATAGGTTATACATATTATTGTTATTGTGAGGGAACAGCACCAATCAAGACATTTACATATCACGTGCACAAAGCAGTATCACCTTTGTCTGCACTGTGCAGGCTAGTTTCTCAATTGTGATATGCCTACTGGTAAATCATCTGCAAATAAACAAAATACAAAATCCATACTGCAGCTTCATCTGTACACTTCAACACCAAAAATAGCTGATAAGATCTTACTTAGTTTATCAAGCTTCAATGGTTTCTATATTCGTTGGACCCACCTGGGATATGTCCATACTCATCGGGTACAGGATCGCCATCAAGGTGCTGAACCTTTTGTGCTGGCACCCAATTATCAGGCACGGCTTTGAAATCCTCCTGTAGGTTCCACGTGAAGCCTAAAAAACACTCATCAGGTATATTACAATAGAACAAATACTATGTATATTTGATGCCTGATAAAATAATATATATTTTTTATTTCCATCATAAATATTTTACCTGTCCCGTTTTTGTGAGAAGATTGAAACTTCCTGAACTTCTTCTCTGCTTGCTTGTTTGGTTTTCGATCTAAGCGTGCCCAGAGGTAATGTTGGCCTTCAAAGATGGGAATAGAAATGCATATGAAAATTGCTTACTGTAAAGTGTAGTAGTGGAATATTTAGTCACATGAGAAAACATATCTAGGGTAGTGCATGCTAGGGCTATGACCAAGCAAAAAGGTTTGGGGAACGTTTCCTAAAGGTTTGTTGAAGATCACACAAAACAATCTCCAAGTTCTATACTGTTCACGTATTGTATGTAGCATTTAGCAAATGTTCCCGGTCATCTTCCAGCAGTTTTGAACAACCGTCAGCGAACTTTAAGGTAATGTTTCCTGATGGTTTTATTAAGGATACATTTTTTATCCATTAAAGGCATGGTTCGGAGTAATTTCATCCTAGGGTCCTTTGCACCATGACCTCGAGCCAAACACCCATCCAGAAGCTTTCTCCCCTTGGTTGAGTTAGTGCTATCAGCCTAATGGCTTAGTGCAGGTGCTAATGGAACCAACGGTGTGATGTGACGCGACACATACGTCAACGCAACGGTAGCCACTGAGAGTAGAAGCCATCAGGTAAGTGTTATTTAAATAAACTCCTGGTGTACTTGCAGAGTCCTGTCCTGGTAGTGGCTGGGGCTGGCACAGCACACAGCACATGAATCCAATTCCATTCAAATAGCTACTACATGCCTTGTAAAAGTAGCAAAATGCTACTGTTTCGCCAGAGGGGGGTGCCAAACTTCACCTTCTTTTATTGTAAATGTTTATTCTGTGACACTGCCACATAATTAATGAAGGTGTATGTATGTGTGTATATTTTACCATTCCATAGAAGTAATATATGTTTACTATAGTGAAATCCTTGCAAGGTTAAACATTTTCTATGGTGTGTGTGTTTCAAATTGTGTTTTGGCTGCAAGATAACGCCTCAATAATACAGGTGACCAGAAATACTTATGTAAATGCTGCACTGGTGCTTTAAGGGGCTACCTGGGGAAGTAAAGGGGTGGAGCTAAGGTGGCTGGCAGCGGAAGCAGGAAGTGATGGACAATAAAATGTTTGGTAATGGAGATTGAAGGGAAGTGGTGTGTTTGGGACTGGTGCTTTTGGAAAGTCTCTCAAATCCTCCTCTTTGACCTGAGAAGACAGCCTTTTCCAACAGAAGAAGGATTTTACTGGGATTCCTTGGGAATTTACTGACTGTCTTACCGGTGAGACCAATCTGGTTTATTTTTCCATTTTTGTGTAGCAATGCATTGCAAAGGACTATTTTTGTGCTGATTTTTGACCACAGGGTTTTTGGACTTTGATGGACTTCTGGGGAAAGGGGAGAATTGTTTGACATGAGCAATTGTTTGTTGGGCTTTTGGGTGTTTAATCCAAAATATATAATAGTTTGTGAAACAATTTGATTGTGCTTGTGATTGGGTTTGTGCAGGGGTTTGTGTGTTTGGAGGGGATTGACTTAACTCTTTAATTTATGAAACAGTGTAGTGCTTCAATTTAAATTGTAGCCTATTTAACTATTTATTTAATTATAGTTAGATTGTTACAGAGTGGTGGCCAGTACGGGGACTACATTGTTAAGAGTTTTGTTGTTTATTGCCTCCATTTTGTGTCACCATGTCCATGATGATGGAACAGCGTGGGCCTGGTGAGCCTGATACTGAAATAGGGGAAGAACCTATTTTGAATCACACTCCTCCATTTAAACCTGGTCCATTTGTAACTTTTAGAGAGCCTGTTGCTGAAATTTCTTCACTTTTAAGTGATTTGTATTTAGAGGAACATGACTCTTCAGGTTCAGAAAATGGGGAAGATACTACAGTCACAGGTGTTTTAGACAGTTCTGTGGTTCAGGAGCTTAGGGACTCCATTAAAGGTGTACAAGATCAAGTAAACACTGTAGAGATAGAGTTTAAGGCTTCATTGGAGAGCTCAATAAATAGAGAGCATGGTCTTAGGGAATATGTGGATAACAAGTTTCATGACTTTGAGACACTTCTAAAGAACTCTCTTAAACAACTAGAGCAAGGTGTGGTGGAATGCCTGTTACGTAGGGATGAGCAGTTGAAGAAAGAGATGTGTAAATTAAAACGCTCTAGCACTCCTAACAGTTATACCACCTTTAATTATCCTACACCCAATATTAGTGACATTAGGCTACTCCCTTCTGGTGAGTGGTCTGGTACTCCTACTCTCATTACCAAGCCACCTGTCCGCATTGTATTTCCAACCTTTGGAGAATCCTGTGAAGCTACAGATGTGTTCGACTTCATCGAACAATGTGAAAACTTTTTAGCACTACGTCCCCTGTCTGATGGAGAGCTTACTGCCACTTTAGCTGCCAGTTTGAAAGGGTCTGCTAAGAGTTGGTGGACGACCGAAAAAACAAAGGTGCGTAATTGGGCTGAATTCAAGAAGTCCTTTTTGTCAGCTTTTTTAACGACTGACTACTTGACTGAGGTGGAGGAACAGTTGCACATTAACGTTCAGGCTCCTGACCAATGCCTACGAGACTTTGTTTACGAGTACAGGGCTCTGTGTCTGAAATGGAAGTCTGATATGGCCGAAGAGGAGTTGGTCAGACGTATCATGAACAATTGCAATCCTGCTCTAGTCAGTAGTTTAAGGGGAACAGTCCACACCGTGGAACAGCTAGTTAAAGTGGGGTCCATGGTGGAGCGTGACTGGTCTGCCAAGAAAGACTACTGGGCGAGAGTGAACAGCCAGGCCTCCAGCGAAAAGAATAAGAAGAAAACGACCACCAAAAGTTCCAGTCAGCCACACCCAGGCCAGAAGGGAAATCAGCATGCAGCCATGGCTAAAGCAGAACCTCCTTCGCTGCTGGTAGTGCCAATTGAGGTCCGGGGACTTCAAGGGGAAGCTGTGTTGGATACAAGTTGCACCTTCACTTTGATGCAGATGAGTCTTTGGCAAAAGCTTGCCAGACAGGGAGAAAAGTTATGCACTGGTGACCCCTTGAACTTTGTGTTAGCAGATGGAAAATCACACCAAGCAGAGGGGAAGAGACAGCTGGCATATACCTGGCATGGGGCAGTCTGGACCTTAGAAACATACATCATGGCAGACAGCAACCTAACTTTTCCACTAATTCTCGGACTTGACTTTTTAACAAAAACTAGGGCCCAAATCAACCTAGGGGAACGTTCCTATGGGGTCCCGATAAATGGGAAATGTTCCTTTTTCCCATTTCTAAATCGCAACCCTGGTAATCTGACTTGGGTTTCCCAGTACCTGTATATGGCAGTCACTCCTCCCACTTCTTCCCTGCTGATGAGCGCAGCCGAGACATCTGAGGCCCATGAAGCTCTGCTGAGAACCCACCCATCAGAGATGCAAGAGCTGTTCCAAACTTGGCCATCGGTGTGTTCATCTAAGATTGGAAAGACCAATGTGATGCAGCATCATATTCTTACCTCTGATGAAGTGCCAGTTCGTGCAAAGGCTTATCGGGTATCTCCACTCAAGAAGAACATCATTGAGCAGCAGGTGAAACAGATGTTGGCAGATGATGTCATTGAACCATCCCAGTCAGCCTGGGCGTCGCCTGTGGTACTGGTGGGAAAACCTGATGGGAGCCATCGCTTCTGTATAGACTACAGGAGGTTGAATTCTAAGACACCCCTAGATGCTTACCCTATGCCATTAATCCATGAGATCTTGGAGTCTTTGCATGGGGCAAAATGTTTCAGTACTTTGGATCTCCGGTCTGGTTATTGGCAAGTGGCTATGAGTCCTGAGAGCAAGGCTAAGACAGCGGTCATAACACCAATGGGCTTATACCAGTTCAAGGTTATGCCATTTGGTTTAAAAAATGCCGCAGCCACATTCCAGCGGCTAATGGAAAACGCTCTGGGGGAGTTAAGGGGGCGTAACTGCTTTGTATACATTGATGACATCATAATTTACTCCCCCAACACAGAACAACACCTGAAAGATCTCCATGATGTGTTCTCAAAACTACATTCTGCAAATTTGACTTTGAATTTGAAAAAATGCCACTTCTTCAAGACCCAGCTCAAGTTCTTAGGACACATTGTCACGGATAAAGGGGTGGAGATTGACGCTGAGAAGACCAAGGCAGTTACCACTTATCCTACTCCAACGAACATAAAGTCTCTTCAAAGATTCTTGGGTCTTGTGGGGTGGTACCATAAATTTATTCCTCACTTTGCTGACAAGGCTGCTCCTTTGAACAACCTGAAGCGGAAATCAGTGAAGTGGGAGTGGACAGAAGAATGCCAAAACAGTGTTGACCAACTGAAGCAAGCACTGAGAAACGCTCCTGTCTTGGTCCAGCCTGATCTAAGCTTGCCATTCCAGGTGCACACGGATGCAAGTGATGTGGGACTAGGAGCAGTTCTATCTCAGCAGACTACGGATGGTGAGAAAGTAGTTGCATTTGCTTCAAGAGGACTTAGGGGGGCAGAAAACAATTATTCTACATCAGAGAAGGAGTGCTTGGCTGTCATATGGGCTGTGGAGAAATGGCGCCACTTCCTGGAAGGAGGTAGATTCGACGTCTTCACAGACCATAGCGCTTTAACCTGGGCTTTCAACTGTCCCAAGACCAGTTCCAGGTTGACCCGCTGGACCCTGAGGTTGCAGCAATTCAGCTTTGAGGTCCACTACAGGAAAGGCTGTATGAACATTGTGCCGGATGCACTCTCGAGGGCAGGAGAGGACGAACAGCCATCCGCGATGGTGTCTTATATAGCTGCCCATCCAACCCCATGCTCCTCCGATTTGCCCACTTCTCTAGCTGAGATCGCGCTTGCTCAAGACCAAGACTCGGAGGTCAGAGAGATGCGAGGCAGAGAGACCACCACTGGCCAGCAGGCGGAGCGCATTGGATGGGAAGTGCTCCAGGGTGTTCTCTACAGAACAATTCCCATTAAAGGAGTGGGACTGAAATATCAGCTGGTAGTACCAAAGGAACTGACCTCTGTTTTCCTTAAGTACTTCCACGACAGCCCACTAGGAGCACACTTGGGCAGGCTCAAAACCCTGTTGCGGATTTTGGAAGTAGCTTGGTGGCCTACAGTCAGGAAAGACGTGTGGCAGCATGTAAAGCAATGCAACATCTGTCAGCAATACAAGCCAGAGAATAGGAAACCTGCTGGATTTCTACAGTCCACCGAGGTGGAGGAGGCAGGCTACATGCTGGGGCTGGACTTCATGGGACCTTTTCCACGGAGCAAGAAAGGAAACCTTTACCTACTGGTGATAGTGGACTACTACACTAGGTGGGTTGAGTTATTCCCTATGCGGGACAGCAAAACTCCTCGGCTTTGCCAGCTACTAAAAGATGAAATTCTGACTAGGTGGGGCGTCCCCAAATATTTAGTTTCTGACCGGGGCCCACAGTTCACCAGTCAGCTCCTCATACTACTCTGCAAGAAGTGGGGAATCATACAGAAGTTGACCACCAGTTACCATCCGCAGACCAATCTAACCGAACGTGTCAATCGAAATCTGAAGACCATGATTGCGTCCTTTGTGGGAGAACATCATGAAGACTGGGATAAGTGGATTGCAGAGTTCCGTTTCGCTATTAACACTACTCAACATGAGACTACTGGACGGACTCCGGCAGAATTGGCCCTGGGAAGACAGGTGAAAGGTCCTTTGGAGAGGCTTATTCATCAAGCTCCAGCACCACAGCCCCAGCATCCATCCTATTCCCTACTGGAGCGACAAAGGCACATGGCACAGGAGTGGGAGTGGCCAGACTCAGACAAGCCAGATACTATAATGCCCATAGGAGACCCGCGCATTTTCATGTGGGAGATCTGGTCTGGGTTAGGGCCCACCCTCAATCTAAAGCCTCTGATAAGTTTTCATCAAAGCTAGCGCCAAAATGGACAGGGCCAGCAGAAGTGATGAGAATATTAGGTCCATTGAATTATAGGCTTAAATGGCAAAACACTGACAAAACTGACACCTTACATGTGGGTAATCTAAAACCATATTTTGGGGTTGGGTCCCTCTTGCCTCCGGCTGGGGGGGGGGGATCTGTGACACTGCCACATAATTAATGAAGGTGTATGTATGTGTGTATATTTTACCATTCCATAGAAGTAATATATGTTTACTATAGTGAAATCCTTGCAAGGTTAAACATTTTCTATGGTGTGTGTGTTTCAAATTGTGTTTTGGCTGCAAGATAACGCCTCAATAATACAGGTGACCAGAAATACTTATGTAAATGCTGCACTGGTGCTTTAAGGGGCTACCTGGGGAAGTAAAGGGGTGGAGCTAAGGTGGCTGGCAGCGGAAGCAGGAAGTGATGGACAATAAAATGTTTGGTAATGGAGATTGAAGGGAAGTGGTGTGTTTGGGACTGGTGCTTTTGGAAAGTCTCTCAAATCCTCCTCTTTGACCTGAGAAGACAGCCTTTTCCAACAGAAGAAGGATTTTACTGGGATTCCTTGGGAATTTACTGACTGTCTTACCGGTGAGACCAATCTGGTTTATTTTTCCATTTTTGTGTAGCAATGCATTGCAAAGGACTATTTTTGTGCTGATTTTTGACCACGGGGTTTTTGGACTTTGATGGACTTCTGGGGAAAGGGGAGAATTGTTTGACATGAGCAATTGTTTGTTGGGCTTTTGGGTGTTTAATCCAAAATATATAATAGTTTGTGAAACAATTTGATTGTGCTTGTGATTGGGTTTGTGCAGGGGTTTGTGTGTTTGGAGGGGATTGACTTAACTCTTTAATTTATGAAACAGTGTAGTGCTTCAATTTAAATTGTAGCCTATTTAACTATTTATTTAATTATAGTTAGATTGTTACAATTCTGGTGTTACCAAAACACCTGTAACTACATGCATTTATTCTGTGAACGAGGCTTGGTACAATATTAGAACTTTACACACTACATGTCCATATACTTTTCTATTTCCACATAGATTTTCATGATCCTACTACCTACCCCACATAGCTTTTCAGCTGAGAAGCAAACAACGTAGCCTAATCTTGATATCGCCTTACATACTTTCCTAATTCCTACGTAGGGCTAGTCAGACTTTTGTTAAATCTTCAGGGCCCGGTTGCACAAACACCAAAACCAAAGATTGATGATATGAACCAAATATTCTGGAACAGACGGATTCACAACATTGAACGCGATGGGCTATTAAGCTACTGCAACTTCCACCGTTTCCTTTCCAGAGATTGCTGCGCTGTTCACAACGCATGCAGTCTACATTGAAGTGAAACGTGCAGAACGTTGTCCAAAACAATACAATAACAATAACATTGTGTGTTGAGATCTAGTACAATATAGACATCACATGAAGTGGCAACTAAAGCCATTATCAGTCATGAAAACTTTGGCGGCTGCAACCTCATTTAGGTTTTGGCTGAGCCAGCTAGCCAGCCAACTACTTCATCAGCCGGCCGTTATTCTCAAAGCAATGGCTTCGGGGTCTATAGCCTACATAACACACTATCCATTGCAAACATAGCATATTTGAAACCGATCATTCCCCATCCCCCATACACTCGTCTAGGCTAGGCTACTACAGACATCACCGCGGCATCGAGGACAATTAACTGCCTCCCCACCCCCACCGCCTCTCTCTGTCCCCTAGGCTGTTGTAGGCTGGCTGTTTAGGCAACTCGTGGAAGAATGCGCAATCATGTTTCATCGCATATGCGCGTTTCAGAATGTTCGAATTCGCCAGCGTGTGTGTAGTTGTGTGAATAGAAAAAAATAGAATATAGCCTATATTTATTGATGCCTTGCTTAAAAAAATTCTGCCATGAATAGGTCGGGGATCGAACCAGCAGCCCTTTGGATAAGAGGCCGAAGCTCTAACCAGTGGGCTACAGTTCTCCTCTACTGATCTGTTAAAATGTGTGTCTCAATGCTGAATCTCGAATTCACATAGACGTTAGCTTAAATTGTAGAAACAATAGGCCTATAGGTAGCCTATATGTTTGCGCCGCCGAAAATGATCGGACCAGAGCCTAACAGTCTGGTTTCAATTACACAGTACAGTAGCCAGGCTACAGGCTACCGTGGCTACTTTCTAAAACAATTTTTATTAATTTAGGGAGAAGCATCTTATAGAGTCTAGCTACATCGGAGGGAGGGAGATAGAGGGCTATGCTGAGCAGAAAGATATTCTCCGTTTTGTGAATGTGTATATGTTTGCGATGTCTGCTGAAAAAAAGCGCCATCTAGCGATCATTTTGTGTAAGTAACAGCCTCCCAGTCTAAGGACTCAGCGGTCTTTTGACCGCCTCGCCGCGCTTTAAGTAGTTCACACCAGCACGGCGCTTCTAGTAGGTCGTCAAAGCGGTCAAATGACCGGGGCGCGGCGCTTCTAGGTATAAGTGGGTCAGAACGGCGTGGCGCTTCTAGTGTTAAGGTGTTTAAAAATGAGCGTAGCACTCTAGAATCTTTGGTTAACACTACGGTATGACGTTAGCAAACGCCTGACGTTAAACTAAATTAGCCTACGTAAGCTAGCAGGCTAACGGAATAAAATAGTTTCACTGGCAGCTAATATCTCAGACCAGGCGTTATTAGTGGGCACAACAATGGTATAACCAGGTAGTAAATCGTTTATTTTCAAACTACTTTTCACAAATCCAAGCTAAATAACGTCACACAAATGACATTTCAACAGACTCGGCAGTCATTTACCGATATCAGCAGCCATGTTTGTTTTGTTTTCACGGAGATTCAGATGTGGCCGCAAAGGATTATGGGTAGAAGGGAGCTTGAAGTGTACATCGATGCTGCCTTCGTTTTTTCGGTTTCGAACGGCCTTCGCTGCCTTGCTCTCTAGTTAGATATCTTAGAAGGCAGCAGTTTTACCCGATTCGAACGGAGCCATATTCACACAAATATTAGATGGAACACAAAAACATAGTTATACAACATGATCAGACAAATATATATTCACAGATATAGCAGAAGCCATTTTTGTACTTTGTGGATTGAGGACTGACTAAGCCAGACCTAGTTCTCATCCTCACAAAAACGCTTGGTTGGAATTGAATGTAATAACCAGAATACAGTAAAGTCACACAATCATGATTTACTAGTTAAGTTTTGTTTTCATCAAGACACACACAGAGACAAAAACACACTCACACACACACACACACACACACAAAATTCAGTATACATGTGAAAGCATTACACAGGTTAAGTTGTCAAATATGGATTACCAATCAGAACTGCATTTCGTAGATGTCATAATTAGATTAATCTGGTTAGTCAGATTAGGTGTATATGACATCTAAACAGCTAATATGCCTGTTTGGCATAGCATGAATCCAGAGGCAGACTTTTCTGGTTCCAGAGAGCAAAAGTCCTGCCATAGTTATCTGATCTACCTGGCAGCTAATTAGGATGAGCTGGTTTACTAAATGGTTAAATCAAATACTTGGCAGGACTTTTACTCTCTGAAAACAGGATGTCCGCCTCTGAATTAATCTGATGATATCCACATACCCAAGCTGCTAACCTGGTTTACTGCTTCTAGCTGACCAAATAGGAAATGTCACAGATATTGACAACACCTTTGTTAATTGGTCTGAAACGTTCCTTAATATTAGATACTATGATAAAGCTGATACTGATATGCCTAAATCACATGTCTGGTATAGCCTCCACCCATCCTCCCCCAAGCAGGTATGCTGGAAGCAGATTTTTTAGATAACTACCAGCAGTAAAATGATCTTGAGGGGTTGCCCAAGAGGTATTGCGAACAGATTTTTTAATTTTCTAAGTATATTGAAATGGCAAGGTTTGAATTATGGCATCTTATTAAAGAAACAGGAAGTTGGTGTTAAAGGCAGAAAAAAGGTTATCATTTGGATGTCATTTGGAAGCTACATGTGAAATTGGTGCCGCTAGTCAGAGACAAAGCTCTGGCCTAAGGTGTGGATTAGGGACTCTATAGCGCCACCTAGCACGTAGTCTGTTGTGGTTGACACATACATTCACGAAAATGGACCAAATTTGGTGGGCTTGTGTGTTATTGCTACCGCTAGTCAGAGACTGAGCTATGGCCTAGGGTGTGGCTTAGGGACTCTATAGCGCCACCTAGCGTGTTGTCTGTTGTGGTTGACACATATATTCACAAAAATTAACCACATTTGATGGGCGTGTGTGTTGCTCATGCATATGCCCACCATCACGTAGATGTTGCCTTATTAGATTCCGAAATGTCACAGGTCCGCACCGCAGGTGCTTGGGCCCGCCATCGCCGCTTGCGGCTATATTTTGCATTGTTGTTGTATGGTAATTGCACAGTAATTGTCTAGAAATTACACATTAATTACTTGTAATATGTGGTTAAAAAATATTATTACCATGAAATTGCATATATATTACCATAAAATTACTTGAATTAATGTAAAGTGATACCGAAATTACTTCATGAAATGTCACTTCTGCTTTGAAGTTTGTTAATAACGAGTCAAGACGTGCTTGAGGTGTGTAGATTAAAGACTCTGTAAAGTGCCATGTGACATGTGTAATGTTTTGCCGCTCTAAGTGAAATTAAATTGAAATTCATAATTCAAAAAATCACGGTTGACAAAAAAGTTTCGCTGGCAGCTGCCTCGAATAATATCAATGTATATGCTAAGAATTCTGTAGACTGACATCTGCAGCTTCGAACACAGTAGAGAGACTGGCATAACAAGTTCAATTACAAACTAATCAAAAGACAAGAGAATAAACTATGCTGCTCCACAATAGTGCAGACGTCTGTGCAAATGTATGGATGACTTCGGTGCAGTTGTAAAGAAACGGACAGACTCGAACAAAGTCTGCTATGGGATTATGATTTCACGTTAAATTAAAACTGAAGATGCACAATCGGTAAGCTCCAATACTCAAAGTGGGTGATTATAACGGGGTTTTCACTATTTCACAATGTAGCCTCATGGATAAGGTAATGTTATGGCTATGGCTATGGCTATGGCTATGGTTATTTAGCAGACGCCTTTGTCCAAAGCGACATACAAATAAATAACAATACAAATTAAATTAACAGTGAACAATTACAAACTAGGGAGAATAGTAATATTATCAGTAAAACAATAATTTTAAGCACTAACCTAATGAGAAATAAAACAGTGAAATGAGAATAGCAATCAAATAAGTCACTCAGTTAATTAAATATAATAATAATAATAACTAAAGCATGGTATGGCTAAATTTAAGGACAATAGCAAAATAAATTTCAAATTCTATCAATAGACAAATTATAACAAAACAATACTATTATACAAACCATAACACATCACAAACTCAAAGGACTAAGTGCATATTAAATAAATATGCCTTAAGACCCCTCTTAAAAGATCCAAAGCTGTTGCTGGAACGGAGAGCTCTGGGCAACTCATTCCACCAACACGGAACCACTGAAGAATAGGATCTACAATTTGACCTAGCATGTATGGTTGGTCGACATAACAGACGCTCCTCAGAAGATCGCAATGGGCGGTTGGGAATGTACATCGTGATTAAAGAACTGAAGTAGCTGGGAGCAGATCCAGTCAGTGTCCTATAGGCCAGAGTGAGAGATTTAAATTTAATTCTGGCTACTATAGGGAGCCAGTGGAGAGTAACTAGGAGAGGGGTTACATGTGTCCTCTTTGGCTGATTGAAGACCAGTCGTGCTGCAGCATTCTGAATCAACTGTAGTGGTCTTAATACACAAGCAGGTAGGCCAGCTAACAGAGAATTACAGTAGTCCAGCTTGGAGATAACCATTGCCTGTACAAGAAGCTGAGTGGAATCTTGTGTCAGATAAGGTCTGATCTTCCTAATGTTGTACAGGGTATACCGACATGACTTTGCAATTGAGGCAACATGCTCAGAGAAAGTAAGTTGGTCATCAATTATGACAGCCAAGTTACGTGCCGATCTGGTTGGAGTCAGTGAGGATGAATCAAGCTGGATATTGATCTGTTGGGGAATAGCTGTTTTTGCTGGAAACACCAAGAGCTCAGTTTTGGAAAGATTAAGCTGAAGGTGCTGATCCTTCATCCAGATTGAAATGTCCTTCAGGCATGCAGAGATCCGATGGGAAACACTAGAGTCCTCAGGTGGGAAGGATAGGAAAAGTTGAGTGTCGTCCGCATAGCAATGATATTCAAATCCATGAGAGCGAATAATCCCACCTAAAGAAGTGGTGTAAATAGAGAAAAGGAGGGGCCCTAATACTGATCCTTGGGGGACTCCTGTAGTGAGGTCATGAGACTTTGATATCTGTCCCTGCCAAGACACGCTAAAAGAACGCCCTTTAAGGTAAGACTTGAATCAGTCAAGAGCTTTCCCAGAAATTCCCAGTTCATATAGTGTAGAAAGGAGAATGTCATGGTTAACCGTATCAAAGGCTGCAGATAAATCTAACAGAATTAACACTGATGACTGAGCAGAGGACTTAGCTACTCTCAATGCTTCAGTCACAGATAGAAGAGCAGTTTCAGTAGAATGACCACTCTTGAAACCAGACTGCATAGGGTCTAGTAGGTTATTCTGATAGAGGAAGTCACACATTTGCTTGAAGACCACTTTCTCCAAAACCTTTGACAAGAAAGGAAGAAGGGAGACAGGTCTGTAGTTCTTCACATCAGTTGAATTAAGTGTACTTTTCTTCAGCAAAGGCGTAATTCTTGCCTGTTTAAAAGAAGAAGGAACTATTCCAGAACTGAGTGAAGTATTAAATACATGTGTGACTGCCGGTATAATAGCGGGTGCTATAGACTGCAGGAGCGTAGACGGGACAGGATCCAAAGGGCATGTTGTTGGACGGCTTCGCTGAAGCAGTTGAGAGACCGCTTCCTCATCAAGAGGAGAGAAAAAGTCCAATGATGGCATCATGCTAACACCAGGCAGAGTCCTTCTTATAGGGTCATCAAACTGAGCACTTATCTTAGCAACTTTCTCAGTGAAAAATGTTGCAAAGTCATCTGCTGACAGTGAAGTAGCTGATGGCGGTGGTGGAGGATTGAGAAGAGACTTGAACGTAGCAAAAAGTTTTCTGCTGTCAGTGGCGTTCTCAATCTTACTCTGATAATATGTTCTTTTTGCAAGTGTGACAGTGGATGAAAAAGATGATAGCATAGACTGGTATTTACTAAGATCATTTCTATCTCCAGATTTACGCCATTTCCTTTCAGCAGCTCTAAGTTCCTTGCGTACTGAGCGTATACTGTTTGTCAGCCATGGATGGCGAGGTTTAGAACGAGTGGGTCTTGTGGAAAGAGGACATGCTGCATTCAGACAGGATGCCAGTGTAGAGCAAAGAGTGTCTGTAGCATCATTAACCTCAAGTGATGAGAATGAGCTTGGAATAGGTAGAGCAGAAGTTACTAAATAGTAATGTTACGAAATATGCCACCGTGTGACACTGTAATGCAGAAAACATGAAGCCGTATCAGCTTATAAGCATCACATTTAATACTGCAATGTCATCATCATCATCATCAACCGTTTTTTATTCAGGGAAAATTGACTGAGCATCAAGCTCTTTTACAGCAATGCCCTGAGTCACAAAACATATAACAACAATAATCAAAATAATGAAACAAGAATAAGAAAAAAAAAAAAAAAAAAAAAATATATATATATATATATATATATAAAAAGCAAATAATTAAAATAATACATAAACAATTAATAAAGCAATAATAATAATAAAAAACAGAGAGAAGAGAAAAGGAAAATGTATGTATAAATAATAATAATAATAATAATAAAATAAAAGGTCTAAATATTAGTCAAAGCAAGAACATTTTACAACAGCCATATCATCAATCATACCTTTGAATTGGTCTAGTGACACAAACCTATCTAATTTGAATAATTCTTGGAATTTGTTCCATTTATTAGATGCAAAAAATGTAAAAGCTAATTTACCAAATTCTGATTTAATTTGAGGAGTTTGAAGAGATATAAAACCCTGTGAACGTGTATTGTGGCAGATTGATTTCATATTCAGAAGAGAAGTTAGGTAAGGAGGTAACTTTCAATATGTCAATATGTAATGTTCCGTATTGCCTACATCTAGGCCTACTGCCGACATGAGCAATATGCTGTTTCACCTTGTAGTGGCGCTCGACCTTAATACAGCCCTCCAGAATGCGTACCGTATTTTCCGGACTATAAGTCACACTTTTTTTCATAGTCTGGCTGGCCCTGCGACCTATAGTCAGGTGCGACTTACATATGAAATGTAACATGTTTTTGAATAATTCCAAAATGAAAGAGGAGTAAACATTACTGTCTACAGCTGTCTACAACTACAGATGGGCGGACATTCACGCCTTCTCACCATTAATATTAATCTTTTTGGCCTCTGTGTCTAGTTACAGCCTCTGTCTGTTCTTGGTCTTAGATTTTGTGAATACATTTCTGAATACTGCGACTTATAGTCAGGTGCGACTTATATATGGCATTTTCCTCTTCATTAGGCATTTTTTGACTGGTGGGTCTTTCCACCTCAATTCAACAAATGCCTTCTGCTTGACCATCTCAGATTTCCTTCAAAATTTTACCACCTGAAGAGTAACCATTTAAACTGACTTAGCCAAAGTATTAGATTGGTATACCTAATACATCCAGAGAAAAACGTTTTTGAACATGGTACCCCCCTTCTAATTTTTGGCACATTGGCGCCCACATCTAAATCTGCAGCAACGTTCAGATGTCATTATCTCAAAAAGTGTTCAAGCTAAAGACTTCAAATTTTCTGTGAATAATGATTGCTACCTATAGATTCCACATAGTCATTTGTAGGCCGTATGTATTGACACTGACTGTGTTTCAATCTTGTGAAATCAGAAGAAAAATGGCAGATTTTTTTTCAACCCCCACATTGGGTGCTCCATTACACAATTTGTAAACAAAATGTTTGACAAATGGTTATATCTCTCTACAGAAGTGTTTAAGCTGTCTTTGAAAAAGTAATTAAGAGGTGTCTATATTGTTTTTTTGTTGGAAGTATTGTAACACAAAACTGAAAAATAATCAATTTGGATGATATTGTATCTCCCCATTACAGAGGTATGACACGCTATACCAATGAATTGAACACATCTCCTGAAAGAGTATGGAATGGGCTTTCAGACTGTGAAATTTCAAGATGGTATTATGGCTGCAGTTATTAAAAAACATTTTTTTAAATATTGGTCTATTACAACAATTAGCGTTGCTTTTTTGTGCTATTATTTAATGATTTCATAATCCTTGTCTTATTCCTAAGTATCAGATGTTTATGTCTCATACTGTTAAACATTTATATTTTCATTTACTTGCTGAGTGATGAACTAATAAAATATTTCCTGTATTTCCGAAATAAATTGCTGCTGTCACTATTTAATGCCACTAGATGTCACTGTTCATGGATATCAGCAATGTGTTGTTATAGTAGACCAATATTTCAAAAATAACATTTCAATAACCATAGCCATAATACCATCTTGAAATTTCACAGTCTGAAAGCCCATTCCATACTCTTTCTGGAGATGTGTTCACTTCATTGGTATAGCTTGTCATACCTCTGTAATGGGGAGATACAATATTATCCAAATTGATTGTTTTTCAGTTTTGTGTTACAATACTTCCAACAAAAAAGCAATATAGACACCTCTTCATTACTTTTTCAAAGACAGCTTAAACACTTCTGTAGAGAGACATAACCATTTGCCAAACATTTTGTTTACAAATTGTGTAATGGGGCACCGAATGTGGGGGTGTGAAAGAAATCTGCAATTTTTCTTCTGATTTCACAAGATTGAAACACAGTCAGTAGCTGTGTCTCATTCCAGGGGCTGCGTGGTTCTAAGGCCGGATTCGTAGACCGGTTGCGTCATAGTGGCGCGCCTAGTACTGTCCCATTCCGTGGGCTCCTTCGAATCCGGCCGACAAACCCACCCTTCTTTTCCCCGAAACAGAGTGTGCATCTGATGTATGCTTCGCGGCCTACCTGGCCACCAAGATTCGATACCATAGATATATATAGGTAGATACCGCATTGTCCGCTGAGTTCTATTAGAACGAACGTGGAATACGGCCGCCATATTGGTAGGGGCAACATTCCCCCGTAAATGAATGGAGACCTATGGTGAGCTGAAGGAGTTTTGGGCTATAAAGTCCTCATAACTCATAAATATTTCAATCGATGGGCATAAATTATAT
This sequence comes from Sardina pilchardus, assembly GCF_963854185.1. Lineage (NCBI taxonomy): Eukaryota > Metazoa > Chordata > Actinopteri > Clupeiformes > Clupeidae > Sardina > Sardina pilchardus. The sequence goes on along the minus strand of NC_085003.1, from coordinate 1,459,285 downwards.
GTCATGGTTACAAGTAGCTAAACTAAGTTAAGAAAACAAAAAAATAATACTATTTACGTGGAGAAAAAATAAACATTTTGATGAGATCAATTCAAAACACACACAAACTCATTAAAATATATTGTCGGATTTATTTAAATATTTGACATATAATCGTTTCAATAAAAAACTATGACTTTTAGCCGTTTTGATGGTTTAAAATAGGAGATGCCGTCAGTTCTGCCACTTCGAACGTTACCATTTCACTACTACTGCAAGCTGTCTGACAACCAACATACAAATGACGGCATTTGACAACAGTAACAGGACACAGATCATACGGATATCGTTTGACAAGTGAAAACGTTTACCTTTACATTACCCCAGAAAATGGAAGGTTTAACAATTCAATAGGGCAAAGAAATTGACACTTTTCTGAAGTTATCCGGTCCTGGACCGGCTTACGTTACGTTATGCTATGGCAGCAACGAGCTAACAGGTAGGCTAACTTACTTTCATAAAATTAGACAGGTTAAGGCTGTATGAATACTATTATAATAAAGTGACTACATGAGTAACGTTACGTTTCAGAATTAATTTGCCTTCAATTCACAACAAAACCATAGTTAACTGACGTGAAATTAGCCTTGCCACACTAGTCAGTACTATTAGCCAACTCAAAACCTGTTCTCTACAAGCCTTTATAAGACTGTCAAATGCAACAACAGAAAACATAAACGTGCGATTTTACATGTACAAGGCCATTCCCATATGGTTAGAAGGCGCTACGATTTGTACAAAGCCCACAGGGTCTGTTATCCTATCATTTCCACTCAGAGACACCTGTTTCTCCATAGGCTTCCATTGATCTATCGGTCGACATTGCCCCTAGCAATATGGCGGCGCTCTTGCCGTACGTTCTAGAGTCCAATGCGGTGTCTATGTATATATGTCTATGTTCGATACGTTTATGACGTTTCATTGAGTTTCATTGAGTTGGCGAGATAGTCGGCAGAGGAGTAGCCTAGCCTACACGTTTAAACATTTAATAAACGTTATAATAATATTTAAATGAAGTTATTATATATTTTCAGTTAAGTCTCAGTTTCAAAATAACTTTTTGAAATGTGAACTATGCTATGTCGCCGATTTCCGTAGGCTATCAAAATAATCACTTCCTAAATAAAGCTCAAACATTGGCCTTTCACTTTCAAATGGTTTATCAAGTCATATGCCAATTAACATTATGCTCAGATAATCACTAGTGCAGTGGCGGTTCTAGACTGAATTACTCCCCAGGCGAGATCCTCCACGAGCGCCCCCATGAGTGTTTTTTGACGCACTTTGCGTCAGTCGGGCTCATAGGGTTAAGCGCTCGTGCCGCCCCATACAAGATGCCGCCCCGGGCGACCGCCCGGTTCGCCCGTACCTAAAACCGCCACTGCACTAGTGAGTAGGCCTAGGCTAGTCTATTATAATTGGTTCCCACTAGAAGATCGTAATGTTAGTTGATGGCCGTTTGCGTAAAGTCCAAGGGTGAATGACATCCACCAAATGTTTCTTAAAGCATTTGTTGGTGACATCTAGCCTAACGGAAACTAGATTAAATATTGAATTGATAGATTACAAATGTGTCCCTTGCAAATTAAGTAGCAAATACAATTCCATCAGTTCAAGAAAAATGTGTAGCCTGAATTAACCACAGCCTGCACACACGATGCCGCTGGAGATAGTTTTCGTGTAGGCTATATAATCAGTAGCCTAAGCCTAATGACAGCAAGTCTGATCACTAATTGTAAACCTGCAATAATAGAATGCCTAACGTAGAAAGAGAGAGAGAGAGAGAGAGAGAGAGAGAGAGAGAGAGAGAGAGAAGGAGTGTTGCGTTGGGTTAATTAAAGTAAAAAACAGCTCTTCGGGAACGGACAAAAATAGAATTGAAACTGCGACTGTCCTGTAGCCTATGTAAAGTTTCTTGGTGATAAAGTTTGTAGAAGGCAGTAGGCTAGTCAGAGGTCCGAGGCACACCGATTAAGTGAAAACATTAAAAAAAAAATGCTTTATTTCATTGGATAAAGTCAGCGCGTTTCGACATATGAGAGCGCATCTTCTGCCGTTATATGAGACTGCCCTTCAACAGGAGCGGGTCTTCCTCAGGACAATCCAATAGAGTAACCTACTTTGTCGATCTATTGTATGTGGCAAATGCATGTGATGCTTTGTGCATGATCGAGATATGAATAGCCTAAAACATGATATAAACCTACAAACAGCACTTGCGCAAGAGACGATCAACTTCTGCTATAACATGGATAGCCTATGATCATCAGCTGAGCCTCAATGACGTTTGTCAACGTTGCAATAGGGAGGGAAAGTGAAAACCAGCGCCCCAAGTGGTTGCGTTCCTATCGAAGAGCAGCTCCAATGTCAAGTCCCATAGACCGACTTTTCAAAAAAATACAACGCAGCTATACCAGCGATCTTATCCACCAAAAATATTTTTCAGTCGGCATACTGTAATAATCTACTAACTGCGAAAATATCAGACTCTATTTCGCCTTATTTAAAAAAACCGTAATTGCTCGTTTCATTTCATAAATGGACTACAACTTCAAGTGACGTGACACCCTTCGACGACGTTACTCACCTAGCATGGTTTGTTTATTAGCCTGTTAGCTAGTTGGTTAGTTAGTAGACAATCACACTTACTGCCAGCTCTTGTGTGAGTAGGAGCACAACACAAGTTATCCCAACATAAAGGTAATTACCACGCGGTTTACATCGCTCTCTGTTATTACAAAAATATGATAAGCAAGTTAAGCAAATTGCCGTTTTGATCAGTTGGAGATGGAGCGCCCAAACTGGTGACGTCAAATGCTACTGTAGCTAGCTACTGTAGTTCGTTATCACCATGTTACAAACAAACTCAAAACAATTAAACTGATCCTAAAAAATAAAGTATGACCACTAGAAGCAATAGAGCTGACCTACATGGATAGCATATTGAAGGCATTTAACTAACTTCCGATCGTGGGCAGAGATATATTTTTTCTAAAAGAAAATCTAATCAACTCCCGCTAGCCTCTAGGAACGCAACCACCAGGTGGCGATGAGATTACTTTCCCTCCCTATGGAGCTACAAGCTAGGTCAGTTAACGACGAAGTCCAATAGTTATGCATTTAAGCCTGCAAACGACCAGCATTCACATCAGCTGATCACAGCTCGTTATCCTGCAATTCCATAGCCAGTTATCTAAACTCCTGTTATATTCCCTCCGATGTTTTTGAAATTATGTCAAGCAGCGAAAGCAATTACGCTAGCCATGCCCATCTGTACCCTACCTGTAAAGTTTGGTTTTAACCAGGCTAGAAAGAAAAAGGGCAAGGCTACTCACATGAACGCTATCCAACTCCCTTTGAAATAGCCATCTCTTGAAAAGTAGCCTAATGCGACAGTTGTGTGACCGCTTGTTAGCCGGTGGCTTAAATAATTATTTTAAATTGGAGATGGACAAGGCAAGCATAGAATATGGCCATAGGCTATCCTCCTATCACTGTTTTGACTAGTCTTAATAAGATTGGCATTGCCTATGCCACATTAATTCCTTGATAACGTTTCCTCTGCACTGAATGTTATTAAGCGTCTGCTAAATAAAAATAAAAAAATCGAATAGATGATTGTTCTCATTCAGTATAGCATGTTATATCGTTAACATGTTTTGATGACATGGGCGTGTTGAAAGGATGCTTTTCACGTAGCCTACATGAGTTTGACAGATCAGGCCAAGCTCGGACTCATGACGTAACAGAGCAGTTCTTTTGGGCTAGACCGTCCCGTTTAAAAAACCGTTGGTCCGGCTAGGTCGGGTCTATGCGGTCACAGAAGACCAGTGCTAGGTAGCACGAATGCTCCGAAGCATCCAACCCCTGAAATGAGACACAGCTAGTGTCAACACATACGACTTAGGAATGAATATGTGGAATCTATAGGTAGCAATCATTATTCACAGAAAATTTGAAGTCTTAAGCTTGAACACTTTTTGAGATAATGACATTGTAAGCTGGTAAATTTTCCATCTGAGAAACATCCCTAAAGTTCAGAACGGGGGAGACGACCTCACAGTTAGACTCCTTTGTGTCCAGGTGATCTATTTGCATTTGAACTGTTCCCATTGTGTGTGTGGCCGGCCATTTGGGAAAAGGCCCTCGGACACACCTCTTCTCCCCCTCTCCATGCCTCTGATGAATTAATGTTGAAAACTGGAATGTATCTGTTTCATGACAAATGATAATACATCCATGTTTGGTCTTGAATTAATACTTGTAATGTGGGCAACAGCCTGATCACGCTTTCATTGCACTCTAATGTATGTATACATAATTGTAGAGTAAGAACTGCACGGGAGAACTTCAGGTGGTAGACACACCCACATCCCACCCACAGGGTTGGGGGGTGACCTGCATGATAGTTTAAGGTTGAGAATTTCTCACCTCGCGCTTCTCTCTATCTCGGCTGTGGGCAAGAGGTCACTCTGATCTCTGGTCCCTCTCTTCTCTTCTCTACCTGCTCTGCTCTGGTCTAGGCAAGAGGTCACACTGACCTCTCTGCCCCTCTCTCTCTCTCTCTCTCTCTCTCTCTCCCTGCCTTTTCTCTCTCTCTCTCTCTCTCTCTCTATCTTTTGATTTCTTTATGGGGTTTGTTATTTTCATTATTTGATATATTGTTTTATCTGGTATATGTAGCATTTTAACTTGGTAACTTGTTAAGGTTTAAGTCCAAGTTTATTGTTTGTTTTGAGGTTAAGATTACTTATCCTTTGTTCCTTTGTTCAAAGACAATTACTGATACTTTTACTCTTACCTAAGGCTCAAGGCCTAATAAATGGTTAATTCTCCTCGCTCAGTTTGCATATCTCTAAAGTCTAGTTGTGCCATGCCATTCTCTGCCATAGTTAAACAAAATAGTTATTTGGTAATGTATTAGAGGTACAATATATCTATGGAGTCAGATTTAATCGTGGTGAATTTCCTAATACAATTGCCATCTAACTTCTCAGATATTTTTACAGTCCAATTCAACCTCATCGAAGCGCCGGACGTAGACAGAACACGTATAAAAGTGGGAAATATATTGTCGTATATTTTGCCCTACTTTACAGTGGCGACCTCGACCGTGATCGTTATGACGGGATGTACCTATATTTCTGAAATTTGGTGAGTAGAAAAACTTCTTAAAGACGTGTAGCAGAAAGCACACGCATAGGCCTACGCATTATTTTCGCTATCAACTCACCTAAAGATTCAGAAACTTTGCTCTCTCCGTTATACGGAAATACGAACATGGACAGATGTAGACACGTGATAATATTTCTTTGTTTAATACATTAAGACAGAAAATGGCTAAAATTGTTGAAACTGAAGACATTACTTCTTACTCTAATGGGATAGAGATATGCAACTGGCGATTTTCCATTGAAATACATGCGTTACAAACAAAAAAACATGCAATGATGGACGGTGTTATCTTGTTACTTCTCATTATTTGCATTTATTCATTATTGAACACCGCGCAGTCATTGAAACCTTTCTCTGATGCGAGATATGTGGCTATCCCCAACAAAGCGATGTTAGAATATGTTGCTTCGTCAGAATTGTCGTTCACAGCCGACTCAAGCAACGACGTCTCTTCTAACACCACTGGAACAGCGCAAACAGACTGCGAAAAGGAGGCTATCCAACACATGGACGCAAACGACCCAAGCATTGTCTGCAACTCATGTGGAAAATCAGAACATGAGATGCAGACATGTTGGTCGACAGGCTTTCGAAAACACCGCCAACGCAGAGTCCAATCATCTAACACCTTTGCTTCTCCTAACAACCCACATGCCTCTGGACCCATCCATTGTTCTAGGTGTTAAGGCGCAAAATTGCTGTGTGTGTGTGTGCTTTCACTGAAGGACAATGTAATGATGCAGACTAACCATTCAAGACCATGGTAAGACAGAGTTTTATATTTTTAAACTGAACATGATAACATTAACCTATACTAATAATAGCACAGATAATTCCATGCAACAACCTGTAGCATTGTTCTCCCAAGGTGCTCTGATGGGAAATTTGTTAGTCAGATATTCAGACAGTGTTTTAATTTACTTTGAAGATAATGGTATTTGCTAGCTTGTTGTATGCTCATGTATAGTGAGTGTGTAGACTCTGTAAGTGTTGATGCTTGAAAGCATTTAACTGTGCAGATGCTAGTAGCATGATTATTCTTCACACTTTTTGTTTTTCTTTATACTCACCGGTTAAACCAAATGAACGGTCACTGAACCAAAGAGTATCTGCTGAATGAATGTTAGGTTGGATCTCTCGTGACTAACAAATAATGCCTATATATTAAAAAAAAAAAAAAAAAAAAAAAATGGGAAATGCAATGTTGTAGATTGTTGCTTAGTATGACTACCACCTGAAATTTGAATGTCTGTATATGTCTCTGCCAAAAGGAGGCCCATGTGCAGCTGACTGTGTGGCAGACACATCATGCCGACATTCTTATACCAACTAAATGTTAAGTCTATTGTTGAATGTCCAGAAGTGATAAAGCACATACACACACACAAGTACATTTTCTATTAATGATTCAAATTGAAGAATTTTAACTGCTGGGATGAACTAATTTGCTTTCCTTTTAACTTCTATCATTTTATATAAATTCTTTGATTATTTGATTTGATTTCCGTGATACATTTGTATTCAGTGTGCAAATAGTGCCAGTAACAAAGATGATTAATCTTATGAAGCATTTTTTTTTCAATTTGAGATACACCAGAATGTGTTTAATTCCATTTATTTTGAAATTTGTATATTGGTTTGTTTGTTTTGCTCTTTCTCTCTTTCCTGTCTTTTCCCTGTATACATGCCCAACTCATCGAAAAGCAAAAGACTATTGATATTCTAATGTTACAGCAGACAGACGATACTCTCACGATTCTGCTCAACTCCAGATTGCTTTTACACGAAGAAGAATGTTCCACGCTACAGCAATGCTCACCTGATCCTGAGAACTTGTTTCAGACCGGAGAAGCTCGGTCAACTAATGTCAAAACTACTCTGAGAGATTCCTTCGGACACTATGGACAAATATGTGAATATGGATGACCAGCTTTAATTTTTTGACACTTATGAGATAATGACTTCACAGTGTCAATGGGGCGACTGTAAGCTGGTAAATTTTCCATCTGAGAAACATCCCTAAAGTTCAGAACGGGGGAGACGACCTCACAGTTAGACTCCTTTGTGTCCAGGTGATCTATTTGCATTTGAACTGTTCCCATTGTGTGTGTGGCCGGCCATTTGGGAAAAGGCCCTCGGACACACCTCTTCTCCCCCTCTCCATGCCTCTGATGAATTAATGTTGAAAACTGGAATGTATCTGTTTCATGACAAATGATAATACATCCATGTTTGGTCTTGAATTAATACTTGTAATGTGGGCAACAGCCTGATCACGCTTTCATTGCACTCTAATGTATGTATACATAATTGTAGAGTAAGAACTGCACGGGAGAACTTCAGGTGGTAGACACACCCACATCCCACCCACAGGGTTGGGGGGTGACCTGCATGATAGTTTAAGGTTGAGAATTTCTCACCTCGCGCTTCTCTCTATCTCGGCTGTGGGCAAGAGGTCACTCTGATCTCTGGTCCCTCTCTTCTCTTCTCTACCTGCTCTGCTCTGGTCTAGGCAAGAGGTCACACTGACCTCTCTGCCCCTCTCTCTCTCTCTCTCTCTCTCTCTCTCTCCCTGCCTTTTCTCTCTCTCTCTCTCTCTCTCTATCTTTTGATTTCTTTATGGGGTTTGTTATTTTCATTATTTGATATATTGTTTTATCTGGTATATGTAGCATTTTAACTTGGTAACTTGTTAAGGTTTAAGTCCAAGTTTATTGTTTGTTTTGAGGTTAAGATTACTTATCCTTTGTTCCTTTGTTCAAAGACAATTACTGATACTTTTACTCTTACCTAAGGCTCAAGGCCTAATAAATGGTTAATTCTCCTCGCTCAGTTTGCATATCTCTAAAGTCTAGTTGTGCCATGCCATTCTCTGCCATAGTTAAACAAAATAGTTATTTGGTAATGTATTAGAGGTACAATATATCTATGGAGTCAGATTTAATCGTGGTGAATTTCCTAATAACATTACCATTTAACTCCACATGGCTACTGATCCATTGTTCTTCACGCATGTAAAGGGACAACGTCCGACGTGTTTGTGTAGCGCGTTTGGGACTGTTTTTTCAACCTTTACAACATCTGAACTTTGCTGCAGATTTAGATGAGGGCGCCAATGTGCCAAAAATCAGAAGGGGGGTACCATGTTCAAAAATGTTTTTCTCTGGATGTATTAGGTATACCGGTCTAATATTTTGGCTAAGTTAGTTTAAATGGTTACTCTTTAGATGGTAAAAGTTTGAAGCAAATCTGAGATGGTCAAGCAGAAATTTTCTCTAAAATCCGTTGAATTGAGGTGGAATGACCCTGGTGCGATTTATACTCCGGTGTGACTTATACTCCGGAAATACGGTAGGTGGAAAAGTGCTTAAGCCACGGCAGAATGCCCGCAAGAGTTGTATATAAGAAACGCCCAAATCTTGGGGTTGCTCCACCCAAAAACGCGCAACACCCTCTATCACGCGTAAAATGACAGATTTAAGTGAAGGGCAGAATTCACTTAGAGTGAAATGCGCATAGTTACGAGTTTTTTGGACTTACACACTTGGAATTCCCCCCTTACAGAATAAGGATCTTAATTGAACAAATCACTTACCTTTGTATGTTGAAATATAACAACAGGTGCCATCCAATTTCTCCGTAGCAAAGGCAGTGTGAATATCTGAGTCCAGTGAAGAGGAGTTAAGATGCTCTGTTGCAACAACACGAAATGGCTGAGAATAGAATAAAAGCAAAAGCTTAAGAAGAGGTCAGGATAAGTCACAAGTCTGAACAGGCTGAAAAATAATAATATGTGCCCAGTCTGGACAGTTTTAGCTAGCTAACTCAAGCCTACTAAAATGAATCTAGCAAGCCTAGCCCTATCAACAAACTCTATCCTCCATCCATATTAGAGATGTAACGATTACCGGTGTGACGGTAAACCATGAAAAAAATGTTGACGATAACAATTGACCCTTCCAGAGCCACGCCCTAAAACCGCCACGGGCCAATCGTGGCTTAGCAACCCGTAACTAGGCAAGCAAGGCCTGGCAAGCTTTCAAGTTTTTGCCATGTTAACCTATGGAGACTGCATAGCCTATGGGCCATTAAGGGCATTTATTTGGATGTGTGGTGCCCCCAAACACGTAAAATCACGGTGAAATAACATGTTGAACTATATTGACATGATATAGTTTGAAACAAGTGTTTTTTTAACTTTAAAAAATCGCATTTTGCGTGATATTTCCAGAGAATGTCAGACATGACGCAAGGAAGAAACGATTTAATTTTGAGAGTGATCCGTAATTCCGTCGGGATTCCGGGCCGTTTATGTATTTAGCTTAGTGGTGTAATGGCATGGTATGACCACGTGGTGGCGATCTGAAAAGTTTAGGTTCAAATGTATGAGAACCTAGGAAGAAGAAGGCAGGCGGAGGTAGCTGCGCTCTCTGAGTGCTTTTCTGGTTTTGTGTAATGCTATTGTTTTATTGCATATGGCATCTGTCTCTGTCAAAGCGGAGCATTCATGAAGATGAGGTGAAAAGAAGTGAGAAGTTTGGGGGAGTCAGTCCATGGAACTCATCGTAGATAGGTGAGTGGATTGACACAGCCGCATACATGTATTAGACAAAGTATTTTACACTATCTGAGGCCACTCATAATTTCCAGGCTACTAGCATACTAGTCAGGTTCCTTAACACTAGAAGCGCCGTGCCGTTCTGACCCACTTATACCTAGAAGCGCCGCGCCCCGGTCATTTGACCGCTTTGACGACCTACTAGAAGCGTCGTGCTGGGTTGAAGCGCGGCTGAGGCGGTCAAAAGACCGCTGAGTCCTTAGACTGGGAGGCTGTTACTTACACATAATGATAGCTAGATGGCGCTTCGTGCACGAATCAAATCGTTTGGTCATAAATTCAGTTTGCACTAAGCCATGTGTCATTCGTGTCAGACCGTGTTGTTGATAGTCTGTGGTTGTTTCATTATGACATACAGCACGTTTGAGTTATCTGTTCATTTATTTGTGTTGATTTGTGTCGTTTGAGGTAAAAACTCTAGAAGAGTTCTTGAACAAACCTTAAGCAAACTTGACTTTCAACTTTTTCATAGTATTTATTTTTTTATATTTCGTTTTTTTACATTTTGTATGCTACTTAGAAATGTTATTTATAGGCTATTTTAAAACGGAGGCATGCGTTCTGTGATTAGGAGCCCGACCCGACGGGAGGGGAAGGATGACAAATGTCGACCAAACACCGGTGTTGTTGGATCTCGAGATCCGTAACACCGGCCCGCAGTTCAGGTTTGGGCAGATAATCTAAGCTCTAAAATGAATGGGTGGCTACTTCTAATTCACTCCCCAAATTCACTTCTATTCATTTAATAGGTAGCCTATATGTTCGCGCTAGGGCTTTGACTTTTGGCCAAAAATCATATTCGAAGTTCGTTTGTTTATTAATATCAAACTTCGAATATATTCGAATATTTGTTAATAATATTTAGACCATTATTTTTAGGCTGCGCTATTGAAAAACACGCAGCATTCATTTCCTTTCCCTGCTCTCCCTCCGTCTCTCTGTCACTCATGCGTCTGTGTCTTTCTCTCTCCCTCTCTCACACACACACACACACACACACACGTACACAGCCTCTCCACTCCGTGCACACCGCGTCTGTCTCCATGAAAACAAGATCCGTGGAAGCTTGATTGCACCGATGCACATAAGGCTGCTCGGGTGGTGGCACTATGCGTACAACTTTACCAAACAGTATTTAAGTAGCCTAAACTCATTCTCCATGGCCCGCTTTCTCTTGTCCCCCCTCGTGCGCGCTCAATGGACACCCGTCCCTCGACATGCATCCAACATTCACAATCGTGAAAGCAATGACGCATAGACAACAAGCTAAATTATCCGGTTAGCATGATTAGATGCTGCACAGATTAAAACGATTGCATTCAAGTTTACTGACCATCTCAATACCAATGTCTTCCAACTCCAAGACATAAAAGGGCCTGTCCCAATGAGGATATTACTAGCTTACCTTGAAACTTACACACACGTGGGGAAACTGAATAGGCTAGTCAAACCAGTAGAGTATGATAAGCTAGCCACCTATGCTACTTTGTTTACAATTTTGTAATAGCCTTAATTGCTAATGAGTTCGTGATTCACGACTTTACCAGATGTGAGAAAGCCGCTGAATCTGAATTGAAAACGTTTGCATGCAAACACATACAAAAAAATAATGCCCATAACAGGTTCGAATATTAAGAGCTGCCTAAAATTCGTTCGAATATCATATATTTTTCAAAAAATCGAATTATATTCGAATAACGAAGTTCGGAGTCAAAGCCCTAGTTCGCGCCGTCGAAAATGATCGGACCTGGAACAAAGAGCCTAACCTAGTCTGGTTTCAATTACACAGTAGCCAGGATTTCATGCCGCATGTTACAGGCTACCGCGGCTACTTTCTAAAACAATTTTCATTCATTTAGGGAGAAGCATCTTGTAGGGTCTAGCTACCTCGGAGGGAGGGAGATAGAGAGAGCAGCTATGCTGAGCAGGCATAGGCGCGAGAAGTAGCCTAATTAAAAATGATGAGTGAAAGATGTTTTGCGAATGTGTAGGCTATGTTTGCGATGTCTGCTGAAAAAAAGCTATAGGCCTATTGTTTCTACAATTTAAGCTAACTTCTATGTGAATTCGTGATTCAGCATTGAGACACACATTTTACCAACTTGGTGGGGCGGAGCTGTAGCCCACTGGTTAGAGCTGCAGCCCCAAAACCCAAGGGTTGCTGGTTCGATCGCCGACCTGTTCATGGCTGAAGTTCTTTTGAGCAAGGCATCAATAAAGTATATTATATTCTATTCTTTTCTATTCACACAACTACACGCACGCTGGCGAATTCGAACATTCTGAAACGCGCATATGCGATGAAACATGATTGCGCATTCTTCCACGAGTTGCCTAAACAGCCAGCCTACAGCCTATGCAGGGGGCAGAGAGAGAGGGTGGGGGTGGGGAGGCAGTTGTCCTCAATGCCGCAGTGATATCTGTAGCCTAAGTGAACTGGTTAGACGAGTGTATGGGGGAGGGGGAATGATCGGTTTCAAATAGGCTATGTTTGCAATGGATAGTGTGTTATGTATAGACCCCAAAGCCATTTGCTTTGAGAATAACGGCTGGCTGATGAAGTTATTGGCTGGCTAGCTGACTCAGCCAAAACCTAAATGCTGCTGCAGCCGCCAAAGTTTTCATGGCTGATAATGGCTTTAGTTGCCACTTCATGTCTACAGATGTCTATATTGTACTAGATCTCAACACACAATGTTATTGTATTGTTTTGGACAAAGTTCTGAACGTTTCACTTCAATGTAGACTGCATGTAATGTAATGCTTATATATTAGTCTGAGCTTTAAAAGATAGTCTACAAATAGAAGATAAGATATACAACTATGAATGTACGTAGGCATACGCGCCCTACGTAGCCTACATAAATAGGCTATGACGAATTTCAGCTGAAAATATTTTTTACACACGTAGGCCTGTCTAATGGAACAACGTCGCAACGTTTTCAAAACAAACTTTACCACTGTAAATCGCCTCCAAGGACTATGCCATGTAAATGAAAAATAGTTATTAAAATAAATCACATAATACATATTGCACACATATAAACTATATGTTTTATGGTAAAATATTATTCTCATGCCCGACTGACAGGAAACCCTTGCGACATCTGCTGTGAGAAAAGAGAATAGCAGCCTGGACAAACATGGCCGAACATGAGACAACATAGTGTTGTCACATAAGTGAGCGCAAAATAGCTCTATCATGTAAAAATTCTGGGTGATAAAACACGCGTATTTAGGAAAAGTCGTGAACGTAGGGTCCTGGAATTTAATCGAGTGAAGAGATTTTTTTTTTTTGTAATCACTGCGGTCAAAAGACCACAGCCCGGCAGTTCTAGGTATATCTAGGTCAAACCTACACAGCGCTTCTAGTAATACGCGTCAGCGGTCAAATGACCGGCGCTTGGCGCTTCTAGTGTTAAAGATATGATATGAAGTGTAATAGTCTTCTTTTTTTTTCTTAGCACGGTTCGCTTTCACACTGTGATTAATTGCAACCGGACCAGAATTTATAAACAAAACACATGTGCTAAGGTCATTCAACCATTGGCCGGTAAACGTGTAGGCGGGGACGGGGTAAAGAATAAGGAAGCCAAAGTCAAAGTTGGCCCACGTAAATATTTGGAAACATTGCGTAGCCTACTGTACTTGTTATTATCCTAGCAATATAGTTTATAAAGTTACAGATTTGCAGAAGTGCTCGAGCGTCAAGACCGTTTGATGCAACATGAGTTTAACAACATCATGCTCGTAATTTTGCAATGACGAAGACGTGCAGCAAAACAGCTGAGAAGGAGAGCTCTCATGTGTGTCCACTGTCCAACATGCTAAACTAACAGCAGGCCTATACGGAAGACGGAACAGGTAGGAGATGCAAAATCATTGCCAAAAAAAAAAATGTTAGCCTACAGCGTACAGCTGTTGTGTGTCACTGAGCTATCCTACATATCCCATAATGCGCGAAAACTACGGGAGCTCTTCAAATCCAAGAAAGGTAGATTTCTGCAACTGGGTCGGATCGAGGTCGGGCTGCTTTCACACCATAAACGAACCGCTCCAGGGTTCGATAGGAACCGCTCCGAGACCACCTCCTCAGCTGGGTCTCGGTCCGCTTGTTTGGTCCGCACCAGAGTTCGAGTGATTGTATTCACACCAGTCAAAAAGGTCCGAACCAAGCAAAAAACGAATTTGAGTTCGTTTTAATCGAACTAAACAAGGCAGGTGTGAATACGCCTTTAATTTCACAACGATGCCGCATGAGTTCACCCAGCCCAGCAGTGGCGTAACTATAGTAGGTGCAGCAGGTGCAGTCGCACCAGGGCCCGTGACCTCCCGGGGCCCGTCGCTACCCCAGCCCTGCCTTTTTTTTTTTTTTTTTTTAGAACTTAACCAGTAAGAATCAAACTATCAAATAAAAACGGCTAAATCAAATTACCATCTTTCCTTGTTGTCATACTGTTTCGCCAGAGTATCTTTCTTTCTACGGAGATACAGCAAGGATTTCTGGGTAGGCTAAGTAATTTGTTGCGATTTTTTGAATGGATAGTGCGGCGGCACATTTCAGTCATCGTTCCGAGCAAAATGCCCTTCAAACACAAAAGTGCCTGCAAGAAGTGGCAGGAGCGTAAGGAGCAAGGGGAACTAACACTAACATCTATTTTTCAACTTGCCAAAATGCTGCTGGTGGTAGATTATTTACGACAGTAACATCCACATTCGGGTGTAGCCTACTACTCTGTTGTTTCTTACATTGCCTGTGACTGTGACAACAGCTGAGCGATCTTTTTCCAAACTCAAACTTATTAAGACTTAGGCCTACCTAAGGAGCAGCATGGGGCAGGAGAGGCTCAGTGGGTTAGCTATCCTGTCCATTGAAAATACGAGAGCCAGCGCATTAAATATTGGGAACATCGTTGACGATTTTGCACAACGAAAGGCTCACGGCCTAATTCACGCATAGGCTATTGGATATTGTATGCATATTAATGATTTTATTTGGTTTCTGCACAGTTGAATAAGTTAGGATAAATTAAGTTTCGTTTCTGCGCAGTGCAAGTTTATAAGCAAGCAATCTACGCTTGCAGTTTCAGCAGAAGGTTGAAGAAGTTTCAGCGCATTGAGTGTTACCATAATTCCATGCGAGTTGATGTTAATGCAGTAATATTAGATTACACTGGCATGCAGACTATTAATATATATATTTTGAATGTAATGGTCCTATGTAGCCGTGTGTTTTTCATTATATATCTGTAACTACTAAACTACTTCGTTTCCAGAGGTCCTTTGCATAGAGAATTGAAGTCACCCTTAATGTGTATTGCATGTAAGCCTAACAGAGCTAATACATCTCTAAGTATATTTCTTGAAAAATAGTCGCGAGAGGGCCCGATTGGCCACGTCGCACCGGGGCCCGCACCTGCCTTGTTACGCCACTGCAGCCCAGCACCACACTCCAAGAGCACAGTAAAGAAAACGGGACTTCGTTCATGTCCACAAATCTATGGCTACTGGAAAATGTAGGTTCATTTATCAAATGTTATTTCGAAATAGGCAAATTAAAAAACATAGTTATTTTAGAATTTCTGAAAGAAAAGGGCTGGAATTGGAGCACAATAGTCCTTAAAGGGATATTCCACCATTTTTGGAATTAAGCTCATTTTCCACCTCCCCTCGAGCAAAACAATTGATATTTACCTTTTTCCCGTTCATCCAGTGGTTCTGTGAGTCTGGAGATTGGCTACAACTTTTAGCTTTAGCCTAGCAACAGTCATTGAATTGGTCTAGACCATATGCATATCGCCTGCTAGCCTCACGTTTAAAAGTGACTAAGATTTCCGGTCATTTAAAACCAGTCTCTTCTGAAGTTAGAAAGTGCAATAAGACAAACTGAAAATAAAACCTGTCGATTTTCTAGGCTGATTTGACATGGAACTACACACATCTGGCGTAATAATCAAGTTGCAGACGTATGGTGTAAACCGATTCAATGATTTATGCTAGGCTGGAGCTAAAA
This sequence comes from Sardina pilchardus, assembly GCF_963854185.1. Classification (NCBI taxonomy): domain Eukaryota; kingdom Metazoa; phylum Chordata; class Actinopteri; order Clupeiformes; family Clupeidae; genus Sardina; species Sardina pilchardus. The sequence continues at coordinate 1,443,440 of NC_085003.1, read as the reverse complement.
GTTGTATCGCCAGACTCACCGAATGGCTGGATAAGTGGGGAAAAAAGAAAATATGTATTGTTTTGCTCGAGGGGAGGTGGAAAATGAGCTTAATTCCCCAAATGGTGGAATATCCCTTTAACTGCTGTGCTACCACCACCCCTTCCGTGCCTGCATCCGAACCACACCCGTGATATGGACAATCATTGATAGGGCTGTAGGTAGTGCATCCCAGAATTTTCAATATGTATGTTCAAATTCCTGTTCGGCATTCCAAAGAAGAAGAAAAAGTTAGTTTCGTTGAGAGGTGATGGTGGTGCTAGGCACTATGACCCTATCTCGCCTGCAAATTAAATCGGTACAAAACTGGCCACCATGCTTACACACTGATTGCAGTGTAAGTGTGGCCTCACTTGCATACTTACAAACTTTCTCACTCAATTTTACTGACTTGCACTAGAAGAAATTGCAATGAAGATTTGCTTTTTTATCTTGGTGATAACTTTATCCACCAGTGTTTTGTTTGCTTTATACCTAAAGTTTTTTTTCTTCTCCCTTCTCAGATGCAGTTATGTCAAACCACTCAATTTCGGCTGGCCAGATCGGAACAGCCCTGAATGGGAAGATGGCAGACTGGCAATGTCCAGGAAAAATGTTAATTTAAAATTAGTGTTTCCTCAGGTGGTGGCGAGTTTGGAAATGTTTTAAATGTGGCTATATTAACTTGAAAATAACTTTTCACTTGCAAAGTTTGTACTTGTTAAGTCTGTACTTGAAAGTGGTAAATGTGTAATGAAAAAAAAATGCAGTAAAGTTTGTATTTGAAAAGACTTGGAATTGTGTGTTCTGTGCAATGAGTAGCCTAAATATATGTGCAGGCTGTATAAAAAACAGTTGTGCCACTAATATGAAAGCACATGGTGTCATCATATTAGAAGCATATTTGTATCCCTAATATATGTGAAAGTACCATCATATTAGAAGCATATTTGTATCCCTAATATATGTGAAAGTATATGTAGTCTGGAAATAAGTGCAAGCATGTATACATACAGAGCTGCCAACTCTCACGCTTTCGGCGTGTGACACACGATTTTGCTTGTTTACACACGCACTCACGCCATACATCCATTTTCTCACACAAAACAAAATCTGATTTTGGGCTGAGACTAGTTCGTTCCTTTTACAACTCCCCAACGGCTAAGAAGCGCCACTATAGCTACAGTAGGCTAACCCTATTCGTTGCATAGACATCCAAGTTTGCGACAGAAGGAGAGACCCGCGGGAGAAAATCTCAATCTGGTCAGAGAACTATGTATGTTGACAATGTCACAAATTGTAGGCCTATCATTAATTAAGAATTCACTCTCTTAAACTTAACATCTTGAAAGAAATCAGTTTGTGTGGATGAACTTGATTCCCATGTTAACTTTAGACATTGCACTGTTTTGTTTGCTGGAACGTGTGGATAAATGGAGAGAGCTAAATCATAGTGCTCACTAAAATCATAAAGGAACATTGCAAGACACTCATCTCTTATATGATCCCTGAAAGATTTTCTTCAACTTGTTAGTGTTTTGAACATGTATTTTATCTAAGGACACAGAAAGCAAAATTAATTGCATCCACATATCCTTGTCATGCATCTTTTATTTCACTCGCGTAAAACCGTCAGATAGAAAGCCACCTCACGTATTTCTTAAAGCGACAGGCACTCAATTCCACACACCACTAACGCACACTCAATTATACGGAAGAGCAATAAGGCCACGGAGTAAAATATTTATTCTAAATCTCTGAGAAAAAAAGTTACATTTTTTGAGAAAAAAGTAAAAATTTTCAAGAAAAAAAGTTGAAAATTTCAAAAGTTGAAATTTTTGAGAAATAAAGTCAAAAGTTTTGAGAAAAAAAGTTGAAATTTGAGAAAAAAAGTCAAAATTTTCGAGAAAAAAGTCAGAAATCTGTAGAAGGCGGTAAATGTTATATTTAAGATATTATAGAATCATTTGTGCACAAGTGGCGCAACGCCAGAGTGTTCGTCTTTCACTCCGGGGACCCGGGTTTGATTCCCGTTATGATTCAGGATTTGCAGTTTACATGTTGATTGATTTCCATGGCCATTTTTCAACGACGATTTTTCGTTAATGGTTTTTAATAACAAACTATCTGAAATAAACAGATGAATAGACAAACATTTTGAAACTAGAGAATGTAATTCCAGGGAAATTACGAGTGCATGAAAATGCAAAAATGTATAGATACAGTAGATAATGTAGATATAGTTACTAAGGTGTAGCTAGTGTAAACATGGTGGTTGCATAGTTTAAAGAAAGCTGATAGTGTGAAGGTAGACAGTTTAAAGCTTAAACATTACAGTTCTAACTGAACTAATGATTTCTAGCAGTTATGCTAAAAATGTTAACTATGCTAACTATACTAACAATGCTAACCAGGTTGATTAGCTAACTTAGCTAATCATTTCTAACAGTTATGCTAAAAATGCTAACTATGCTAACAATGCTTACCATGCTAACTAGCTAACTTGCTAGTGAGGACTTTTATTTTGAAACATTTGTTGATAGGGTATCCATGGTGGCCACTATCAGGAATAAAGAAGTTACTGTAGTAAAATCATGTTGGTTGCTATGGAAACGGTCATAAACACTAATTTTAATGGTTGCTATGTTGGTTGCTAGGTACATGGAGGTTTCATGTAGTTGACTGGAGGCATAGTTGATGATAACTGACAGTTGGAATGGTTGAACAGTTAAATAGTTGAGTAGTTTCAATGGTTAAATGATGTAATAGTGTATTATTGCAGTGAGGACTTTTATTTTGAAACAGTTGTGGACAGAGGAAACAGTTTAACAGGATATGTGTAGTCTTCACAGAGAGATTGTATGCTTAAAGCCTGAGAGAGAGAGAGCTGCTGCAGCTGGACTGGCCACCTGGCATAAGATTCTAATTGCCCTATTATGATGTCATAATCGCAATGTTAAGTCTATGGGGGGAATTTTAATAGTTTTTATTTAATAGTTCAAAAAGTATAAAAGTTACAAAGTTGAAAAATACATAGCTGAAGTCACCTAAGTAAGACCTACGCAGCGCAGTTTGAATGAAGTTTCTATGTTAAACGGTTGAAGCTGAATTGCACGCACAAAAAGCGTCAGCGGAATAATAATATCGATAATAATAACTAGAAATGCAATTCCAAGGAATTACCAGTGCATGAAAATGCAAAAATAGATAGATAATGTAGATATGGTTACTAAGATGTAGCTAGGGTAAACATGGTGGTTGCATAGTTTACAGAGAGTTGATAGTGTGAAGGTAGACAGTTTAAAGATGAAACGTTCCAGTTCTAACTTAACTAATGATTTCTATTCATGTTAAAATGTTGATTAGCTAACTTAGTTAATGATTTCTAGCAGTTACGCTAAAAATGCTTATTATGCTAGCAATGCTAACCAGGTTGATTAGCTAACTTAACCGATGATTTCTGGCAGTAATGCTAAAAATGCTAACTATGCTAACAATGCTAAATTTGCTAACAATGCTAACCAGGTTGATTAGCTAACTTAGTTGATGATTTTTTGCAGTTATGCTAAAAATGCTAACTATGCTAACAATGCTAACTATGCTAACCATGCTAACTAGCTAACTTGCTAGTGAGGACTTTTATTTTGAAACATTTGTTGCTTGGGTATCCATGGTGGCCACTATCAGGAAACAAGAAGTTACTGCAGTATAATCATGTTGGTTGCTATGGAAACGGTCATAAACACTTAATTTTAAATGGTTGCTATGTTGGTTGCTAGGTACATGGAGGTTTCATGTAGTTGACTGGAGGCATAGTGGATGATAACTGACAGTTGGAATGGTTGAACAGTTCAATAGTTGAGTAGTTTCAATGGTTAAATGATTTAATAGTGTATTATTGCAGTGAGGACCTTTATTTTGAAACAGTTGTGGACAGAGGAAGTAGTGAAACAGGATCTGTAGTCTTAATGAGATTGTATGCTTAAAGCCTGAGACAGAAGGTGCCTCTCATAGCGTTTACGCGTCCTCTCTCGCTCCTCACTGATCTACATAAAGAATGATGGAGCGGCAACAATGGGATAGTCTAGCCCTTCTTCTATCTTTCTTTATGTAGATCATTGAGGATCGAGGAGCGAGGGAGGACATATAAACGCTGCTTGAGAGGGACCCACAGTAAATACTTTAAAAGTTGTATGTAGATAGTCTAATTAATGTTGATAGATAGAATGTTTAATGGATGTTGATAGGCAGATTGTTGAATAGATATTGATTGACAGTTTAATGGGTGGATGAGTGAATGGTCTGAAGAAGATGAATGGATAGAAGGTTGGATGGAATGTGCCTTATATTCTTGTTAAGAGAGACACTGATACAGCTCTCTGAGAGTAGTTGACACAGGTGTAATCAATTTAACTGGCTAGTCTTAAGAGAGCCAGAGTACTCTTAAAGCCTGAGACAGAGTAAATAATTTAAAAGTTGAATGTAGATAGTCTAATTAATGTTGATAGACAGAGAGTTTAATGGATGTTGATAGACAGATTGTTTAATAGATGTTGATAGACAGTTTAATGGGTGGATGAGTGAATGGTCTGGAGAAGATGAATGGATAGAATGTTGGATGGAATGTGCCTTATATTCTTGTAGAATGGAGAGACACAGCTCTCTACTGAGAGTAGTGGATACAGATACAGGTGTAATCAATTTAACTGGCTAGTCTTAAGAGAGCCAGCCTGAGACAGAGTAGATTGTTTAAAAGTTCAATGTAGAGCGTCTAATTACAGTGCATGAAAATGCACTGTACTGTTCTTCCTAGACTTCTTATTATTATTATATTTATTATTATTCCGCTTACCACTTTTTCTGACCGCAATTTCTCTTCAACCGTTTAACTTAGAAACTTCATTCAAACTTTGTAACGTAGGTATTCTAATGGATCGGGTTGCTATGACTTTTCAACTTTGTAACTTTTATACTTTTTGAACTATTAAATAAAAACTATTCAAAATTTCCCCATAGACTTAACATTGGCCTCTATGACATCACAATCGGGTCGTTGAGCAATTAGAATCTTATGCCAGGTGGCCAGCCCCACCTGCAGCAGCCCTCTCTCTCTCAGGCTTTAAGCATACAATCTCTCTGTGAAGACTACATATCCTGTTAACTGTTTCCTCTTTCCACAACTGTTTCAAAATAAAAGTCCTCACTGCAATAATACACTATTAAATCATTTAACCACTGAAACTACTGAACTATTTAACTGTTCAACCATTCCAACTGTCAGTTATCATCAACTATGCCTCCAGTCAACTAAATGAAACCTCCATGTACCTAGCAACCAACATAGCAACCATTAAAACTAAGCGTTTTTGACAGTTTCCATAGCAACCAACATGATTATACTACAGTAACTTCTTTATTCCTGATAGTGGGCACCATGGATACCCTAGCAACTACTGTTTCAAAATAAAAGTCCTCACTAGCAAGTTAGCATTGTTAACATGGTTAGCATTGTTAGCATAGTTAGCATTTTTAGCATAACTACTAAAAATGATTAGTTAAGTTAGCTAATCAACCTGGTTAGCATTGTTAGCATAGTTAGCATTGTTAGCATAGTTAGCATTTTTAGCACAACTGCTAAAATGATTAGCTAAGTTAGCTAATCAACATGGTTAGCATTGTTAACATAGTTAGCAATGTTAGCATAGTTAGCATTTTTAACATTACTGCTAGAAATCATCAGCTAAGTTAACTTATCAACCTGGTTAGCATTGTTAGCATAGTCAACATTTTAGAATACCTGTTAGAAATCATTAGTTAAGTTAGAACAGGAATGTTTAAGCTTTAAAATGTCTACCTTAACACCATCAACTCTCTTTAAACTATGCAACCACCATGTTTACCCTAGCTACACCTTAGTAGCCATATCTACATTTTTTTGCATTTTCATGCACTGGTAATTCCTTGGAATTGCATTTCTAGTTGATGTTGTTGATAGGCAGACTGTTTAGAATGGGTGGATGAGTGAATGGTTTGAAGAAGATGAATGGATATAAAGTTGGATGGAATTAGGAGGACTTATTTTGATACTGTTGTGCGCAGAGGATACAGGGGAACAGAATATGTAGTCTTCAGAGAGGAGCCTGAGAGAAACTGACAGTTGGTGGCCAGGTGGCTGACCAGCTGGGGTAACATTCTAATTGCTGCCGTGATGTCATAATGAGCCATGTTAAGTCTATGGGGGAAATTGTAATAGTTTTTAACTAATAGTTTAAAAAGTATAAAAGTTACAAAGTTGAAAAATACAAAGCCCACATCGCGTAAGTAAGACCTACGCGTCAAAATTTGAATGGAGTTTCTACGTTAAGCGGTTGAAGCTGAATTGCGTGCGTTAGAAGAAGAACTAGAAATGCAATTCCAAGGAATTACCAGTGCATGAAAATGCAAAAATGTATAGATAATGTAGATAAGGCTACTAAGGTGTAGCTAGGGTAAAGATGGTGATTGCATAGTAGAAAGTTGATGGTGTGAAGGTAGACAGTTTAAAGCTGAAACATTCCAGTTCTAACTTAAAGGTAGGGTATGGAATGAGCTTTTTTGGCCATTTTTGCAAAATCACTTGAAATCCTATTCCTAACCCACTTATAGCCACTAGGTTGGAAGCACTGAAATGGAAATTAAACACGTCAATCATCTGCGGAACGGGCAGGGCTCGAAAAACTCCAGCCAATAGAATTCCTCACCCCATACCATCATTTCACAGCTCGATCGTCAATCTAACGTCTTACTCCTCTTCCTACTCCCCCTCCCCACCGCGCGCGACCCTTTCGAAAGCTGGTGACCGCGAGTCAGTGCTGAAACGAAACCAACTGCCTGCTGCTGCACGTCCATGTTCCCCTCTTGTTGTGTCACTTCATTTCTATACAAACTAACTAAGGCAGCGGATACCTACGGAAACTCAATCACCCACGCAATAAATAAGCTATGTAGCAAAAATTACATTTTACCATGACACGAAGAGTGCTGTAAACATGAAATCGAAACTTAACAGCTTGGAGCTACGGTGGAATAGGCGAACCAACGGGGCAGCACTAAACTCGGATATTTCAGGAGATAATCGCCCTGGTAAGAACAAACCAGATTCTGTTCAAATATACACACCTATGGCTACTGAACCATATGTACTACAACCCTTTGGAGGTGAATAGCCTAAAGAATGTAATTGGGGAAGTTGATGTGAGTGATTGTATGGAGACTAGAGCTCATAGTGCTGTAGACGCCAGGATGGCATTTCATTTAGCCTGGCTCGCTCTCGCGCTGCGCATTTGAATTGTCGCTCGTGCATGGAGGGCGGGACTTGAGGTTGTATATGTTCAAACTCTGCCGTCCGTTTTGCTAATTCCGTACCCAACCTTTAACTAATGATTTCTATTCCTGTTAAAATGATAACTATGGTTACAATGATAACCAGGTTGATTGTTAACTTAGCTACTGATTTCATGCAGTTATGGTAAAATGTTAACTATGCTAACTATGCTCACAGTGCCAACCAGGTTGTTTAGCTAACTTAACTGATGATTTCTAGCAATAATGCTAAAAATGCTAACTATGCTAATAATGCTAAAATTGCTAACAATGCTAACCAGGTTGATTAGCTAACTTAGTTGATGATTTTTTGCAGTTATGCTAAAAATGCTAACTATGCTAACAATGCTAACTATGATAACCATGCTAACTAGCTAACTTGCTAGTGAGGACTTTTATTTTGAAACATTTGTTGCTAGGGTATCCATGGTGGCCACTATCAGGAAACAAGAAGTTACTGCAGTATAATCATGTTGGTTGCTATGGAAACAGTCATAAACACGTCATTTTAATGGTTGCCATGTTGGTTGCTAGGTACATGGAGGTTTCATGTAGTTGACTGGAGGCATAGTGGATGATAACTGACAGTTGGAATGGTTGAACAGTTCAATAGTTGAGTAGTTTCAATGGTTAAATGATTTAATAGTGTACTATTGCAGTGAGGACTTTTATTTTGAAACAGTTGTGGACAGAGGAAACAGTTAACAGGATATGTAGTCTTCACAGAGAGATTGTATGCTTAAAGCCTGAGAGAAAGAGAGCTGCTGCAGGTGGGGCTGGCCACCTGGCATAAGATTCTTATTGCTTAACGACCCGATTGTGATGTCATAGAGGCCAATGTTAAGTCTATGGGGAAATTTTAATAGTTTTTAATTTATAGTTTAAAAAGTATAAAAGTTACAAAGTTGAAACATATAAAGCACACATGTCCTAAATAAGACCTACGCAACAACGTTTGAATGAAGTTTCTACGTTGAACGGTTGAAGCTGCATTAAACACGTTAGAAGAAGAATAATAAGAACTAGAAATGCAATTCCAAGGAATAACCAGTGCATGAAAATGCAAAAATAGATAGATAATGTAGATATGGTTACTAAGGTGTAGCTAGGGTAAACATGGTGGTTGCATAGTTTACAGAGAATTGATAGTGTGAAGGTAGACAGTTTAAAGATGAAACGTTCCAGTTCTAACTTAACTAATGATTTCCATTCATGTTAAAATGTTGATTAGCTAACTTAGCTAATGATTTCTAGCAGTTACGCTAAAAATGCTTATTATGCTAGCAATGCTAACTTTACTAACAATGCTAACCAGGTTGATTAGCTAACTTAACCGATGATTTCTAGCAGTAATGCTAAAAATGCTAACTATGCTAACAATGCTAAATTTGCTAACAATGCTAACCAGGTTGATTAGCTAACTTAGTTGATGATTTTTTGCAGTAATGCTAAAAATGCTAACAATGCTAACTATGCTAACCATGCTAACTAGCTAACTTGCTAGTGAGGACTTTTATTTTGAAACATTTGTTGCTAGGGTATCCATGGTGGCCACTATCAGGAAACAAGAAGTTACTGCAGTATAATCATGTTGGTTGCTATGGAAACGGTCATAAACACTTAATTTTAATGGTTGCTATGTTGGTTGCTAGGTACATGGAGGTTTCATGTAGTTGACTGGAGGCATAGTGGATGATAACTGACAGTTGGAATGGTTGAACAGTTCAATAGTTGAGTAGTTTCAATGGTTAAATTATTTAATAGTGTATTATTGCAGTGAGGACCTTTATTTTGAAACAGTTTTGGACAGAGGAAGTAGTGAAACAGGATCTGTAGTCTTAATGAGTTTGTATGCTTAAAGCCTGAGACAGAAGGTGCCTCTCATATAGCGTTTACGCGTCCTCTCTCGCTCCTCACTGATCTACATAAAGAATGATGGAGCGGCAACAATGGGATAGTCTAGCCCTTCTTCTATCTTTCTTTATGTAGATCATTGAGGATCGAGGAGCGAGGGAGGACATATAAACGCTGCTTGAGAGGGACCCACAGTAAATACTTTAAAAGTTGTATGTAGATAGTCTAATTACAGTGCATGAAAATGCACTGTACTGTTCTTCCTCGGTCTTCTTCTTCTTATTATTATTATTATTATTATTACAGTGCATGAAAATGCACTGTACTGTTATTCCAAGTCTTCTTCTTATTATTACAGTGCATGAAAATGCACTGTACTGTTCTTCCTAGGCTTCTTCTTATTATTACAGTGCATGAAAATGCACTGTACTGTTCTTCCTAGGCTTCAACTTCTTATTATTACAGTGCATGAAAATGCACTGTACTGTTCTTCCTATTCTTCTTATTATTACAGTGCATGAAAATGCACTGTACTGTTCTTCCTCGGTCTTCTTCTTCTTCTTCTTATTATTATTCTTCTTCTAACGCACGCAATTCAGCTTCAACCGTTTAACGTAGAAACTTCATTCAAACGTTGTTGCGTAGGTCTTGCTTATGCCATGCCTGCTTTGTATTTTTCAACTTTGTAACTTTTATACTTTTTAAACTATTAGTTAAAAACTATTACAATTTCCCCCATAGACTTAACATTGCTCATTATGACATCACGGCAGCAATTAGAATCTTAGGCCAGGTGGCCGGCCACCTGGGCACCAACTGTCAGTTTCTCTGGCTTTAAGCATACAGTCTCTCAGAAGACTACATATCCTGTTAACTGTTTACTCTGTCCACAACTGTTTCAAAATAAAAGTCCTCACTGCAATAATACACTATTAAATCATTTAACCATTGAAACTACTCAACTATTGAACTGTTCAACCATTCCAACGGTCAGTTATCATCCACTATGCCTCCAGTCAACTACATGAAACCTCCATGTACCTAGCAACCAACATAGCAACCATTAAAATTAAGCGTTTATGACCGTTTCCATAGCAACCAACATGATTATACTGCAGTAACTTCTTGTTTCCTGATAGTGGCCACCATGGATACCCTAGCAACAAATGTTTCAAAATAAAAGTCCTCACTAGCAAGTTAGCTAGTTAGCATGGTTAGCATTGTTAGCATAGTTAGCATTTTTAGCATAACTGCAAAAAATCATCAACTAAGTTAGCTAATCAACCTGGTTAGCATTGTTAGCAAATTTAGCATTGTTAGCATAGTTAGCATTTTTAGCATTGCTGCTAGAAATCATTGGTTAAGTTAGCTAATCAACCCGGTTAGCATTGTTAGTAAAGTTAGCATTGCTAGCATAATTAGCATTTTTAGCGTAACTGCTAGAAATCATTAGCTAAGTTAGCTAATCAACATTTTAACATGAATAGAAATCATTAGTTAAGTTAGAACTGGAATGTTTCATCTTTAAACAGTCTACCTTCACACTATCAACTCTCTGTAAACTATGCAACCACTATGTTTACCCTAGCTACACCTTAGTAACCATATCTACATTATCTATCTATTTCTGCATTTTCATGCACTGGTAATTCCTTGGAATTGCATTTCTAGTTATTATTACAGTGCATGAAAATGCACTGTACTGTTCTTCCTAGTCTTCTTCAACTTCTTATTATTCTTCTTCTAACGCACGCAATTCAGCTTCAACCGCTTAACGTAGAAACTCCATTCAAACTATGTCGCGTAGGTCTTACTTACGCGATGTGGGCTTTGTATTTTTCAACTTTGTAACTTTTATACTTTTTAAACTATTACTTAAAAACTATTACAATTTCCCCCATAGACTTAACATTGCTCATTATGACATCACGGCAGCAATTAGAATCTTATGCCAGGTGGCCGGCCACCTGGGCACCAACTGTCAGTTTCTCTGGCTTTAAGCATGCAGTCTCTCAGAAGACTACATATCCTGTTAACTGTTTCCTCTGTCCACAACTGTTTCAAAATAAAAGTCCTCACTGCAATAATACACCATTAAATCATTTAACCATTGAAACTACTCAACTATTTAACTGTTCAACCATTACAACTGTCAGTTATCATCAACTATGCCTCCAGTCAACTATATGAAACCTCCATGTACCTAGCAACCAACATAGCAACCATTAAAATTAAGCGTTTATGACCGTTTCCATAGCAACCAACATGATTACACTGCAGTAACTTCTTGTTTCCTGATAGTGGCCACAATGAATACCCTTGCAACAAATGTTTAAAAATAAAAGTCCGCACTAGCAAGTTAGCTAGTTAGCATGGTTAGCATAGTTAGCATTTTTAGCATAACTGCTAGAAATTATTGGCTAAGTTAGCTAATCAACCTGGTTAGCATGTTTAGCATAACTGCAAAAAATCATCAACTAAGTTAGCTAATCAACCTGGTTAGCATTGTTAGCATTTTTAACATGGTTAGCATAGTTAGCATTTTTAGCATTATTGCTAGAAATCATTAGTTAAGTTAGCTAATCAACCTGGTTAGCAATGTTAGTTTAAGTTAGCATTGTTACCATAGTTAGCATTGCTAGCATAGTTAGCATTTTTAGCATAACTGCTAGAAATCATTAGCTAAGTTAGCTAATCAACCTGGTTAGAACTGTGAGCATAGTTAGCATAGTTAACATTTTTACCATAACTGCATGAAATCAGTAGCTAAGTTAACCAATCAACCTGGTTATCATTGTTACCATAGTTAACATTTTAACATGAATAGAAATCATTAGTTAAATTAGAACTGGAATGTTTCAGCTTTAAACTGTCTACCTTCACACCATCAACTCTCTGTAAACTATGCAACTACCATGTTTACCCTAGCTACACCTTAGTAACCATATCTACATTATCTATCTATTTTTGCATTTTCATGCACTGGTAATTCCTTGGAATTGCATTTCTAGTTAAACTTCTTCTTCTAACGCTCGCAATTCAGCTTCAACCGTTTAACGTAGAAACTTCATTCAAACTTTGTTGCGTAGGTCTTGCTTATGCCATATGTGCTTTATATTTTTCAACTTTGTAACTTTTATACTTTTTAAACTATTAGTTAAAAACTATCACCATTTCCCCCATAGACTTAACATTGCTCATTATGACATCACGGCAGCAATTAGAATGTTACCCCAGCTGGTCAGCCACCTGGGCACCAACTGTCAGTTTCTCTCAGGCTCCTCTCTGAAGACTACATATTCTGTTCCCCTGTATCCTCTGCGCACAACAGTATCAAAATAAGTCCTCCTAATTCCATCCAACTTTATATCCATTCATCTTCTTCAAACCATTCACTCATCCACCCATTCTAAACAGTCTGCCTATCAACAACATCAATTAGACGCTCTACATTGAACTTTTAAACAATCTACTCTGTCTCAGGCTGGCTCTCTTAAGACTAGCCAGTTAAATTGATTACACCTGTATCTGTATCCACTACTCTCAGTAGAGAGCTGTGTCTCTCCATTCTACAAGAATATAAGGCACATTCCATCCAACATTCTATCCATTCATCTTCTTCAGACCATTCACTCATCCACCCATTAAACTGTCTATCAACATCTATTAAACAATCTGTCTAACATCCATTAAACTCTCTGTCTATCAACATTAATTAGACTATCTACATTCAACTTTTAAATTATTTACTCTGTCTCAGGCTTTAAGATACTCTCTTAAGACTAGCCAGTTAAATTGATTACACCTGTGTCAACTACTCTCAGAGAGCTGTATCAGTGTCTCTCTTAACAAGAATATAAGGCACATTCCATCCAACCTTCTATCCATTCATCTTCTTCAGACCATTCACTCATCCACCCATTAAACTGTCAATCAATATCTATTAAACAATCTGCCTATCAACATCCATTAAACATTCTATCTATCAACATTAATTAGACTATCTACATACAACTTTTAAAGTATTTACTGTGGGTCCCTCTCAAGCAGCGTTTATATGTCCTCCCTCGATCCTCGATCCTCAATGATCTACATAAAGAAAGATAGAAGAAGGGCTAGACTATCCCATTGTTGCCGCTCCATCATTCTTTATGTAGATCAGTGAGGAGCGAGAGAGGACGCGTAAACGCTATGAGAAGCACCTTCTGTCTCAGGCTTTAAGCATACAATCTCATTAAGACTACAGATCCTGTTTCACTACTTCCTCTGTCCACAACTGTTTCAAAATAAAGGTCCTCACTGCAATAATACACTATTAAATCATTTAACCATTGAAACTACTCAACTATTGAACTGTTCAACCATTCCAACTGTCAGTTATCATCCACTATGCCTCCAGTCAACTACATGAAACCTCCATGTACCTAGCAACCAACATAGCAACCATTAAAAAGTGTTTATGACCGTTTCCATAGCAACCAACATGATTATACTGCAGTAACTTCTTGTTTCCTGATAGTGGCCACCATGGATACCCTAGCAACAAATGTTTCAAAATAAAAGTCCTCACTAGCAAGTTAGCTAGTTACCATGGTTAGCATAGTTAGCATTGTTAGCATAGTTAGCATTTTTAGCATAACTGCAAAAAATCATCAACTAAGTTAGCTAATCAACCTGGTTAGCATTGTTAGCAAATTTAGCATTGTTAGCATAGTTAGCATTTTTAGCATTACTGCTAGAAATCATCGGTTAAGTTAGCTAATCAACCTGGTTAGCATTGTTAGCATTGCTAGCATAGTAAGCATTTTTAGCGTAACTGCTAGAAATCATTAGCTAAATTAGCTAATCAACATTTTAACATGAATAGAAATCATTAGTTAAGTTAGAACTGGAACGTTTCATCTTTAAACTGTCTACCTTCACACTATCAACTCTCTGTAAACTATGCAACCACCATGTTTACCCTAGCTACACCTTAGTAACCATATCTACATTATCTATCTATTTTTGCATTTTCATGCACTGGTAATTCCTTGGAATTGCATTTCTAGTTCTTCTTCTAACGCACGCAATTCAGCTTCAACCGCTTAACGTAGAAACTCCATTCAAATTTTGTCGCGTAGGTCTTACTTACGCGATGTGGGCTTTGTATTTTTCAACTTTGTAACTTTTATACTTTTTAAACTATTAGTTAAAAACTATTACAATTTCCCCCATAGACTTAACATTGCTCATTATGACATCACGGCAGCAATTAGAATCTTACGCCAGGTGGCCGGCCACCTGGGCACCAACTGTCAGTTTCTCTGGGTTTAAGCATACAGTCTCTCAGAAGACTACATATCCTGTTAACTGTTTCCTCTGTCCACAACTGTTTCAAAATAAAAGTCCTCACTGCAATAATACACTATTAAATCATTTAACCAATGAAACTACTCAACTATTGAACTGTTCAACCATTCCAACTGTCAGTTATCATCCACTATGCCTCCAGTCAACTACATGAAACCTCCATGTACCTAGCAACCAACATAGCAACCATTAAAATTAAGTGTTCATGACCGTTTCCATAGCAACCAACATGATTATACTGCAGTAACTTCTTGTTTCTTGATAGTGGCCACCATGGATACCCTAGCAACAAATGTTTCAAAATAAAAGTCCTCACTAGCAAGTTAGCTAGTTAGCATAGTTAGCATTTTTAGCATAACTGCAAAAAATCATCAACTAAGTCAACTAATCAACCTGGTTAGCATTGTTAGCAAATTTAGCATTGTTAGCATAGTTAGCATTTTTAGCATTGCTGCTAGAAATCATTGGTTAAGTTAGCTAATCAACCTGGTTAGCATTGTTAGTAAAGTTAGCATTGCTAGCATAATTAGCATTTTTAGCGTAACTGCTAGAAATCATTAGCTAAGTTAGCTAATCAACATTTTAACATGAATAGAAATCATTAGTTAAGTTAGAACTGGAATGTTTCATCTTTAAACAGTCTACCTTCACACTATCAACTCTCTGTAAACTATGCAACCACCATGTTTACCCTAGCTACACCTTAGTAACCATATCTACATTATCTATCTATTTCTGCATTTTCATGCACTGGTAATTCCTTGGAATTGCATTTCTAGTTCTTCTTCTAACGCACGCAATTCAGCTTCAACCGCTTAACGTAGAAACTCCATTCAAACTATGTCGCGTAGGTCTTACTTACGCGATGTGTGCTTTGTATTTTTCAACTTTGTAACTTTTATACTTTTTAAACTATTAGTTAAAAACTATTACAATTTCCCCCATAGACTTAACATTGCTCATTATGACATCACGGCAGCAATTAGAATCTTACGCCAGGTGGCCGGCCACCTGGGCACCAACTGTCAGTTTCTCTGGCTTTAAGCATACAGTCTCTTAGAAGACTACATATCCTGTTAACTGTTTCCTCTGTCCACAACTGTTTCAAAATAAAAGTCCTCACTGCAATAATACACTATTAAATCATTTAACCATTGAAACTACTCAACTATTGAACTGTTCAACCATTCCAACTGTCAGTTATCATCCACTATGCTTCAAGTCAACTACATGAAACCTCCATGTACCTAGCAACCAACATAGCAACCATTAAAATTAAGTGTTTATGACCGTTTCCATAGCAACCAACATGATTATACTGCAGTAACTTCTTGTTTCCTGATAGTGGCCACCATGGATACCCTAGCAACAAATGTTTCAAAATAAAAGTCCTCACTAGCAAGTTAGCTAGTTAGCATGGTTAGCATAGTTAACATTGTTAGCATAGTTAACATTTTTTAGCATAACTGCAAAAAATCATCAACTAAGTTATCTAATCAACCTGGTTAGCATTGTTAGCACATTTAACATTGTTAGCATAGTTAGCATTTTTAGCATTACTGCTAGAAATCATCAGTTAAGTTAGCTAATCAACCTGGTTAGCATTGTTAGTAAAGTTAGCATTGCTAGCATAATTAACATTTTTAGCGTAACTGCTAGAAATCATTAGCTAAGTTAGCTAATCAACATTTTAACATGAATAGAAATCATTAGTTAAGTTAGAACTGGAATGTTTCATCTTTAAACTGTCTACCTTCACACTATCAACTCTCTGTAAACAATGCAACCACCATGTTTACCCTAGCTACACCTTAGTAACCATATCTACATTATCTATCTATTTTTGCATTTTCATGCACTGGTAATTCCTTGGAATTGCATTTCTAGTTATTATTCTTCTTCTAACGCACGCAAATCAGCTAGAACCGTTTAACGTAGAAACTTCATTCAAACTGCGTTACGTAGGTCTTACTTAGGACATGTGTGCTATGACTTTTCAACTTTGTAACTTTTATACTTTTTAAACTATTAGTTAAAAACTATTACAATTTCCCCCATAGACTTAACCCTCTAACCGCCCAGGTTTATTTTGATTTTTGCATAAAAATTTCATAAGCCCATGGCTTGAAAGTGGTCAGAGATAAAGTCCTACTGTAAATGTGAAAATCATTGAGTATGAACTAAAGTTTATGAAGGGGGTCAATTTTCTCATCTAATTTGCATATTATGACGTCACAGATTGGCAATAGCGTCAAATTATGCACATTTCAGTAAATACTGATTGTTGAACACATTTGAGCAGTTTTACTTTGATTTTTGTAATTTCTCCGACATAACAAACAAACAGGACCACAGCCACATGTAAACCAACAATAGTAAACTATTAGTATTACCACAATCCCTATGTTACTATATAATAAAGTAGCCTGGTCAAATCAGTTCCTATCGCGGATGACTTTGTTGTTCTTCAGAGCCCTATTTTTACTAGACCTGCTGTCTGTACCATGTCAATTACAGACACTATCATCATGATTATCACTGGCACCAAGCACACCATGCTTATTTGAACCCTTTGGTCAACATTGCTGCAGGTAAACATTGACGTACACACGCAAAGACCCACCTCCATTCACAGACGCATCTTGACTGTCACTGCCAATGAACGACCGATCATAATCTCCAAAAGGCAGATATTCTCCTTCAGAATCAGAGTAGGTGAATAGCAGACCCAAGACTTCATAACACACGACTTTGTTTTTTAACATTTGCCGTTTTTCTGCTTCAATTTGTGCATAGCGATCGCGCATTTCACTTCCGCGTTATAAACAGGAAATGCGTCTTTTTTTTTTGTTTCTCGCGAGTAATACAGGCACTTCCTGAAAACTTTTTTACTCGAATTTGGGCTTGAATCGAAGCTCTGGATGTCTGCCATCTAGTGGTGGAGAGTACAAAGGCGATTTGTCACCCTACTCGGATCTACCGTCTGTTTTAATCAGTGATGTTGCTTGTCGCCGTACGGCGCCTTGGGCGGTTAGAGGGTTAACATTGCTCATTATGACATCACGGCAGCAATTAGAATCTTACTCCAGCTGGCCAGCCACCTGGGCACCAACTGTCAGTTTCTCTCAGGCAATCTTTCTGAAGACTACATATTCTGTTCCCCTGTATCCTCTGTGCACAACAGTATCAAAATAAGTCCTCCTAATTCCATCCAACTTTATATCCATTCATCTTCTTCAAACCATTCACTCATCCACCCATTCTAAACAGTCTGCCTATCAACATCAATTAGACGTTCTACATTCAACTTTTAAACAATCTACTCTGTCTCAGGCTGGCTCTCTTAAGACTAGCCAGTTAAATTGATTACACCTGTATCTGTATCCACTACTCTCAGTAGAGAGCTGTGTCTCTCCATTCTACAAGAATATAAGGCACATTCCATCCAACATTCTATCCATTCATCTTCTTCAGACCATTCACTCATCCACCCATTAAACTGTCTATCAACATCTATTAAACAATCTGTCTATCAACATCCATTAAACTCTCTGTCTATCAACATTAATTAGACTATCTACATTCAACTTTTTAATTATTTACTCTGTCTCAGGCTTTAAGAGTACACTCTGGCTCTCTTAAGACTAGCCAGTTAAATTGATTACACCTGTGTCAACTACTCTCAGAGAGCTGTATCAGTGTCTCTCTTAACAAGAATATAAGGCACATTCCATCCAACCTTCTATCCATTCATCTTCTTCAGACCATTCACTCATCCACCATTAAACTGTCAATCAATATCTATTAAACAATCTGCCTATCAACATCCATTAAACATTCTGTCTATCAACATTAATTAGACTATCTACATACAACTTTTAAAGTATTTACTGTGGGTCCCTCTCAAGCAGCGTTTATATGTCCTCCCTCGCTCCTCGATCCTCAATGATCTACATAAAGAAAGATAGAAGAAGGGCTAGACTATCCCATTGTTGCCGCTCCATCATTCTTTATGTAGATCAGTGAGGAGCGAGAGAGGACGCGTAAACGCTATATGAGAGGCACCTTCTGTCTCAGGCTTTAAGCATACAATCTCATTAAGACTACAGATCCTGTTAACTGTTTCCTCTGTCCACAACTGTTTCAAAATAAAAGTCCTCACTGCAATAATACACTATTAAATCATTTGACCATTGAAACTACTCAACTATTTAACTGTTCAACCATTCCAACTGTCAGTTATCATCAACTATGCCTCCAGTCAACTACATGAAACCTCCATGTACCTAGCAACCAACATAGCAACCATTAAAATTAAGTGTTTATGACCGTTTCCATAGCAACCAACATGATTATACTGCAGTAACTTCTTGTTTCCTGATAGTGGCCACCATGGATACCCTAGCAACAAATGTTTCAAAATAAAAGTCCTCACTAGCAAGTTATCTAGTTAGCATGGTTAGCTTTGTTAGCATAGCTAGCATTTTTAGCATAACTGCAAAAAATCATCAACTAAGTTAGCTAATCAACCTGGTTAGCATTGTTAGCAAATCTAGCATTGTTAGCATAGTTAGCATTTTTAGCATTACTGCTAGAAATCATCGGTTAAGTTAGCTAATCAACCTGGTTAGCATTGTTAGTAAAGTTAGCATTGCTAACATAATTAGCATTTTTAGCACAACTGCTAGAAATCATTAGCTAAGTTAGCTAATCAACATTTTAACATGAATAGAAATCATTAGTTAAGTTAGAACTGGAATGTTTCAGCTTTAAACTGTCTACCTTCACACTATCAACTCTCTGTAAACGATGCAACCACCATGTTTACCCTAGCTACACCTTAGTAACCATATCTACATTATCTATCTTTTTTTGCATTTTCATGCACTGGTAATTCCTTGGAATTGCATTTCTAGTTATTAAACTTCTTCTTCTAACGCAGCCAATTCAGCTTCAACCGTTTAACGTAGAAACTTCATTCAAACGTTGTTGCGTAGGTCTTGCTTATGCCATGCCTGCTTTGTATTTTTTAACTTTGTAACTTTTATACTTTTTAAACTATTACTTAAAAACTATTACCATTTCCCCCATAGACTTAACATTGCTCATTATGACATCACGGCAGCAATTAGAATCTTACGCCAGGTGGCCGGCCACCTGGGCACCAACTGTCAGTTTCTCTGGCTTTAAGCATACAGTCTCTCAGAAGACTACATGTACATATCCTGTTAACTGTTTCCTCTGTCCACAACTGTTTCAAAATAAAAGTCCTCACTGCAATAATACACTATTAAATAATTTAACCATTGAAACTACTCAACTATTGAACTGTTCAACCATTCCAACTGTCAGTTATCATCCACTATGGCTCCAGTCAACTACATGAAACCTCCATGTACCTAGCAACCAACATAGCAACCATTAAAATTAAGTGTTTATGACCGTTTCCATAGCAACCAACATGATTATACTGCAGTAACTTCTTGTTTCCTGAAAGTGGCCACCATGGAAACCCTAGCAACAAATGTTTCAAAATAAAAGTCCTCACTAGCAAGGTAGCTAGTTAGCATGGTTAGCATTGTTAGCATAGTTAGCATTTTTAGCATAACTGCAAAAAATCATCAACTAAGTTAGCTAATCAACCTGGTTAGCATTGTTAGCAAATTTAGCATTGTTAGCATAGTTAGCATTTTTAGCATTACTGCTAGAAATCAACAGTTAAGTTAGCTAATCAACCTGGTTAGCATTGTTAATAAAGTTAGCATTGCTAACATTATTAGCATTTTTAACGTAACTGCTAGAAATCATTAGCTAAGTTAGCTAATCAACATTTTAACATGAATAGAAATCATTAGTTAAGTTAGAACTGGAATGTTTCATATTTAAACTGTCTACCTTCACACTATCAACTCTCTGTAAACTATGCAACCACCATGTTTACCCTAGCTACACCTTAGTAACCATATCTATGGCTATGGCTATGGCTATGGCTATGGCTATGGCTATGGCTATGGTTATTTAGCAGACGCCTTTGTCCAAAGCGACATACAAATAAATAGCAATACAAATTAAATAACAGTGAACAATTACAAAAAAGGGAGAATAGCAATATTATCAATACAACAATCATTTAAGCACTAATCTAATGAGAAATAAAACAATGAAATGACAAAAGCAATCAAATAAGTCACTCAGTTAATTATCTAATAACAATAACTATAGCAAGGTATGGCTAAATTTAAGGACAATAGCAGAATAAATGTAACATTTTAACAATGGACAAATTATAACAAAACAAAACTATTATACAAACCATAACACATAACAAACACTCAAAAGACTAAGTGCATATTAAACAAATATGCCTTAAGACCCCTCTTAAAAGATCCAAAACTGTTGCTGGAACGGAGAGCACTGGGCAACTCATTCCACCAACACGGAACCACTGAAGAATAGGATCTACAGATTGACCTAGCATGTATGGTTTGTCGACATAACAGACGCTCCTCAGAAGATCGCAATGGGCGGTTGGGAATGTACATCTTCATCAAAGAACTGAAGTAGCTAGGAGCAGATCCAGTCAGTGTCCTATAGGCCAGAGTGAGAGATTTAAATTTAATTCTGGCTACTATAGGGAGCCAGTGGAGAGTAACTAGGAGAGGGGTTACATGTGTCCTCTTTGGCTGATTGAAGACCAGTCGTGCTGCAGCATTCTGAATCAACTGTAGTGGTCTTAATACGCAAGCAGGTAGGCCAGCTAACAGGGAATTACAGTAGTCCAGCTTGGAGATAACCATTGCCTGTACAAGAAGCTGAGTGGAATCTTGTGTCAGATAAGGTCTGATCTTCCTAATGTTGTACAGGGTATACCGACATGACTTTGCAATTGAGGCAACATGCTCAGAGAAAGTAAGTTGGTCATCAATTATGACACCCAAGTTACATGCCGATCTAGTTGGAGTCAATGAGGATGAATCAAGCTGGATGTTCATCTGTTGGGGAATGGCTGTTTTTGCTGGAAACACCAAGAGCTCAGTTTTGGAAAGATTAAGCTGAAGGTGCTGATCCTTCATCCAGATTGAAATATCCTTCAGGCATGCAGAGATCCGATGGGAAACACTAGAGTCCTCAGGTGGGAAGGATAGGAAAAGTTGAGTGTCGTCCGCATAGCAATGATATTCAAATCCATGAGAGCGAATGTAGATCATTGAGGATCGAGGAGCGAGGGAGGACATATAAACGCTGCTTGAGAGGGACCCACAGTAAATACTTTAAAAGTTGTATGTAGATAGTCTAATTAATGTTGATAGACAGAATGTTTAATGGATGTTGATAGGCAGATTGTTTAATAGATATTGATTGACAGTTTAATGGGTGGATGAGTGAATGGTCTGAAGAAGATGAATGGATAGAAGGTTGGATGGAATGTGCCTTATATTCTTGTTAAGAGAGACACTGATACAGCTCTCTGAGAGTAGTTGACACAGGTGTAATCAATTTAACTGGCTAGTCTTAAGAGAGCCAGAGTAGGCTACTCTTAAAGCCTGAGACAGAGTAAATAATTTAAAAGTTGAATGTAGATAGTCTAATTAATGTTGATAGACAGAGAGTTTAATGGATGTTGATAGACAGATTGTTTAATAGATGTTGATAGACAGTTTAATGGGTGGATGAGTGAATGGTCTGAAGAAGATGAATGGATAGAATGTTGGATGGAATGTGCCTTATATTCTTGTAGAATGGAGAGACACAGCTCTCTACTGAGAGTAGTGGATACAGATACAGGTGTAATCAATTTAACTGGCTAGTCTTAAGAGAGCCAGCCTGAGACAGAGTAGATTGTTTAAAAGTTCAATGTAGAGCGTCTAATTGATGTTGTTGATAGGCAGACTGTTTAGAATGGGTGGATGAGTGAATGGTTTGAAGAAGATGAATGGATATAAAGTTGGATGGAATTAGGAGGACTTATTTTGATACTGTTGTGCGCAGAGGATACAGGGGAACAGAATATGTAGTCTTCAGAGAGGAGCCTGAGAGAAACTGACAGTTGGTGCCCAGGTGGCTGACCAGCTGGGGTAACATTCTAATTGCTGCCGTGATGTCATAACGAGCAATGTTAAGTCTATGGGGAAATTGTTAATAGTTTTTATTTAATAGTTCAAAAAGTATAAAAGTTACAAAGTTGAAAAATACAAAGCACACATGTCATAAGCAAGACCTACGCAGCAACGTTTGAATGAAGTTTCTACGTTAAACGGTTGAAGCTGCATTAAACACGTTAGAAGAAGAACTAGAAATGCAATTCCAAGGAATTACCAGTGCATGAAAATGCAGAAATAGATAGATAATGTAGATATGGTTACTAAGGTGTAGCTAGGGTAAACATGGTGGTTGCATAGTTTACAGAGAGTTGATAGTGTGAAGGTAGACTTGAAACATTCCAGTTGAAACATTCCAGTTCTAACTTAACTAATGATTTCTATTCATGTTAAAATGTTGATTAGCTAACTTAGCTAATGATTTCTAGCAGTTACGCTAAAAATGTTAATTATGCTAGCAATGCTAACTTTACTAACAATGCTAACCAGGTTGATTAGCTAACTTAACCAATGATTTCTAGCAGCATTGCTAAAAATGCTAACTATGCTAACAATGCTAAATTTGCTAACAATGCTAACCAGGTTGATTAGCTAACTTAGTTGATGATTTTTTGCAGTTATGCTAAAAATGCTAACTATGCTAACTATGCTAACCATGCTAACTAGCTAACTTGCTAGTGAGGACTTTTATTTTGAAACATTTGTTGCTAGGGTATCCATGGTGGCCACCATCAGGAAACAAGAAGTTACTGCAGTATAATCATGTTGGTTGCTATGGAAACGGTCATAAACGCTTAATTTTAATGGTTGCTATGTTGGTTGCTAGGTACATGGAGGTTTCATGTAGTTGACTGGAGGCATAGTGGATGATAACTGACAGTTGGAATGGTTGAACAGTTCAATAGTTCAGTAGTTTCAATGGTTAAATGATTTAATAGTGTATTATTGCAGTGAGGACTTTTATTTTGAAACAGTTGTGGACAGAGGAAACAGTTAACAGGATATGTAGTCTTCTGAGAGACTGTATGCTTAAAGCCAGAGAAACTGACAGTTGGTGCCCAGGTGGCCGGCCACCTGGCCTAAGATTCTAATTGCTGCCGTGATGTCATAATGAGCAATGTTAAGTCTATGGGGGAAATTGTAATAGTTTTTAACTAATAGTTTAAAAAGTATAAAAGTTACAAAGTTGAAAAATACAAAGCAGGCATGGCATAAGCAAGACCTACGCAACAACGTTTGAATGAAGTTTCTACGTTAAACGGTTGAAGCTGAATTGGCTGCGTTAGAAGAAGAAGTTTAACTAGAAATGCAATTCCAAGGAATTACCAGTGCATGAAAATGCAAAAAAAGATAGATAATGTAGATATGGTTACTAAGGTGTAGCTAGGGTAAACATGGTGGTTGCGTAGTTTACAGAGAGTTGATAATGTGAAGGTAGACAGTTTGAAGCTGAAACATTCCAGTTCTAACTTAACTAATTATTTCTATTCATGTTAAAATGTTGATTAGCTAACTTAGCTAATGATTTCTAGCAGTTGTGCTAAAAATGCTAATTAGGCTAGCAATGCTAACTTTACTAACAATGCTAACCAGGTTGATTAGCTAACTTAACCGATGATTTCTAGCAGTAATGTTAAAAATGCTAACTATGCTAACAATGCTAGATTTGCTAACAATGCTAACCAGGTTGATTAGCTAACTTAGTTGATGATTTTTTGCAGTTATGCTAAAAATGCTAGCTATGCTAACAATGCTAACCATGCTAACTAGATAACTTGCTAGTGAGGACTTTGATTTTGAAACATTTGTTGCTAGGGTATCCATGGTGGGCACCATCAGGAAACAAGAAGTTACTGCAGTATAATCATGGTGGTTGCTATGGAAACGGTCATAAACGCTTAATTTTAATGGTTGCTATGTTGGTTGCTAGGTACATGGAGGTTTCATGTAGTTGACTGGAGGAATAGTTGATGATAACTGACAGTTGGAATGGTTGAACAGTTCAATAGTTGAGTAGTTTCAATGGTTAAATGATTTAATAGTGTATTATTGCAGTGAGGACTTTTATTTTGAAACAGTTGTGGACAGAAGAAACAGTTTAACAGGATATGTGTAGTCTTCAGAGAGATTGTATGCTTAAAGCCTGAGAGAAACTGACAGTTGGTGCCCAGGTGGCTGACCAGCTGGGGTAACATTCTAATTGCTGCCGTGATGTCATAATGAGCAATGTTAAGTCTATGGGGGAAATTGTAATAGTTTTTAACTAATAGTTCAAAAAGTATAAAAGTTACAAAGTTGAAAAATACAAAGCCCACATCGCGTAAGTAAGACCTACCCGACATAGTTTGAATGGAGTTTCTACGTTAAGCGGTTGAAGCTGAATTGCGTGCGTTAGAAGAAGAACTAGAAATGCAATTCCAAGGAATTACCAGTGCATGAAAATGCAAAAATAGATAGATAATGTAGATATGGTTACTAAAGTGTAGCTAGGGTAAACATGGTGGTTGCATAGTTTACAGAGAGTTGATAGTGTGAAGGTAGACAGTTAAAAGATGAAACATTCCAGTTCTAACTTAACTAATGATTTCTATTCATGTTAAAATGTTGATTAGCTAACTTAGCTAATGATTTCTAGCAGTTACGTTAAAAATGCTAATAATGTTAGCAATGCTAACTTTATTAACAATGCTAACCAGGTTGATAAGCTAACTTAACCAATGATTTCTAGCAGTAATGCTAAAAATGCTAACTATGCTAACAATGCTAAATTTGCTAACAATGCTAACCAGGTTGATTAGCTAACTTAGTTGATGCTTTTTTGCAGTTATGCTAAAAATGCTAACTATGCTAACAATGCTAACTATGCTAACCATGCTAACTAGCTAACTTGCTAGTGAGGACTTTTATTTTGAAACATTTGTTGCTAGGGTTTCCATGGTGGCCACTATCAGGAAACAAGAAGTTACTGCAGTATAATCATGTTGGTTGCTATGGAAACGGTCATAAACACTTAATTTGAATGGTTGCTATGTTGGTTGCTAGGTACATGGAGGTTTCATGTAGTTGACTGGAGGCATAGTGGATGATAACTGACAGTTTGAATGGTTGAACAGTTCAATAGTTGAGTAGTTTCAATGGTTAAATTATTTAATAGTGTATTATTGCAGTGAGGACTTTTATTTTGAAACAGTTGTGGACAGAGGAAACAGTTAACAGGATATGTAGTCTTCTGAGAGACTGTATGCTTAAAGCCAGAGAAACTGACAGTTGGTGCCCAGGTGGCCGGCCACCTGGCGTAAGATTCTAATTGCTGCCGTGATTTCATAATGAGCAATGTTAAGTCTATGTGGGTAATGGTAATAGTTTTTAAGTAATAGTTTAAAAAGTATAAAAGTTACAAAGTTAAAAAATACAAAGCAGGCATGGCATAAGCAAGACCTACGCAACAACGTTTGAATGAAGTTTCTACGTTAAACGGTTGAAGCTGAATTGGCTGCGTTAGAAGAAGAAGTTTAATAACTAGAAATGCAATTCCAAGGAATTACCAGTGCATGAAAATGCAGAAATAGATAGATAATGTAGATATGGTTACTAAGGTGTAGCTAGGGTAAACATGGTGGTTGCATAGTTTACAGAGAGTTGATAGTGTGAAGGTAGACAGTTTAAAGATGAAACATTCCAGTTCTAACTTAACTAATGATTTCTATTCATGTTAAAGTTGATTAGCTAACTTAGCTAATGATTTCTAGCAGTTACACTAAAAATGCTAATTATGCTAGCAATGCTAACTTTACTAACAATGCTAACCAGGTTGATTAGCTAACTTAACAAATGATTTCTAGCAGCAATGCTAAAAATGCTAACTATGCTAACAATGCTAAATTTGCTAACAATGCTAACCAGGTTGATTAGCTAACTTAGTTGATGATTTTTTGCAGTTATGTTAAAAATGCTAACTATGCTAACAATGCTAACCATGCTAACTAGCTAACTTGCTAGTGAGGACTTTTATTTTGAAACATTTGTTGCTAGGGTATCCATGGTGGCCACTATCAGGAAACAAGAAGTTACTGCAGTATAGGGCTGTAGTCAAGACCACCTTTGTCGAGTCCAAGACAAGTCCAAGACCAGGACCGGTCGAGACCAAGTCAAGACCGAGTCCAAAGAGGTTCAAGTCCAAGACAGACCGAGTCCAAAAGACTCGAGTCCGAGTCAAGACCGAGTCCAGGACAGAAAAAAACAAATTGCATGCATGACAGTATAAAGACAATCATTTTGGGTTATTATTTGCTGATCTAAATACCCACCCAGGATTTGTAAGCATAACCATTCCCCTTGATATCACATAATCTCATCTAAAGAAAACAGAATGATATAAGGTGATACCTTAGTTACAACTGATACAAACACCAATCCACCACTATTACCACTGCTAGGTACTAGTACTGAGCATTTGAGCAACTAAATTACAATAGCTTCACTCCAGACATAGACAAGAATGACCAGTATTACAGAGTGTACTCCTACTTCCCTTGAATATTATAAAATAATAAAGACGCCTGGACTCGGTCAAGACAAATAACCATATTTGGCAAGACCAGTGGCCGAGACCGAGACAAGTCCAAGTCAAATACCAGCGAGTCCGAGACAAGTCCGAGACCATAAAAAAACGGACTCGAGTCCGGACTCGAGTCCGAGTCCGGACTCGAGTACTACAGCCCTGATTTCTAGCAGTAATGCTAAAAATGCTAACTATGTTAACAATGCTAAATTTGCTTACAATGCTAACCAGGTTGATTAGCTAACTTAGTTGATGATTTTTTGCAGTTATGCTAAAAATGCTAACAATGCTAACTATGCTAACCATGCTAACAAGCTAACTTGCTAGTGAGGACTTTTATTTTGAAACATTTGTTGCTAGGGTATCCATGGTGGCCACTATCAGGAAACAAGAAGTTACTGCAGTATAATCATGTTGGTTGCTATGGAAACAGTCAGAAACACTTAATTTTAATGGTTGCTATGTTGGTTGCTAGGTACATGTAGGTTTCATGTAGTTGACTGGAGGCATAGTGGATGATAACTGACAGTTGGAATGGTTGAACAGTTCAATAGTTGAGTAGTTTCAATGGTTAAATGATTTAACTCATTGGCTGCCAGCGATTTTCAGTGCAAAGCGCTCCATACTGCCAGACGTTTTACAGCATTTTGACTTTTTCCAAGATCCACCGAACGGTGAGCTTTATGACTATGTAAACACCGAAGGTACCAAATGAAAGAGTAGACTCTCTTCTTTCACCAGGAAAAAACGGCTTGTTTCTATCGTTTTCCGTTCTTTAGTAATCGTCAGTAGAACATGGGTTAGTTTTGCTAAAAACACCTGTTTTTGACCAAAACATGGAGAAAACGATCTTTTTGTGAAAATCAACTTTTCAACGTTAGCGTTTCAGTAGTATGTCAACCACAATTGCACTGTTATCTCGTCAGTCTCGTCAAGGTTGCTAGGGACTCTGATGGTCGCTAAAGACTCTGAACAGGATGCTAGACTTAGCAAGCTAGCACTAGCAAGGTTGTTGTTAGTCTATATCGCAATATCCAATGTAAATGGATCATACCGTTCACGTGTTTTCCATCCTTGATGTAAGAAGTAAGCATATTTATTCCCTGCATCGCGTGCAAACTAGATCCACTGTGGTCGATCTTCAGTGTGTTTGCTAGTTGTCTCTGCATGACTTGTGCACTAGGCAGATACTAATGATCCAAATGGCACTGTTGCCATCTAGAGGTTCGGATCGCTAGTGCAGTCTGTTTACAAGCCTGAAACTCTGCCAGATCGTTCCCAAGCCCACCCAGGAGCCCCCCCCATTGAAAACGGCAATTGACGTCTATAGACGTCAATGGCAGTCAACGTATGTGTCTAAATTGACGTTTAAAGACGTCAATGGCAGTTAATGAGTTAATAGTGTAATATTGCAGTGAGGACCTTTATTTTGAAACAGTTGTGGACAGAGGAAGTAGTGAAACAGGATCTGTAGTCTTAATGAGATTGTATGCTTAAAGCCTGAGACAGAAGGTGCCTCTCATAGCGTTTACGCGTCCTCTCTCGCTCCTCACTGATCTACATGAAGAATGATGGAGCGGCAACAATGGGATAGTCTAGCCCTTCTTCTATCTTTCTTTATGTAGATCATTGAGGATCGAGGAGCGAGGGAGGACATATAAACGCTGCTTGAGAGGGACCCACAGTAAATACTTTAAAAGTTGTATGTAGATAGTCTAATTAATGTTGATAGACAGAATGTTTAATGGATGTTGATAGGCAGATTGTTTAATAGATATTGATTGACAGTTTAATGGGTGGATGAGTGAATGGTCTGAAGAAGATGAATGGATAGAAGGTTGGATGGAATGTGCCTTATATTCTTGTTAAGAGAGACACTGATACAGCTCTCTGAGAGTAGTTGACACAGGTGTAATCAATTTAACTGGCTAGTCTTAAGAGAGCCAGAGTACTCTTAAAGCCTGAGACAGAGTAAATAATTTAAAAGTTGAATGTAGATAGTCTAATTAATGTTGATAGACAGAGAGTTTAATGGATGTTGATAGACAGATTAGATGTTGATAGACAGTTTAATGGGTGGATGAGTGAATGGTCTGAAGAAGATGAATGGATAGAATGTTGGATGGAATGTGCCTTATATTCTTGTAGAATGGAGAGACACAGCTCTCTACTGAGAGTAGTGGATACAGATACAGGTGTAATCAATTTAACTGGCTAGTCTTAAGAGAGCCAGCCTGAGACAGAGTAGATTGTTTAAAAGTTCAATGTAGAGCGTCTAATTGATGTTGTTGATAGGCAGACTGTTTAGAATGGGTGGATGAGTGAATGGTTTGAAGAAGATGAATGGATATAAAGTTGGATGGAATTAGGAGGACTTATTTTGATACTGTTGTGCGCAGAGGATACAGGGGAACAGAATATGTAGTCTTCAGAGAGGAGCCTGAGAGAAACTGACAGTTGGTGCCCAGGTGGCTGACCAGCTGGGGTAACATTCTAATTGCTGCCGTGATGTCATAATGAGCAATGTTAAGTCTATGGGGAAATTGTTAATAGTTTTTAATTTATAGTTTAAAAAGTATAAAAGTTACAAAGTTAAAAAATACATTGCGCTGATGTCCTAAGCAAGACCTTCGTAACACAGTTTGAATGAAGTTTCTACGTTAAACGGTTCAAGCTGAATTGCGTGCGTTAGAAGAAGAACTAGAAATGCAATTCCAAGGAATTACCAGTGCATGAAAATGCTAAAAAAGATAGATAATGTAGATATGGTTACTAAGGTGTAGCTAGGGTAAACATGGTGGTTGCATAGTTTACAGAGAGTTGATAGTGTGAAGGTAGACAGTTTAAAGATGAAACATTCCAGTTCTAACTTAACTAATGATTTCTATTCATGTTAAAATGTTGATTAGCTAACTTAGCTAATGATTTCTAGCAGTTAAGCTAAAAATGCTAATTATGCTAGCAATGCTAACTTTACTAACAATGCTAACCAGGTTGATTAGCTAACTTATCGATGATTTCTAGCAGTAATGTTAAAAATGCTAACTATGCTAACAATGCTAAATTTGCTGACAATGCTAACCAGGTTGATTAGCTAACTTAGTTGATGATTTTTTGCAGTTATGCTAAAAATGCTAACTATGTTAACAATGTTAACTATGCTAACTAGCTAACTTGCTAGTGAGGACTTTTATTTTGAAACATTTGTTGCTAGGGTATCCATGGTGGCCACTATCAGGAAACAAGAAGTTACTGCAGTATAATCATGTTGGTTGCTATGGAAACGGTCATAAACACTTAATTTTAATGGTTGCTATGTTGGTTGCTAGGTACATGGAGGTTTCATGTAGTTGACTGGAGGCATAGTTGATGATAACTGACAGTTGGAATGGTTGAACATTTCAATAGTTGAGTAGTTTCAATGGTTAAATGATTTAATAGTGTATAATTGCAGTGAGGACCTTTATTTTGAAACAGTTGTAGACAGAGGAAGTAGTGAAACAGGATCTGTAGTCTTAATGAGATTGTATGCTTAAAGCCTGAGACAGAAGGTGCCTCTCATAGCGTTTACGCGTCCTCTCTCGCTCCTCACTGATCTACATAAAGAATGATGGAGCGGCAACAATGGGATAGTCTAGCCCTTCTTCTATCTTTCTTTATGTAGATCATTGAGGATCGAGGAGCGAGGGAGGACATATAAACGCTGCTTGAGAGGGACCCACAGTAAATACTTTAAAAGTTGTATGTAGATAGTCTAATTAATGTTGATAGACAGAATGTTTAATGGATGTTGATAGGCAGATTGTTTAATAGATATTGATTGACAGTTTAATGGGTGGATGAGTGAATGGTCTGAAGAAGATGAGTGGATAGAAGGTTGGATGGAATGTGCCTTATATTCTTGTTAAGAGAGACACTGATACAGCTCTCTGAGAGTAGTTGACACAGGTGTAATCAATTTAACTGGCTAGTCTTAAGAGTGCCAGAGTACTCTTAAAGCCTGAGACAGAGTAAATAATTTAAAAGTTGAATGTAGATAGTCTAATTAATGTTTAATTTAAAGTTTAATGGATGTTGATAGACAGATTGTTTAATAGATGTTGATAGACAGTTTAATGGGTGGATGAGTGAATGGTCTGAAGAAGATGAATGGATAGAATGTTGGATGGAATGTGCCTTATATTCTTGTAGAATGGAGAGACACAGCTCTCTACTGAGAGTAGTGGATACAGATACAGGTGTAATCAATTTAACTGGCTAGTCTTAAGAGAGCCAGCCTGAGACAGAGTAGATTGTTTAAAAGTTCAATGTAGAGCGTCTAATTGATGTTGTTGATAGGCAGACTGTTTAGAATGGGTGGATGAGTGAATGGTTTGAAGAAGATGAATGGATATAAAGTTGGATGGAATTAGGAGGACTTATTTTGATACTGTTGTGCGCAGAGGATACAGGGGAACAGAATATGTAGTCTTCAGAGAGGAGCCTGAGAGAAACTGACAGTTGGTGCCCAGGTGGCTGACCAGCTGGGGTAACATTCTAATTGCTGCCGTGATGTCATAATGAGCAATGTTAAGTCTATGGGGGAAATGGTGATAGTTTTTAACTAATAGTTTAAAAAGTATAAAAGTTACAAAGTTGAAAAATATAAAGCACATATGGCATAAGCAAGACCTACGCAACAAAGTTTGAATGAACTTTCTACGTTAAACGGTTGAAGCTGAATTGCGAGCGTTAGAAGAAGAAGTTTAATAATAACTAGAAATGCAATTCCAAGGAATTACCAGTGCATGAAATGCAAAAATAGATAGATAATGTAGATATGGTTACTAAGGTGTAGCTAGGGTAAATATGGTGGTTGCATAGTTTACAGAGAGTTGATAGTGTGAAGGTAGACAGTTTAAAGCTGAAACATTCCAGTTCTAACTTAACTAATGAATTCTATTCATGTTAAAATGTTAACTATGGTAACAATGATAACCAGGTTGATTGGTTAACTTAGCTACTGATTTCATGCAGTAATAGTAAAAATGTTAACTATGCTAACTATGCTCACAGTGTTAACCAGGTTGATTAGCTAACTTAGCTAATGATTTCTAGCAGTTATGCTAAAAATGCTTACTATGCTAACAATGTTAAAATTGCTAACAATGCTAACCAGGTTGATTAGCTAACTTAACCGATGATTTCTAGCAGTAATGCTAAAAATGCTAACTATGCTAAATTTGCTAACAATGCTAACCAGGTTGATTAGCTAACTTAGTTGATGATTTTTTTGCAGTTATGCTAAAAATGCTAACTATGCTAACTATGCTAACCATGCTAACTAGCTAACTTGCTAGTGAGGACTTTTATTTTGAAACATTTGTTGCTAGGGTATCCATGGTGGCCACTATCAGGAAACAAGAAGTTACTGCAGTATAATCATGTTGGTTGCTATGGAAACGGTCATAAACACTTAATTTTAATGGTTGCTATGTTGGTTGCTAGGTACATGGAGGTTTCATGTAGTTGACTGGAGGCATAGTGGATGATAACTGACAGTTGGAATGGTTGAACAGTTCAATAGTTGAGTAGTTTCAGTGGTTAAATGATTTAATAATGTATTATTGCAGTGAGGACCTTTATTTTGAAACAGTTGTGGACAGAGGAAGTAGTGAAACAGGATCTGTAGTCTTAATGAGATTGTATGCTTAAAGCCTGAGACAGAAGGTGCCTCTCATATAGCGTTTACGCGTCCTCTCTCGCTCCTCACTGATCTACATAAAGAATGATGGAGCGGCAACAATGGGATAGTCTAGCCCTTCTTTTATCTTTCTTTATGTAGATCATTGAGGATCGAGGAGCGAGGGAGGACATATAAACGCTGCTTGAGAGGGACCCACAGTAAATACTTTAAAAGTTGTATGTAGATAGTCTAATTAATGTTGATAGACAGAATGTTTAATGGATGTTGATAGGCAGATTGTTTAATAGATATTGATTGACAGTTTAATGGGTGGATGAGTGAATGGTCTGAAGAAGATGAATGGATAGAAGGTTGGATGGAATGTGCCTTATATTCTTGTTAAGAGAGACACTGATACAGCTCTCTGAGAGTAGTTGATACAGGTGTAATCAATTTAACTGGCTAGTCTGAGACAGAGTAAATAATTTAAAAGTTGAATGTAGATAGTCTAATTAATGTTGATAGACAGAGAGTTTAATGGATGTTGATAGACAGATTGTTTAATAGATGTTGATAGACAGTTTAATGGGTGGATGAGTGAATGGTCTGAAGAAGATGAATGGATAGAATGTTGGATGGAATGTGCCTTATATTCTTGTAGAATGGAGAGACACAGCTCTCTACTGAGAGTAGTGGATACAGATACAGGTGTAATCAATTTAACTGGCTAGTCTTAAGAGAGCCAGCCTGAGACAGAGTAGATTGTTTAAAAGTTCAATGTAGAGCGTCTAATTGATGTTGTTGATAGGCAGACTGTTTAGAATGGGTGGATGAGTGAATGGTTTGAAGAAGATGAATGGATATAAAGTTGGATGGAATTAGGAGGACTTATTTTGATACTGTTGTGCGCAGAGGATACAGGGGAACAGAATATGTAGTCTTCAGAGAGGAGCCTGAGAGAAACTGACAGTTGGTGCCCAGGTGGCTGACCAGCTGGGGTAACATTCTAATTGCTGCCATGATGTCATAATGAGCAATGTTAAGTCTATGGGGAAATTGTTAATAGTTTTTATCTAATAGTTCAAAAAGTATAAAAGTGACAAAGTTGAAAAGTCATAGCACACCTGTCCTAAGTAAGACCTACGTAACAAAGTTTGAATGAAGTTTCTACGTTAAATGGTTCAAGCTCAATTGCGTGCGTTAGAAGAAGAAGTGGAACTAGAAATGCAATTCCAAGGAATTACCAGTGCATGAAAATGCAAAAATAGATAGATAATGTAGATATGGTTACTAAGGTGTAGCTAGGGTAAACATGGTGGTTGCATAGTTTACAGAGAGTTGATAGTGTGAAGGTAGACAGTTTAAAGATGAAACGTTCCAGTTCTAACTTAACTAATGATTTCTATTCATGTTAAAATGTTGATTAGCTAACTTAGCTAATGATTTCTAGCAGTTACGCTAAAAATGCTTATTATGCTAGCAATGCTAACTTTACTAACAATGCTAACCAGGTTGATTAGCTAACTTAACCGATGATTTCTAGCAGTAATGCTAAAAATGCTAACTATGCTAACAATGCTAAATTTGCTAACAATGCTAACCAGGTTGATTAGCTAACTTAGTTGATGATTTTTTGCAGTTATGCTAAAAATGCTAACTATGCTAACAATACTAACCATGCTAACTTGCTAGTGAGGACTTTTATTTTGAAACATTTGTTGCTAGGGTATCCATGGTGGCCACTATCAGGAAACAAGAAGTTACTGCAGTATAATCATGTTGGTTGCTATGGAAACGGTCATAAACACTTTTTAATGGTTGCTATGTTGGTTGCTAGGTACATGGAGGTTTCATGTAGTTGACTGGAGGCATAGTGGATGATAACTGACAGTTGGAATGGTTGAACAGTTCAATAGTTGAGTAGTTTCAATGGTTAAATGATTTAATAGTGTATTATTGCAGTGAGGACCTTTATTTTGAAACAGTTGTGGACAGAGGAAGTAGTGAAACAGGATCTGTAGTCTTAATGAGATTGTATGCTTAAAGCCTGAGACAGAAGGTGCTTCTCATAGCGTTTACGCGTCCTCTCTCGCTCCTCACTGATCTACATAAAGAATGATGGAGCGGCAACAATGGGATAGTCTAGCCCTTCTTCTATCTTTCTTTATGTAGATCATTGAGGATCGAGGATCGAGGGAGGACATATAAACGCTGCTTGAGAGGGACCCACAGTAAATACTTTAAAAGTTGTATGTAGATAGTCTAATTAATGTTGATAGATAGAATGTTTAATGGATGTTGATAGGCAGATTGTTTAATAGATATTGATTGACAGTTTAATGGGTGGATGAGTGAATGGTCTGAAGAAGATGAATGGATAGAAGGTTGGATGGAATGTGCCTTATATTCTTGTTAAGAGAGACACTGATACAGCTCTCTGAGAGTAGTTGACACAGGTGTAATCAATTTAACTGGCTAGTCTTAAGAGAGCCAGAGTACTCTTAAAGCCTGAGACAGAGTAAATAATTTAAAAGTTGAATGTAGATAGTCTAATTAATGTTGATAGACAGAGAGTTTAATGGATGTTGATAGACAGATTGTTTAATAGATGTTGATAGACAGTTTAATGGGTGGATGAGTGAATGGTCTGAAGAAGATGAATGGATAGAATGTTGGATGGAATGTGCCTTATATTCTTGTAGAATGGAGAGACAGCTCTCTACTGAGAGTAGTGGATACAGATACAGGTGTAATCAATTTAACTGACTAGTCTTAAGAGAGCCAGCCTGAGACAGAGTAGATTGTTTAAAAGTTCAATGTAGAGCGTCTAATTGATGTTGTTGATAGGCAGACTGTTTAGAATGGGTGGATGAGTGAATGGTTTGAAGAAGATGAATGGATATAAAGTTGGATGGAATTAGGAGGACTTATTTTGATACTGTTGTGCGCAGAGGATACAGGGGAACAGAATATGTAGTCTTCAGAGA
This sequence comes from Sardina pilchardus, assembly GCF_963854185.1. NCBI lineage: Eukaryota > Metazoa > Chordata > Actinopteri > Clupeiformes > Clupeidae > Sardina > Sardina pilchardus. The sequence continues at coordinate 1,407,542 of NC_085003.1, read as the reverse complement.
GGAGCCTGAGAGAAACTGACAGTTGGTGCCCAGGTGGCTGACCAGCTGGGGTAACATTCTAATTGCTGCCGTGATGTCATAATGAGCAATGTTAAGTCTATGGGGAAATTGTTAATAGTTTTTATCTAATAGTTCAAAAAGTATAAAAGTGACAAAGTTGAAAAGTCATAGCACACCTGTCCTAAGTAAGACCTACGTAACAAAGTTTGAATGAAGTTTCTACGTTAAATGGTTCAAGCTCAATTGCGTGCGTTAGAAGAAGAAGTGGAATAATAAAAAGCCTAGGAAGAACAGTACAGTGCATTTTCATGCACTGTAATAATAAAAAGCCTAGGAAGAACAGTACAGTGCATTTTCATGCACTGTAATAATAAGAAGAATAGGAAGAACAGTACAGTGCATTTTCATGCACTGTAATAATAAGAAGTAGTAGAAGAAGAAGCCTAGGGATAACAGTACAGTGCATTTTCATGCACTGTAATAAGAAGAAGCCTAGGAAGAACAGTACAGTGCATTTTCATGCACTGTAATAAGAAGACTTGGAATAACAGTACAGTGCATTTTCATGCACTGTAATAATAATAATAACTAGAGATGTAATTCCAAGGAAATTACGAGTGCATGAAAATGCAAAAATGATGAGGACTTTTATTTTGAAACAGTTGTGGGCAGAGGAAACAGTTGAACAGGATATGTTGTCTTAAGAGAGCCAGAAAGCCTGAGACAGAGAGTTGCTGCCAGGTGGCTTTGAACACCTGGCTTAAGATTCTAATTGCTTAACGACTTCATTGTGATGTCATAATCCAATGTTAAGTCTATGGGAGAAAAAATGTTTTAAAAAATTCATATAAATTAAACGATAAAGTTTTCAAAGTTGAAAATTACATAGCTGAAGTCACCTAAGTAAGACCTACGCAGCGCAGTTTGAATGAAGTTTCTACGTCGAACGGTTGAAGCTGAATTGAACGCACAAAAAGTGTCTGAAGAAGAATAATAATATCGATAACTAGCTAACTTGCTACTGAGGACTTCTATTTTGAAACATTTGTTGATAGGGTATCCATGGCTGCCACTATCGGGAATAAAGAAGTTACTGTAGTAAAATCATGTTGGTTGCTATGGTTGCTACAGAGTAGTGGATACAGATATTATGGTTGCTACAGAGTAGTGGATACAGATACAGGTGTAATCAATTTAACTGGCTAGTCTTAAGAGAGCCATAGTGTGTGCTTAAAGCCTGAGACAGAGTAGATTGTTTAAAAGTTTAATGTAGATTGTCTAATTGATGTTGATAGGCAGACTGTTTAGAATGGGTGGATGAGTGAATGGTTTGAAGAAGATGAATGGATAGAAAGTTGGATGGAATTAGGAAGACTTATGTTGATACAGGGGAACAGAAAATATAGTCTCAAGAGAGCCAGTGTATGTAGCCTGAGAGAGAGAGAGAGAGCTGCTGCACCTGGACTGGCCACCTGGCGTAACATTCTAATTGCTGCCGTGATGTCATAATGAGCAATGTTAAGTCTATGGGGACATTTTTAATAGTTTTTAATTCATAGTTTAAAAAGTATAAAAGTTACAAAGTTTAAAAATATATTCCACAGGTCTCCTAAGTAAGACCTACGTAGCAAAGTTTGAATCAAGTTTCTACGTTAAACGGTTCAAGCTGAATTGCGAGCGTTAGAAGAAGTAGTGGAATAATAACTAGAAATGCAATTCCAAGGAATTACCAGTGCATGAAAATGCAAAAATAGATAGATAATGTAGATATGGTTACTAAGGTGTAGCTAGGGTAAACATGGTGGTTGCATAGTTTACAGAGAGTTGATAGTGTGAAGGTAGACAGTTTAAAGATGAAACATTCCAGTTCTAACTTAACTAATGATTTCTATTCATGTTAAAATGTTGATTAGCTAACTTAGCTAATGATTTCTAGCAGTTACGCTAAAAATGCTTATTATGCTAGCAATGCTAACTTTACTAACAATGCTAACCAGGTTGATTAGCTAACTTAACCGATGATTTCTAGCAGTTATGCTAAAAATGCTAACTATGCTAACTATGCTAACTAGCTAACTTGCTAGTGAGGACTTTTATTTTGAAACATTTGTTGCTAGGGTATCCATGGTGGCCACTATCAGGAAACAAGAATTTATTGCAGTATAATCATGTTGGTTGCTATGGAAACGGTCATAAACACTTAATTTTAATGGTTGCTATGTTGGTTGCTAGGTACATGGAGGTTTCATGTAGTTGACTGGAGGCATAGTGGATGATAACTGACAGTTGGAATGGTTGAACAGTTCAATAGTTGAGTAGTTTCAATGGTTAAATGATTTAATAGTGTATTATTGCAGTGAGGACCTTTATTTTGAAACAGTTGTGGACAGAGGAAGTAGTGAAACAGGATCTGTAGTCTTAATGAGATTGTATGCTTAAAGCCTGAGACAGAAGGTGCCTCTCATAGCGTTTACGCGTCCTCTCTCGCTCCTCACTGATCTACATAAAGAATGATGGAGCGGCAACAATGGGATAGTCTAGCCCTTCTTCCATCTTTCTTTATGTAGATCATTGAGGATCGAGGAGCGAGGGAGGACATATAAACGCTGCTTGAGAGGGACCCACAGTAAATACTTTAAAAGTTGTATGTAGATAGTCTAATTAATGTTGATAGATAGAATGTTTAATGGATGTTGATAGGCAGATTGTTTTATATTGATTGACAGTTTAATGGGTGGATGAGTGAATGGTCTGAAGAAGATGAATGGATAGAAGGTTGGATGGAATGTGCCTTATATTCTTGTTAAGAGAGACACTGATACAGCTCTCTGAGAGTAGTTGACACAGGTGTAATCAATTTAACTGGCTAGTCTTAAGAGAGCCAGAGTAGGCCTACTCTTAAAGCCTGAGACAGAGTAAATAATTTAAAAGTTGAATGTAGATAGTCTAATTAATGTTGATAGACAGAGAGTTTAATGGATGTTGATAGACAGATTGTTTAATAGATGTTGATAGACAGTTTAATGGGTGGATGAGTGAATGGTCTGAAGAAGATGAATGGATAGAATGTTGGATGGAATGTGCCTTATATTCTTGTAGAATGGAGAGACACAGCTCTCTACTGAGAGTAGTGGATACAGATACAGGTGTAATCAATTTAACTGGCTAGTCTTAAGAGAGCCAGCCTGAGACAGAGTAGATTGTTTAAAAGTTCAATGTAGAGCGTCTAATTGATGTTGTTGATAGGCAGACTGTTTAGAATGGGTGGATGAGTGAATGGTTTGAAGAAGATGAATGGATATAAAGTTGGATGGAATTAGGAGGACTTATTTTGATACTGTTGTGCACAGAGGATACAGGGGAACAGAATATGTAGTCTTCAGAGAGGAGCCTGAGAGAAACTGACAGTTGGTGCCCAGGTGGCTGACCAGCTGGGGTAACATTCTAATTGCTGCCGTGATGTCATAATGAGCAATGTTAAGTCTATGGGGGAAATGGTGATAGTTTTTAACTAATAGTTTAAAAAGTATAAAAGTTACAAAGTTGAAAAATACAAAGCACATATGGCATAAGCAAGACCTACGCAACAAAGTTTGAATGAAGTTTCTACGTTAAACGGTTGAAGCTGAATTGCGAGCGTTAGAAGAAGAAGTTTAATAACTAGAAATGCAATTCCAAGGAATTACCAGTGCATGAAAATGCAAAAATAGATAGATAATGTAGATATGGTTACTAAGGTGTAGCTAGGGTAGACATGGTGGTTGCATAGTTTACAGAGAGTTGATAGTGTGAAGGTAGACAGTTTAAAGATGAAACGTTCCAGTTCTAACTTAACTAATGATTTCTATTCATGTTAAAATGTTGATTAGCTAACTTAGCTAATGATTTCTAGCAGTTACGCTAAAAATGCTTATTATGCTAGCAATGCTAACTTTACTAAAAATGCTAACCAGGTTGATTAGCTAACTTAACCGATGATTCCTAGCAGTAATGCTAAAAATGCTAACTATGCTAACAATGCTAAATTTGCTAACAATGCTAACCAGGTTGATTAGCTTACTTAGTTTATCATTTTTTGCAGTTATGCTAAAAATGCTAACAATGCTAACTATGCTAACCATGCTAACTAGCTAACTTGCTAGTGAGGACTTTTATTTTGAAACATTTGTTGCTAGGGTATCCATGGTGGCCACTATCAGGAAACAAGAAGTTACTGCAGTATAATCATGTTGGTTGCTATGGAAACGGTCATAAACACTTAATTTTAATGGTTGCTATGTTGGTTGCTAGGTACATGGAGGTTTCATGTAGTTGACTGGAGGCATAGTGGATGATAACTGACAGTTGGAATGGTTGAACAGTTCAATAGTTGAGTAGTTTCAGTGGTTAAATGATTTAATAGTGTATTATTGCAGTGAGGACCTTTATTTTGAAACAGTTGTGGACAGAGGAAGTAGTGAAACAGGATCTGTAGTCTTAATGAGATTGTATGCTTAAAGCCTGAGACAGAAGGTGCCTCTCATATATAGCGTTTACGCGTCCTCTCTCGCTCCTCACTGATCTACATAAAGAATGATGGAGCGGCAACAATGGGATAGTCTAGCCCTTCTTCTATCTTTCTTTATGTAGATCATTGAGGATCGAGGAGCGAGGGAGGACATATAAACACTGCTTGAGAGGGACCCACAGTAAATACTTTAAAAGTTGTATATAGTCTAATTAATGTTGATAGACAGAATGTTTAATGGATGTTGATAGGCAGATTGTTTAATAGATATTGATTGACAGTTTAATGGGTGGATGAGTGAATGGTCTGAAGAAGATGAATGGATAGAAGGTTGGATGGAATGTGCCTTATATTCTTGTTAAGAGAGACACTGATACAGCTCTCTGAGAGTAGTTGACACAGGTGTAATCAATTTAACTGGCTAGTCTTAAGAGAGCCAGCGTGTACTCTTAAAGCCTGAGACAGTAAATAATTTAAAAGTTGAATGTAGATAGTCTAATTAATGTTGATAGACAGAGAGTTTAATGGATGTTGATAGACAGATTGTTTAATAGATGTTGATAGACAGTTTAATGGGTGGATGAGTGAATGGTCTGAAGAAGATGAATGGATAGAATGTTGGATGGAATGTGCCTTATATTCTTGTAGAATGGAGAGACACAGCTCTCTACTGAGAGTAGTGGATACAGATACAGGTGTAATCAATTTAACTGGCTAGTCTTAAGAGAGCCAGCCTGAGACAGAGTAGATTGTTTAAAAGTTCAATGTAGAGCGTCTAATTGATGTTGTTGATAGGCAGACTGTTTAGAATGGGTGGATGAGTGAATGGTTTGAAGAAGATGAATGGATATAAAGTTGGATGGAATTAGGAGGACTTATTTTGATACTGTTGTGCGCAGAGGATACAGGGGAACAGAATATGTAGTCTTCAGAGAGGAGCCTGAGAGAAACTGACAGTTGGTGCCCAGGTGGCTGACCAGCTGGGGTAACATTCTAATTGCTGCCGTGATGTCATAATGAGCAATGTTAAGTCTATGGGGGAAATGGTGATAGTTTTTAACTAATAGTTTAAAAAGTATAAAAGTTACAAAGTTGAAAAATACAAAGCACATATGGCATAAGCAAGACCTACGCAACAAAGTTTGAATGAAGTTTCTACGTTAAACGGTTGAAGCTGAATTGCGAGCGTTAGAAGAAGAAGTTTAATAATAACTAGAAATGCAATTCCAAGGAATTACCAGTGCATGAAAATGCAGAAATAGATAGATAATGTAGATATGGTTACTAAGGTGTAGCTAGGGTAAACATGGTGGTTGCATAGTTTACAGAGAGTTGATAGTGTGAAGGTAGACTGTTTAAAGATGAAACATTCCAGTTCTAACTTAACTAATGATTTCTATTCATGTTAAAATGTTGATTAGCTAACTTAGCTAATGATTTCTAGCAGTTACGTTAAAAATGCTAATTATGCTAGCAATGCTAACTTTACTAACAATGCTAACCAGGTTGATTAGCTAACTTAACCAATGATTTCTAGCAGCAATGCTAAAAATGCTAACTATGCTAACAATGCTAACCATGCTAACTAGCTAACTTGCTAGTGAGGACTTTTATTTTGAAACATTTGTTGCTAGGGTATCCATGGTGGCCACTATCAGGAAACAAGAAGTTACTGCAGTATAATCATGTTGGTTGCTATGGAAACGGTCATAAACGCTTAATTTTAATGGTTGCTATGTTGGTTGCTAGGTACATGGAGGTTTCATGTAGTTGACTCGAGGCATAGTGGATGATAACTGACAGTTGGAATGGTTGAACAGTTCAATAGTTGAGTAGTTTCAATGGTTAAATGATTTAATAGTGTATTATTGCAGTGAGGACTTTTATTTTGAAACAGTTGTGGACAGAGTAAACAGTTAACAGGATATGTAGTCTTCTGAGAGACTGTATGCTTAAAGCCAGAGAAACTGACAGTTGGTGCCCAGGTGGCCGGCCACCTGGCCTAAGATTCTAATTGCTGCCGTGATGTCATAATGAGCAATGTTAAGTCTATGGGGGAAATTGTAATAGTTTTTAACTAATAGTTTAAAAAGTATAAAAGTTACAAAGTTGAAAAATACAAAGCAGGCATGGCATAAGCAAGACCTACGCAACAACGTTTGAATGAAGTTTCTACGTTAAACGGTTGAAGCTGAATTGCGTGCGTTAGAAGAAGAATAATAACTAGAAATGCAATTCCAAGGAATTACCAGTGCATGAAATGCAAAAATAGATAGATAATGTAGATATGGTTACCAAGGTGTAGCTAGGGTAAATATGGTGGTTGCATAGTTTACAGAGAGTTGATAGTGTGAAGGTAGACAGTTTAAAGCTGAAACATTTTGATTTGCTGATTTCTATTCATGTTAAAATGTTAACTATGGTAACAATGATAACCAGGTTGATTGGTTAACTTAGCTACTGACTTCATGCAGTAATGGTAAAAAGGTTAACTATGCTAACTATGCTCACAGTGTTAACCAGGTTGATTAGCTAACTTAGCTAATGATTTCTAGCAGTTATGCTAAAAATGCTAACTATGCTAGCAATGCTAACTATGGTAACAATGCTAACTTAAACTAACAATGCTAACCAGGTTGATTAGCTAACTTGACTGATGATTTCTAGCAATAATGCTAAAAATGCTAACAATGCTAAAATTGCTAACAATGCTAACCAGGTTGATTAGCTAACTTAGTTAGATGTTTTTTGCAGTTATGCTAAAAATGCTAACTATGCTAACAATGTTAACTATGCTAACCATGCTAACCAGCTAACTTGCTAGTGAGGACTTTTATTTTGAAACATTTGTTGCTAGGGTATCCATGGTGGCCACTATCAGGAAGCGAGAAGTTACTGCAGCATAATCATGTTGGTTGCTATGGAAACGGTCATAAACGCTTAATTTTAATGGTTGGTATGTTGATTGCTAGGTACATGGAGGTTTCGTGTAGTTGACTGGAGGCATAGTTGATAACTGACAGTTGGAATGGTTGAACAGTTAAATAGTTGAGTAGTTACAATGGTTAAATGATTTAATAGTGTATTATTGCAGTGAGGACCTTTATTTTGAAACAGTTGTGGACAGAGGAAGTAGTGAAACAGAATCTGTAGTCTAAATAAGATTGTATGCTTAAAGCCTGAGACAGAAGGTGCCTCTCATATAGCGTTTACGCGTCCTCTCTCGCTCCTCGATCCTCACTGATCTACATAAAGAATGATGGAGCGGCAACAATGGGATAGTCTAGCCCTTCTTCTATCTTTCTTTATGTAGATCATTGAGGATCGAGGAGCGAGGGAGGACATATAAACGCTGCTTGAGAGGCACCCACAGTAAATACTTTGAAAGTTGTATGTAGATAGTCTAATTAATGTTGATAGACAGAATGTTTAATGGATGTTGATAGGCAGATTGTTTAATAGATATTGATTGACAGTTTAATGGGTGGATGAGTGAATGGTCTGAAGAAGATGAATGGATAGAAGGTTGGATGGAATGTGCCTTATATTCTTGTTAAGAGAGACACTGATACAGCTCTCTGAGAGTAGTTGATACAGGTGTAATCAATTTAACTGGCTAGTCTTAAGAGAGAGTGTGCTTAAAGCCTGAGACAGAGTAAATCATTTAAAAGTTGAATGTAGATAGTCTAATTAATGTTGATAGACAGAGAGTTTAATGGATGTTGATAGGCAGATTGTTTAATAGATGTTGATAGACAGTTTAATGGGTGGATGAGTGAATGGTCTGAAGAAGATGAATGGATAGAAAGTTGGATGGAATGTGCCTTATATTCTTGTAGACTGGAGAGACACAGCTCTCTACTGAGAGTAGTGGATACAGATACAGGTGTAATCAATTTAACTGTCTAGTCTTAAGAGAGCCAGCGTATGTAGCCTGAGAGAGAGAGAGAGCTGCTGCAGGTGGGGCTGGCCACCTGGCATAAGATTCTAATTGCTTAATGATCCGATTGTGATGTCATAGAGGCCAATGTTAAGTCTATGGGGAAATTTGTAATAGTTTTTAATTTATAGTTTAAAAAGTATAAAAGTTACAAAGTTGAAAAATACTTAGCAGCCTTCCCCTATTTAAGACCTACGTTGCGACGTTTGAATGAAGTTTCTAAGTTAAACGGTTCAAGCTGAATAGAAAAAATGAATTTGATCAGCGGAATAATAATAAGAAGAAGAAGCCTTGGAAGAACAGTACAGTGCATTTTCATGCACTGTAATTAGACACTAGAGAATGTAATTCCAAGGAAATTACAAGTGCATGAAAATGCAAAAATGTACAGATAAATCATGTAGATATGGTTACTAAGGTGTTGCTAGGGTAGACATGGTGGTTTCATAGTTTTTGAAAGTTGATAGTGCTAAGATAAACAGTTTAAAATTGAATTTGCTAACCTGATTGCCAGATAAGCTAACTATGCTAACAATGCTAACTATGCTAACGAGGTTGATTAGCTAACTTAGTTGATGATTTCGAGCAGTTAATGCTAAAAATGCTAACTATGCTAACAATGTTAACTATATTAACAATGCTAACCAGGTTGATTAGCTAACTTAACAGATGATTTCTAGCAGTTATGCTAAAAATGCTAACTATGCTAACAATGCTAACTATGTTTACAATGCTAACCAGGTTGATTAGCTAACTTAGTTAATCATTTCTAGCAGTTATGCTAAAAATGCTAATTATGCTAACAATGCTAACTATGCTAACCATGCTAACTAGCTAACTTGCTAGTGAGGACTTTTATTTTGAAACATTTGTTGCTAGGGTAACCATGATGGCCACTATCAGAAATAAAGAAGTTACTGTAGTAAAATCATGTTGGTTGCTATGGAAACGGTCATAAACGCTTAATTTGAATGGTTGCTATGTTGGTTGCTAGGTATGTGGAGGTTTCATGTAGTTGACTGGAGGCATAGGTGATGATAACTGACAGTTGGAATGGTTGAACAGTTCAATAGTTGAGTAGTTTCAATGGTTAAATGATTTAATAGTGTATTATTGCAGTGAGGACTTTTATTTTGAAACAGTTGTGGACAGAGGAAACAGTTAACAGGATATGTAGTCTTCTGAGAGACTGTATGCTTAAAGCCAGAGAAACTGACAGTTGGTGCCCAGGTGGCCGGCCACCTGGCCTAAGATTCTAATTGCTGCCGTGATGTCATAATGAGCAATGTTAAGTCTATGGGGGAAATTGTAATAGTTTTTAACTAATAGTTTAAAAAGTATAAAAGTTACAAAGTTGAAAAATACAAAGCAGGCATGGCATAAGCAAGACCTACGCAACAACGTTTGAATGAAGTTTCTACGTTAAACGGTTGAAGCTGAATTGCGTGCGTTAGAAGAAGAATAATAATAAGAAGAAGAAGAAGAAGACCGAGGAAGAACAGTACAGTGCATTTTCATGCACTGTAATAAGAAGAAGAAGAAGAAGACCGAGGAAGAACAGTACAGTGCATTTTCATGCACTGTAATAATAAGAAGAATAGGAAGAACAGTACAGTGCATTTTCATGCACTGTAATAAGAAGCCTAGGAAGAACAGTACAGTGCATTTTCATGCACTGTAATAAGAAGCCTAGGAAGAACAGTACAGTGCATTTTCATGCACTGTAATAAGAAGAAGACCGAGGAAGAACAGTACAGTGCATTTTCATGCACTGTAATAATAAGAAGAAGACTTGGAATAACAGTACAGTGCATTTTCATGCACTGTAATAATAAGAAGAAGAAGCAGAAGACCGAGGAAGAACAGTACAGTGCATTTTCATGCACTGTAATAATAAGAAGACTTGGAATAACAGTATAGTGCATTTTCATGCACTATAATAATAATAAGAAGAAGACCGAGGAAGAACAGTACAGTGCATTTTCATGCACTGTAATAAGAAAAGGGATAACAGTAGAGTGCATTTTCATGCACTCTAATAAAGACAAATAAGCAGTCCAACAGATTGTCACAAACGATCGGGCAGGCAAATCTCCCCTCTTCCTGCTACTATTACGCGCGTGCGCAGAACAGATCACAGTCCAAGAACTTGTCCTTGATGTCAAGTAGGGCTGAACGATTATGGAAAATAATCTAATTGCGATTTTTCTTGCCAATATTGCGATTGCGATGCGATATGCCATTATTTTTGAAGGTGTTTGTCTTGTGAATTATTCAACAAAAACAAGCAGTAAATCATATAGTATGGGCAATAGGCTATATTAAATTAAAAAGAAACTGTTATTTCCTGGAAGTCATACCTGTTATGATGACAGGTGATGTATGAATTGATGAATTGCATTTTTTTTTTAACTAGCTACTTCAATCACAATAGTATATTTATATTTTGAACTTCCAACCTTGTTGGAAGCCTGGTGTAAACATTAAAACAAAAGTGCAGATTGCAAAAATGTGAAAATATTAATACATCTGTGGCTTATTCCTATGCAGTTTTCAGATCATTCATGTGATATGTTCTGCATACAGAAATTCTTGATATTCATGGCTGCACACTGCACTGACTGTCTGCTATTCTTATTCTAACTCCGTCTCTTTAATTCCGCTGTCTGTCAGCTGTCAGCTGTCTGGTTGAAGCCTCAAAATATTGTAAACAAAGTAGCATAGTTGGCTATCTTATCATAGTCTACTGGTTGGACAGTTCAGTTTCCCCACGTCTGTTTAAGTTTCAAGGTAGGTTAATACTTTTTTCTTCTTCGGACAAGAAGAAAGTCTTGAAGATGGAAAACATCTGTATTGAGATGATCAGTCAATTTGAACGCAAGAGTTTTAAATGTCTGCAGCATGCTAATAATGATGCTAACCGGATGTTACAATAATTTAGCTAATCGTCTTCTATGCGTCATTGCTTTCACGATTGTGAATGTTTTATTTGGATTGAATATGCATGTCGAGGGGCGGGTGTCCATTGAGCGCGCACGACATAGAAAGAGAGAGAGAGAGGGAGGGAGAGCGAGAGAAAGCGGGACAAGGAGAGGGGTTTGAATCTATACCATTTGGTGAATTTGCACGCATTGTCTACAATGAAAACTTGCGAAAGACATTCATGCTCTTACCCGAGCAGCGCAGGTGCACCAGTGCAACCTAGATATTTTTTCAGTGGCACTCTTAAAAATGTTGGTGCCATGGTTCTATCCAGCAGCTTGCCGAGTTCACTCTCTGATGGACTGTTTCAAATATTTGCTACTTTACGATCGCAGCCAAATCGCAGCCTTTGCGGTTAGAAAATTGCACTTCATCATATCGCGATATTATCGCAAATGCAATATATCGTTCAGCCCTAATGTCAAGCCTCGCCTTCCATGTCGCCTTCCCGCGGGCCGGAGCGAGCTGTACTTGAACGATATCCCTGCATCTGTCCGCATGCAGTTTCTCCTACACGAAGGCTATCGCATTGTCTATGTCCGACTGATTTCGCCTCCTACAGTCCAAGTTCACGACACCGCCTCTTCAAGGTCCGGATAGAAATCACAATAGGGCCTAGCCTACTGTAAATCTGTGCTAAGACTGCAGATCTTTGCTAGTTAATTCAATCTCGAAATAAAATGTAATTAAGTTGTCCATTACAGCAGCACCATGTCAGGTGACGAAGTTCCGCGTATGGCAGGAATCGAACCCCGTTCGATTGATTATTAAACGAGAGAGCTAGCGTTGCGCCACTTGACACTGAATACTTGAACGGATAATATCCCAAATTCAAACTTTGTAGCCGCCTTCTACAGATTTTCTGACTTTTTTCTCGAAAATTTCTACTTTTTTTCTCAAAACTTTCGACTTTTTACATTTTCGACTTTTTTCTCGAAAATTTTTACTTTTTTTCTCGAAAATGTTTACTTTTTTTCTCAGAGATATAGAATAAATATTTCACTCCGTGGCCCTATTGCTCTTCCGTACAATTAGACCTAGGCCTACACACCTTTTAAAAATATAATAGGCCTATGAGTAAGTGTAAGTCTTGAAATCAGTATACATTTTTTTTAGCTACTAATAATTATGCAGATTGTAAAATACTAAACATTATCAACAAAATATGTACAGTTATAAGAATTCCAAAATATATGATATTAAAACATATGACTATCATTTTCTGTCTGTGTGTGGAGGGTCGAGCAGAATCTTATGGCCACTGGTGTGAATGATCACACAATGTTCAATATTAGGTTACTGATGATTAAATCACCAAATACACTAAAATAGTTTTAAGAAAAGTATCGAAAAAGTATCGAAATCACAACTCTTGACTTAGTATCCGGATCGAAACAATAATTTTGGTATCGTGACACATGCGGGACAAACTTTTGGTCACCCCCGACAGAATCTCACTCCAAGGTTTTTTGAAAAGTTGGCAGCTCTGTACATATGCGTCTTACATATATGTGAATATACGGGAAAAGATATGGCACATACATGAAAGCGGACAATTTTGCTATATTTTGAAATATATGTTTCATATACTTGCATATGTTTTACATATATGAATTTTGCATACATGGCCACTAATATTATGTAATTTACATATTGACATTACATTTAAGTATGGGAAACCTGTATGGTAGGCTATGGAGCCCAAGTTGACAGGAACACAATACGTTATTGCGAGAGAACACAAAAGTTATTGCGAGGGAACGCAAAGTATTGCGAGGGAACGCAAAAGTGCACTTAAAAAATATTCGCCCACCTGACCCTTCCCGGGCTCGGTAGTTGCACAAAACGAGAGCCAACTCATACACGCACACATTGGCTGTGTCCAGAAGTCAAGCGTGCATGCTGGCAGAGAATGTCTAATAAGGGGAGAAGGACCACTAGCGAAATACTTCCGCATGGTACTGCAACTAGAGGGCGATCGCGAGCAAGTGATGAATTAATGGGTAGCAATGGAGCTGAACCCCCCAGTACCACATTTCTCGTTATATAATTTTTTCTCCTGAAATTGCATTAATGCATGCGATGCAGGATAACTTGACTTGACAATCAGCTGACCAATACAATTTTCAATATGTGTTGTTATTCCTAAAAACCCTTTCAAAGTTTTCATGTCACGTGACACAAGCGAACCACTTTACGGCCATACACCTAAAAGAAGGTTCAGCTTCACGACGGTCGTAATCGGTCGCGATTGTCGCGAGCATCCATGAGCTAAATGCTAGCATGTTACAGGGAAAACGGCCCATCCTATGAAAAGCAGAAAGGACATGAGTGACTTTTTATTTCATTTCCAGTGGAAAACCTATACTCAGGTAGCTACTACGACAATGTACATTAGGAAATGAAGTTGTCAACTGTGAAAAAAACGAGTTCTAGCCGCTTAGCCCCATAGACCACAATTCATGTATCACTTGCTCGGCAACGCCCCTAGCGGAATTTCAACAGATTGCATGAACAATCCGGTACAATGGAGTTAATAGGAAGTGGACCGGCTCTCCCTAAAGGGGCTCTGATGCTGGGCAGTGTGCATTTTCCGGAAGTTACGTCAGAATAGACTGTCCGAAAGTCAAGCGCTCTCACTAGTGGGTACTTCGTTTGGCGTGATTTCCAAGCGTGCATCGATGCATCTTTTTTGGCCTCAGATATCCCATAATCCATTGCGCAGCGCAGGTCAAGCTCCACACGTCATGCAAATCGTCAACACACCCCCCTCCCCGAGTCAGGTGACGCCAACTAGTTAGTGCTGTCCAAATGTAGGTAGGGACGCACACTGAGGAGCAAGCTAACTAATACGCTACTGGGAAGAAGGTACTACCCAGCGTGCACGCTTGACTTCTGGACACAGCCATTATGTCACACACACACACACACACACACACACACACACACACACACACAAACATATGAATGCAGAATAATAATAAAATACATAAATAAAACCTCAGGCTCATGGGCATGGGACAGCTGACATTCTGTGCAAACGTCCATTCCATTTTTGACACAGCATGCATTAGTTTAGTAAAGGCTGTCGATACAGACGCACAAATCCTCATCACACTTATAGTTAGTTAACAATACCTGAGCCTCACGTTTTCCAGACGGCGCGTCTTGTATTTCTGTCATGAAAACACAAGGTATCTTTTGCTGGACTGTCCCACGGCGCCGCATATTGTTAGCCCGTAATTTACGAATTCGCTGTGTTTAAAAAGGGGAAAAAAGCCTGCACGTTCAATCTAATAATGGTGCATCACCACACTCGGATGGCCCATTTAATCGCCAAAATAAAAGTTTCCCTCTACGTTCAATGTTGATGCTCACAAATGAATAGAGTAGCTGATCGAGAAAACGTTGAATGCTAAAAAAAACATGATATCGAGATCCAGCTTGAGACCATCGCAGAGATGTGACGCTCGAAACTGACGTCTAGACCATGGTCTAGACTTAAAAGAAGACAGCCATGTCTTCTTCTTCTTCTTCTTCTGTGGGTTTTATTGGCAGTTTGCAGGCTTGGTGCATTACCGCCATCTACAGGACTGAGGTGTGATCATACTAGGCTTTAAGCAGAGACACTTAGGCCGCGTTCAGACTGCAGACGAATCTGATTCAAATCTGATTCCTTTTCATATCCGATTTTTAGAGCTGACTGTTCACACAGGGGTCATCCCTATGTTCCCCGGGTCCTATGTTCCCCAGGTCCTATGTTCCCCGCTCGGGGAACATAGGACCCTTTTTCAGAAAAAGGGTCCTATGTTCCCCATTTTTCCCCAAAAGGGTCCTATGTTCCCCGGTTGCAATACATACAGGGGATCATAGGACCCTTTCTCTGAAAAAGGGTCCTATGTTCCCCAGGTCTCCCGGGGAACATAGGACCCTTTTTTTGAAAAAGGGTTCTATGTTCCCCGCTGTGAGAAACTCACCCACTGCATCCCTCTTTGATTGTAAAATGTTTTGTGAGTGGTAGGTGAAAGACTCTCCTGTGAGGCAGAGTAAGTGAGTATTAGATAGATAGATAGATAGATAGATACTTTATTGATCCCCAAGGGGAAATTAAATTCAATTAGGCTAATACTTTAACTGTGCATTGTTTGTGCTATTTTTGTTGGTAAAATTATCATGACAGCCCTACAGCGCAGGTTTAGTCAGATTTTTTTTTTTTTTTTTTCCATGCGCAATTGTCAGTCAAGGATTCCCGGGACCGGGGTGCACGAAACTTGTTGGACCAACTTTTTTTGTATGTTGGTCTTAAAGGACCATATCAACCCATCCCATAACCACTCATTTCATGTATAGAGCCACCTAGTTAAAAATGAAAAAGCAAAATTGAGGCATTGTAATTGCAGGTATCTTTGGATGTATGCCAAGTTTTGTGTAATTGAGGGACCATACAATAAATTAATATGTGTACATTTAGCGACTGTACACTATGCACACGCACGCATAAACACATAAAGATACATGCACACACATGCAGGCACACACACACACACACACACACACACACACACACACACACACACACACACACACACACACACACACATACATGTACATGTATACAGTGGGGAGAATAAGTATTTGACCCCATGCTAAAGTTGACTAAAAAGAGGTATATGAAATACCCTTTTCAAAATGTATCTTAATGCCTTAATTAAACAAATGAGTACAAATCCAACCTTTGAGGACATACATTTTCTTTGTGAATGAAGAATGTATCATAAATAGATAAATAAATGTTTTCCTTAAAACACAGGGGCATAAGTATTTGACTCCTATATTAAATTCCCATAGAAGCAGGAAGATTTTACATATGTTTTAATTTTTAAAGGCCAGTTATTTCATGGATCAAGTTTCCCTTTGCCTTTGGAATCAAAATAGCCCCACATCACCACATAACTCATTGAGCTTAATGCAAATCAAACAGGCTAATAGGCCTAGGCTAACTGAAAAAAAAACACCATGCCAATCTCTAGGTATGGTGAAGGGTATGTGGTGATGTGGGGCTATTTTGATTCCAAAGGCAAAGTAAAACTTATCAGGATGCATAGTATCCTGGAAATAATTGGCCTTTAAAAATAAAAACATATCAAAAATTTTTCTGCTTCTATGGGAATTTAACATAGGAGTCACTATGCCCCCTGTGTTTCAAGGAAAACATTTATTTATTTACGATATATTCTTCATTCTACCCTCCTTACGGGGGTCCAGTTGAGTTGGCGACGGATCAAAATGAAAAACAATGGTTCCATGCTATGCTTGTGGGTCTACATGCGCACCAAGTTTCATGCACCCCGGTCTTTCAGTGGCCCGGGACTTCTTGACGGAAAATTGCGCATGTGAAAACCCCCCCCAAATCTGACTAAACCTGACCTACCCACCGCTTCGCTGTGTGGCGGTCATAATAATAGACTGGGAAACATAGGACCTTTTTTTAAAAAAAGGGTCCTATGTTCCCCCCTTTGTATGGGACCGGGGAACATAGGACCTTTTTTTAAAAAAAGGGTCCTATGTTCCCCCAGTCTCCTGGGGAACATAGGACCTTTTTTTTGAAAAAGGGTTCTATGTTCCCCAGTCCCATACTAAGAGGGGAACATAGGACCCTTTTTGGGAACAGTGGGGAACATAGGACCCTTTTTTTAAAAAAGGGTCCTATGTTCCCCGGTCCCATACAAAGTGGGGAACATAGGACCCGGGGAACATAGGACCCGGGGAACATAGGTACGCTCCCGTTCACACATGCCTTTAGCAGTAAAGTGTCCAAATCGGATATGGCTCTGTTCAGACTGGGTCACATTAGTAACAGATCTGACAGGTTGCTGTAGCAACGAAAACAAACATTTCGGCCATCAGGAGGAAATACGTGTGATTGAACAGTCAACTAGGAGTGTTCATTGATGCATACGTGTGCGCATTTGCGCGACAGAAACCGAAACTAATCAGTGGCAAGCTCCGCTTCAAACTGTTGGAAGGCTATTTAATTATTTAACGCCATTTGAGCTGACAACTCTCACGCTTTCGGCGTGTGACACACGATTTTGCCTGTTTACACACGCACTCACGCCATACATCCATTTTCTCACGCAAAACAAAATCTGATCTTGGGCTGAGACATCGTTCCTTTTAAAACTCCCAACGGTATATGGCGCTAAGAAGCGCCACTGTAGCCTACAGACCATATTCGTTGATATAGACATCCAAGTTTGCGGCAGAAGGAGGAGACACCCGCGGGAGAAAATCGCAATCTGGTCAGAGATAGGTATGTTGTATCACAAATCATAGGCCTATCCTTAATTAAGAACTCACTCTTTTAAACTTAACATCTTGAAAGACATCAGTTTGTGTGGGTGAACTTGATTCCCTAGCCTACATGTTAACTTAGACTAACTTGTTGGACTTTTGTTGCACTGTTTTGTTTGCTGGAACGTGTGGATAACTGGAGAGAGCTAAGGTACCTCATGTATTTCTTAAAGCGACAGGCACTCAATTACACGCTCCATAATGCACACTCAATTAGACCTAGGCCTACACACCATTTAAGCAAAAAGGCCTATGAGTAAGTGTAATAGTCTTGAAATCAGTACACAAATGACTAAACATTTTTAGCTACTAATAATTACGCAGATTGTAAAATACTCAACATTATCAACAAAATATGTACAGTTATGAATTCCAAAATATATGATATAAAAACATATACTATCATTGTCTGTGTGTGTGGAGGGTCGAGCAGAATCTTAGATGGCCACTGGTGTGAATGATCACACAATATTCAATATTAGGTTACTGATGATTAAATCACCAAATACACAAAAAATGTTTTTTAAAAAGCATCGAAAAAGTATCGAAATCACAATTCTTGACTTAGTATCAGGATCGAACAATAATTTTGGTATCGTGATGAGTGCGGGACAAACTTTTGGTCATCCCCGACAGAATCTCACTCCAAGGTTTTTTGAAAAGTTGGCAGCTCTGATTTAGAACAATGTGGATTCTTGCAACTTCCATAGAAACAGAGCAGAGACTGTATAATGCTCTATTTAGCATTGAGTATTGTTAAGTCACGTTTAATATAACATGGTCAAAAGACATAACGTAGCCGTAACGTTGCTCTACAACTCAAAATAGGTGGGCGGTCACGCACGTTAAGTCACGTCACGGACAGTCAAATCCGATCTGAGTGTTGGGAGTTGTTCAGACTGAGACGCATCTGTCCATATCCGATACGAATGCGATATGAAACTACCTCCTATATGTGGTTTGCAACCGTTTCGCAAAAATCGGATTTCATGTGACCTGTCACTGTTCAGACTTCGAAAGTGACATCCGATTTTGGCTGGCAGTCTGAACGCAGCCTTATAAGAGGAGACACTGCACTGGAAAAATCGCCCATTGAAATCAAGGGGGCAGGCATATTCCCGGAAGTAGAAATACGAAATGAGCTGGTGATCAACCTTATCGCGTAACCTAGATTGAGGGGTTTTTTTTTTAATTATCGGTAGGCCTACTTATATGAAACATAAAATTCTCATTTGACCATGCTATGCAGTTAACCGAAATGGTTAGTCTCCACAGTAAGCCCCTTCTTTAAATGGAGCCTGGTGGCTGCAGCGATGAGTTATTATGCAAAGCCTACAGCCGGGCCATCTCGCAGAACATTGCGAATGCATTGTTATCTTATCACAAACCATTTGAGAGTTTAGAGCTGAAAGTGAACATCAGAAACGGCAATATTATATTGTGATATCCTGTGTTAAATGTTACCTGGAGTTTAGTTCACAAAATGGTTGTGTCCCTTTAAGGGGAACTGGGGGGGTGGAGTTTACGTGTGTGTGTGTGTGTGTGTGTGTGTGTGTGTGTGTGGTACCGAGAGTGAAGTTGGACAGAGAGTTATGTTATAAGCGTGAGTTGTGGCTAACAGAAACTCGGTTGTTATTTGATTAATAAATAAAGATCTGAAGTTTCCAACAAGTTTGTCTGGACTATCACAATATATAAAAAAGAATGTTATTACTTAGTAATATGATTTGAAAACGTCTGCCCCTATCCGACACACTAACATGCATTCCACAGGCATTAAAGGAACACTTCATATTAAACTATTCCCCTATAGGCCAGTCAATCTAGCGTTTGACCCATAACTAATTGCAATAGTAATCATTCCAAGTTTTTTGTTATCCCTAGGTATATCTAATTAACATATTAAAAATCTACCGATTTATATTTAGTGGAACATAGTTTTTTTCAAGGTCAAAGGCAGCAATTTCCGATGCATTTTGCCATTGGGATTTACTACAGGTGAAATGGGTAAAATGTTCAACTATCAACTTGAAACTTTCACAGTTGTTTACTCACATTAAGGCAAATCATTTTTGTATTGCAAGTCTTCTGAAATGTGATGTTTAGATATGGAAACGAGACCAGTTTTACTTAAATATTCAATAATTTGCATATATTTCTAGAACACAAAATCTGAACAATATGTACAGTCAGCTTCAAAATAATTGCTGCATTTTGCGTGTACAGTGCCCTCCATAATTATTGGCTCCCCTGGTTAAGATGTGTTCTTTAGCTTCTAATAAATTCTTTTTTTTTTTTTCAAATAATATAGGACCACAATGAAAAAAAAGCATAAAATCCAGCCTTTAATACAAGTGCATTTATTTAGAAGGGAAAAAATCCCACATTAAGAAATAATTATTTTACATCAAATCATGTGTGCATCAAATCATGATTATTGGCACCCCTGATGTTAATGCTTTGTACAATCCCCTTTTGCTAATAAAACAGCACCTAATCTTGTCTTATAATGTTTTACAAGATTAGAGAAAACAGAAAGAGGGATCTTCAACCATTCCTCTTTGCACAAAATCTCCAAATCATCCAACGACCTGGGTTCTCTTCTCTGCACTCTCCTTTTCAGCTCACCCCACAGGTTTTCAATGGGGTTGAGGTCTGGAAACTGAGATGGCCATGGTAGGAGCTTGATACGGTGTCTGGTGAACTGCTCTAGAGTTTGAGCTGAGAGCACCTTCTCCTAGTGGTTTTGGTCTGTTTGTTTTGTTCCAAAACAGAGTGTGATTGCTAATATTAGGATGAAATACAGTATCTAGTTAGTATATCTTTTAGTCTAAAGATACTTACTTTGAGCTTTCTTGTAATATTATTCGAAATCTTCTTAAATTAAGAATTTATTTGCCAATGGATTAAGAAAATTAACCTTAGTTTAAGATACTATTTAAAAGGGCCATATTATGCAAAACTCACTTTTCCATTTGGGTCTCTGATGCTTCTACAAACACAGGTGCAAAACGAAACCGTGCATTGAATTTTTGTGGGTTAGTTGAGAGAGGTTGATGTCTAACTATGGTCTTCGTAATGATCATACACTTCAAACTTCAAATCTCAACCCATCCCATAACCACTCATTTGTAATATAGCACCACCTAGTTAAAAATGGTGGTATAATAAATGGAACATGGGGCGTGAGGCGTTGTAATTGCAGGTATCTTTAGATATTCAGAACTGCACAAAATTGGACGAGGATCATTATGACACCCTCTTTTCCAAGTCCAACTTTAATGGCATTCAGTTTATGGGGGGCCATATTATATTATATTATATTACATACACAGTCATGGCTGAAAGTGTTGGCACCCCATGCTAAAGTTGACTAAAAAGAGGAATCTAAAATCATCTTTTGGAAATTGACCTTAATGCCTTAAGTAATAAAATTAGGATATATCCAACCTTTAAGGACACCAATTTTCTTTGTGAATGAATAATGTATCATAAATAAATAAATGTTCCTCCTTAAAATACTGGGGTCATAAGTGTTGGCATCCCTATGTTAACCCTATGTGCTCAATTCCCATAGAGGCAGGCAGATTTTTATTTTTAAAGGCCACTTATTTCATGGATCCAGGATACTATGCATCTCGATAAAGTTCTGCTAAAATGCTCATTGAACTCAATGCAAATCAAACCAGCTAATAGGCTAACTGAACAAAACTGAACAAAACACCATGCCTATCTCTAAGTATGGTGAAGGATGTGTGATGACGTGGGGCAATTTTAGTTCTAAAGACCAAGGGAACTTTATCAGGATGCATAGTATCCTGGATCCATGAAATAAGTCTTTAAAAATAAAAATGTGTTAAATTCCCATAGGGTTACATAGGGGTGCCAATACTTATGACCCCTATATTTTGGGAAGAACATTTATTTATTTCTGATACATTATTCATTCACAAAGAAAATTGGTGTCCATAAAGGTTAGTTCCTCATTTCTTTACTTAACCCATTTTTCTAATTTTCAAAAGATGATTTTATATTCCTCCTTTTAGTCAACTTTAGCATGGGTGCCAACACTTTCAGCCATGACTGTATTATTATTTATGAATTCATTTATGTACAGTATACGTTTAGTAACTGTACACCAATCGGCTTGAAGATGGCGGTGTTGAGTGTGTGTGTGTGTGTGTGTGTGTGTGTGTGTGTGTGTGTGTGTGTGTGTGTGTGTGTGTTTATGACACATAAAGTGTAATTAGTGTGCTTGCTGAAAGCAGCACACTATTGTTCTTCCTATTATTATCAAATTTATTTATCTTGCGGAACATTTTTGTCTCCCTATCTTGTCCTAGGGATTTGGAGCTAGAGACGCCGTTCCACTTCTCACGCGTGCGTCCTGATGCGAGGATGGTGGCTTGTATAAAGCTTTTCGATACGCCTTGTCGTTCTCCCGTTATTCCAGTTTTTCCGGTCGATTTTTCCCCATAGGAATGAATGGAAAAGCGACTTTTGAGCGCTGATGCCCACACATTTTTCCACCTGTAGCCCAAACCGTAAGACATAAAGTCATGAAATTTGGTATGCTGATAGAGGAGACTACCCTGATTGACACCACCAGGTTTCATGCTCGCCACTCTCACGCTCTAGCGCCACCAACTGGTCAAAGATGTTAAACATGTTCATGCCCGTAACTTTTGATCCGTATGGCCGATATTGATAAAACTTATACCATTGGAATCCTCTGACTCAGCCGATTCCAACGCACCATATGATGTCATTTTCCGCCATGATGGATTTTCCGCCATTTTGAATTTTGTCCAAAGTCAAAGTAAAGCTACCCTGGCCGCATAGTTTATCCGATCGTCATGAAACTTGGCACACATGATCTACAGACCAAGGTGGATCAACCGCCTTGATTTCGTCTTCATGCGTCCAAGCGTTCGCCTGTGATAACCAATTAAATTCAGCGAGCGAAGCCGCCAAACAGGAAGTGCGCCTATCTTGGATATGCTGTGACGTATGAAAGCCATATTTGGTGGGATGGCTTGAGACCCCATTCAAAGCACCCCCAATAAATTTGGTGTTATTTGGTCTGTCGATGGCTCTATAATTAGCAAAAACGTGAGTGTTGGTGAATGTATACTATTAATCGGAATAGCTCATCTTAAATTGCTTTAGGTCATGCCAAAAGGACATTTCAGAGTGATTTAAGATACAATGTTGATATTTTTTTAAAAAAAATCTATTTATTGCCATTCTTGTTAAAGGTACTGGTGTGTACGCCACAGCACAGCATTGTTCCAAGTCTGACGCATATAGTTCATGACATCACGATTTCAAACCCGATATTACTCAATCTTCGATTGACTGACATGGGATGGTCTGCAACGGTTCACCAATGGTGTAATTCTAGGCTTGTCCGCATCGTTGTCTCACCTTGAGACTGGGTAAATCTTAGAGATGCCATGGTCCCGAGGGACAAGTACGGACTTACTCGCTGTTAAGTACAATGTGTGTTCAGTTGTTATATATGGTAGACAATCACACGATGTTTCTCAGTGACGGTGTGTTTTGGATCATTTGTATTGACCTGAGCATTCTGGGTATTTCACTCAGAGGATCATATGACACCCCCACAAAGCAGGCGAAATACCGGAAGTAGAGTGGTGTGCGTGAGGCAACCGGAGGCAACGAGGATTTTAATTAGAATGTAGTCCTATGGAAATCGCAGTTACACTTTCAACAGTAAGTGTGTTTAGACTTCGAATTTCGTCACATAATTTATATCATAGCCACCTAAGAGTTTACCAAAGATAACGTCGTTGTCCATTTCAATTTAATAAATGTTTCTGAATTTGGGGAGGTCTCCTTATGGAGGTTATGGGGTTATGTTTTCCATGTATTCCTGTAGGAAAAGGTTGTGGCTTACACTTTCATAAAGTTTGTATATTTACACTTCAAATTTCGTTACACCATTTATATCATAGCCACCCTAAGGTTTAACAAAAATAACAACGTAGTCCAATGTTATTTTAATGCATTTTTCGGAATTTGAGAGGTCTAGTTATGAGGGTAGGTTAGCTAACTGCAGTTCAAATGCTAATCGCGACTAGCATCGCTAGTTGGTTTTAACTTTACCGAGGCTGTTTATACTGAATTGCAACTGCTGTTATGAAGACAGTTTGGAGCCTGGCAGACGTGAAGGCAGTGAAAGGTTATGAAATGCATGGTCCAAGTAGCCTGGGAAGCCGTCTAGTTATGAGGGTAGGTTACCTAACTGCAGTTCAAATGCTAATCGCGACTAGCATCGCTAGTTGGTTTTAACTTTACCGAGGCTGTTTATACTGAATTGCAACTGCTGTTATACTACAGTTTGGAGCCTGGCAGACGTGAAGGCAGTGAAAGGTAATTAAATGCATGGTCCAAGTAGCCTGGAAAGCCAAACTATGTTAACTGTAGCCTAAGTTTAATATGGAACGAGTACGTGTTGCTGATATCATTTCGCAACTCATCGAGCTAGCAAGTCAAGCTAGTCTACATCAGGCAGTGCATAGATAATATTATTACACTTTTTTACAGTCAATGAAGCACCAAGTGAAAGTCAATGTTTGCTTTATATCCAGTGGCAGTGGTGCTGATGTCGTTTGAATAAGTACAGTAAACTTAGTCAGAAGATCTAAAAATATTTGCATTCATGCTAGCTGTATGGTCTATGTGCCACCTTCCCCCTGTTGCAAGCTGCTGCCAAGTAGGCTGGTCATGTCTAAAGCGTGATTATTTTCAATAACTACTCCTCCTGATTGATTGTCATTGACACCGTCAGGGTATGGCTTACCAAGACAGGGAGAAAGTAAGCTGTGTATGGCAGGTGCGTGTGGTAGGCTAGGCAAGGCAGTGCTATTCCATGTAAACTGCAGTGGTGGACTGCGTGATCGCTGGTCAGGCCACCCCCAACCAGCAAAATGTGACGTGATATATATCTATATGTCTATATACTGTATCTATCTAGGATATCTGTATATATCTATGTATCTATCTATAATCTGCACTTTTTACTGCTGAACAGTGTCTTGCCCGTTTCTCTTTACTCCTCTCTCATGTCAATCTCAAGGGGGCTTGTTCAGTGGTCCCCAACGTGACGCAATAGAGTACATTGAGGGGGAAAAAAGAATCATTGCAAACCTCAAATCATTGCAACATCAAATAGGCCTACAATGGATAACAGTTTAGATGAGTAGTACCTAATGCAAATTTGTTTAATAATGCAAACCTTGCAATACGGCCTTTAACATATGTGATATTTTGGATACCCATTTCATTGCAGAGGATAGGGTAATTGTGTTTGAAGGGGACGTGACTTAACATAGGCTATAATTAACTATTTTTACGACTTGATTCAAAGCAAGGTCGGGGGCATATATTTTTTTTTTACAGTTAAGAGTTTTCCGACACTCAATGTGTCGCTACCATGGCAGGATTTTTCTGCTTGGCTTTCGTTATGAAGCTTGACTTGACCTGTCATCGATGCTGCCCCGTCAGTGCAAACTACGCATATCCCTGCTAACTTAACTGGAAAGCTATACTGGACGCGTAACTGAAGCGTTCCGTTCGCGATGCGTACAATTCATTTTAGATGACTGGTCCATCTCCCACATCTGTTATAGCTACTTTAATAGTGGAAGCTAATTCAACACTTCAGTTCTGCACCGGATGTAGCTCCCCTGTAGGCCTACGCTCATGATTTGTAAAGCAGGCAAGAATTCTGTTACCCTGAACTAGTGATGCTCCGATCGATCGGCCGCCGATCATGATCGGCCGATATTGGCTAAAAATGGCTTGATCGGTGAAGCCCAAAAGCGCCGATCAAAAAAGCCGATCATGTGACCTAATAGGCTACTTGCGTGACTTTTTTCCACCTCCAGGCGCGTCGCACAGGCACACAACAGTAGCCTAGAGTAGATAGGAGCTTGCAGTGGCAAACATGAGTAGGCTAAAGGTTCAGTGTAAAATTAACCATTTGCAATGTATGTCGTGCTGAAATCCCTCGAGGTGGAAGCCACCAACGACGTTTTAACACCACTGACGGACAACTGAATATGTCGGGTATGAGAAACTAAACAAGCCAACTTCCCCACCCTTCAATCAGCCGACTGTAGGCCTACTAACGATAGGGATAATTCTGATGGAAAGACATCACGTTCAGAATTAATTTGCCTCCACGAACAACCTCTATTCGTTGTGGAGGACAGTTACGATGTTGCAAATATTTGTAGCCTAAAAGATTTTTGAAAGACAGTCAGACTCTCGCATCTAAAGACAAGTCATAGAGTTTTAAGTCACAAACTAGTCACAGACTATGCAGACATGCGATAATATCAGACATGTTTGATATTGTCGTAACTGCAAAACTAGAAAAAGACTCCGACTGGCTTACAACCGCTAATTGACACCTTACATTAAACGAGTTTACGGGAGCGCGCCGCGCCATGATTTCTGTCCCGACTTTGGATATTTATTCGCCGACTGTGAAAACATGGCAATATCGTGCAATGTAAGTCGGCCCTAACCTGCCTTGATCCACGATATGACCCCGCAGGCATGAAATACTAATGTGTATCTCCCCGTGTTACCAAACAGTCTAGCCTACATTGACAAGCTGGAGAATAGAGTAATAGCTTCCCAAGCGCAGACGCCTGTCCAATGTCCCTGCTAGCTTAACAGCGCACTTTATTGACTCAAACTGGTGGCATTTAACGGCATGTTTCAGTCATGGGGGATTCCAAGAGAAAAAAGGCTTGCAATTTATTGCTTACAGTAGCTTACATTGTTTCTTTTTTTGGGATTTGGAACAGAGAAAAAGCCATAGTTTTCCACTTTGTGGCAGTATAGGTTTGTGGCAGCACGTTTTTCATTTAATGTAGTCAGTGTATTTAGAAGCTATAGCCTACTTTTCAAGTAGCCTAGGCGATGTAATTTGGTCCCATCCCATTTAGGTGATCTGTGTGTTGGTCTGCCTGACCCCCTCCTTGTATGATATCATTTTATGTCTCGCTGCATATTTGGAAAAGATGGCCAAAGTTATTTCATTTTCTAAATACAAATCGATAAATGGTTGTTCTTCAACATCTTGACTAGCCTATAGGCCTACTGTCTTCTATGCCACTTACATTAATTCATAGTTAGTTTAATTTCTACAAATGATGCAAACTCTGCTAGACTATTGTTAAAAGACTCTCATTCCCCTGCCATTCTGTGATCGGCAGTGATCGGCAATCGGCCGATCATGATTTTGGTGATCGGTAATCGGTGATCGGCCCCAAAAATGCTGATCGGAGCATCTCTACCCTGAACATCTCATCTCCGGTAGCATTGTCCAGTTCTTTGCCAAATAAAATGATCTGAAATCTCATCATCCACGTATCTCACGTTAGCGATCAACTGGCAAGGCCAACTGGTCAGTGGAGTTTTTCCATTTCTTATGCAGCATCTGGCCCTAGCATCACTTTAACCATTTGCAGGCTAGAATGAGCGACTCTGTTAAATTGTGTGGCTTTTTTAAATTTAGCAAACAAATCTGAAAAACGAGCCACACGCACGATAGAAAGCATAGCATTCAGTGTCTTTGTTCTGGTGCAGCACATTCCGAGGTTCATGTGGAAGCGAATGCACTCTCTTTAAAAACATATCCATTGCGTGCACCTGCATTCTGCCGTCTGCTGTCAATACAGAACAACAAACAAACAAACTTAATGTTAACGAAGTTGTTAACATTACGCCCTGAAGTAAAGTAAACTGTAGCCTATTGTTGTTTGTGCTGCAAAGAAAACTTGAATTGATATAATTGCAATATAATTATTATGGCCAAATTTTTTTTTATGAAATGATATATCAAAGCAGGTAGAAGTAACTGTAGTCACTTGACATTTCTGAGGATTTACATATTTCCATCAGGGCAGTGGTATAGAAATTCTTCAGTGGAGGGACCACACTAGTTAATCACGCCATCAACACCTTCTTACCTTTTCTTCTGTTATTACTATTCTTTAACTTTATGGTAGAAAGTGAGTCCAGCAAATTGAGAACCTAGGACCCTGTTTATGTTTATGAATGTGACTCCAGTATATGTTGAGACATAAGAGTGGAAAAGGGGGTTACATTTATATAATGCAAATGATTATGTTAACAATGTCATCGAATATGTTGTACAAACAAGAAGAGCGAAATGGTAAACTTTTAAGAAATCATCATCCACATCATAGTATGATGCTGTGTGGGGTTATGGACTTGACAGTTTTGCATGGAATTGCCCATGCAGTATATACATATTTAAGCAATATAGCACGAGTGGGAGTGGGTTGTTGCTAGATATTCCCACGGGTGTTGTTCGGCCGTAGCCTCCGGCCTCGAGGCTACGGCCGAACAACACCCGTGGGAATATCCAACAACAACCCACGATCACGAGTGCTATATTGCTTTTATACAACAATTCTACCACTTCTTTTTTGCGCTAATTTCCCATTATCATGTAAACGTTTAAATCGCTAAAACTGTCTTGTTTGTAGAACTAACTTCTCTCCGCCACAAATTTCTACTTCATGCAGGACAAACTGCCGTTACTAGTTCTAAATGGATGGTTGCTATGGCCAAAGGCCAGTCGTTAGTTCTAAAAGCACGTTGCTATGGCCAAAAGCCAGTCGTTAGTTCTATCTCTCCCGTTGTCAAGCAATGTAGAATCTAGCCTAATAAACGTTAGCTCGCATTGCGTCTGGTTAGGACATGCTTTTAGCTTTGAAACATCACTATTTTAATTAGCCTACATGCCATCCAACTAGCTAATATCCACCTCCGTCATATTCTATGTTCTGAGCGTCTGTATTTCAGCTTGGATGCAACGTGACAGTTCGGTTTACACTTGACAATTTGACATTGTATCGCGGAGTGATTTATTATTAGCTGTGAAAAGTCCGAGTGGATTATCGTGGGATATCTCAACTCATGGAACGTCTCTCGGCCAATCAGAAACAAAGAAACCGCTTCATAGAACCCAATTGTTGTATAATAAGATTTGACACATTGCAGTTTTTTAATGGTGGGGTTATTTATAAATCAAAGAATTGTGGGTAGATGTGGGTGAACTGTGCAACATGCAGTTTGTGGACATGAGGCAGACGTAACAGACAGATATTTGTGTTTGAGGGGGTGATGTGTATGTGTGTGTGTAAGTGTGTGTGTGTGTGTGTGTTTATGTGAAAGTCTTCGTTGCTGGTCAACTCAGCGACATGCAGTTTGTGGACAAGAGGCAGATGTAACGGACTGACGTTTCTGTTTGAAAGAGTTGTTTGTGTGTGTGTGTGTGTGTGTGTCTTTGTTGCCGGTGTACAGTATTTCTGAATATGAATGCTGTCTGGACAGGAAATGGCACAGCTTTTATCACATGCAACCAATCCAAAATCGATTTCATATTCAGAAACGTTAACCAGTAACAGCCTGGTTGCTTTGACATATCAAAACCAAATTTTATCCTATTACATCATTTGAACAGGCGAGTCGTCCTGTTTATTTTACCATCCATTTGAGGCTATAACACATTGCAACTTATTCAACAGTGAGTAAACTGCGGATGTTCCCGCATAACAGAATAGCTATAACATTAGGCTACTCGTATTTGTTCTAGAAACATGCCTAGTTCCTTAGGCTCCCTCCTTCCTTCAGTGGTTACGTGTTTCATGCTGGCTACACGTGAACAACTCATACTTAATTCAACACAAGGTCTACAGACCTTAGAGGTGTACATTTCATTTTCATACATCAAAGCGTTAGCCCTTGACAGCCAATCAAATTCTATGTTGAAGCGTCCAAATAGGAAGTGAGGTCAAATCTCGGAGACGCTTTGAGGTATTGAGACCATATTTGGCGGCATGATTTTGGACACCATCCAAAGTAGCCTCAGTAAATGTGTTGTAATTTGGCCACTAGGGGGCGCCGCAATTAGCAAAAATGCATTTTGGCTCATATCTCTTTACGTCTTTGGGATGACATCTACATTTTTACATTGGAGGTGCTCTGGGCCATACCACTGATGAATCTAGGCAACTTGTCAGGTCAGTGTAAGAATTCGGCAATCGAGGGCAACGCCGCCAAACTCGAAGCAGCTTCGCGTCTTGGCCAAACTTTGGCGCTTTGACCTGAGGACAAGCGGTCGTGTCTCCTACCGGGCGCTGTCGTGGCGCGTCTGAGCAAGCACACTTCGCACTTTCCCACCGGGAAATGCATTCTAGTTGATTGTGTTTTTCTGTTTGTCTTGATTCCTTTTTAATGTTGGCTGTGAGGTAAATTGCCCCTCAGGGATAAAGGCATGTTCCATTAACCTAGAAAGTCAGAACTAGGAATGATATCACATCTGAGGTTAATTCCATTGGGATTAATCCCTATCTTGGATGGGAGAAGATATGCAGGTATACAAATGACTTGAAGCACGTTTTGCTTTGTATTTCGTATTTATTAGTACGCTTTTTAAAAATCTATTACTGCCACAGTGGTTCATAATTTTAACAACTATCAGGGGTCCACAAAAATCAAGGTTTCTCCAAAGATTCACATGTGTGATTTATTATTTCAGTTAAATCACAATGCGTTAAAAAAAACCTTGTGCTTAAAAACATATGGCAGATTTCCAATTTCTTAAGAAAATGGCAAAAAGAAAAAGTTTTTTGAAAACTTAAACATATGTGAGAATCTATACCTTCAACATTGAAAGAGGTTTCACGAGCTGAGTAAGAATAGCCAGTAGCAAAAAAATGTTTAAATACCTGAAGTGTTTCTGACCATGGTGTTATTCCAACTATACTACTATTCTCTGACATCAACACAGATCAAATTAGAAAAAAAAAAAATATTGCAAAGTTAAGTGTAGTATAATGCTGGTAGGAGGCCACTGAACCTTAAGACAACTACAATTCTATACTCAATGACACGTTGAAAACATTATGGTAAAAAGGACATATTGCTGTGGGATTAAGACTGTAGTTTCTTTACTTGAGGACATACATTTTTTCCCTGTCTCTGCCTATGGTTACCTATTAGTAGCTACTGTACCTACACCTGTGATGAAGTTCAGCATTTATCAATAAGGACATGTACTGTGTTTGACACATACAACATAATGTATGACAGGGCAACTAACAAGGAAAGTGATCGACTTATTACAGTTAAAAAAAAAAAAAAAAAAAAAAAAAAAAACATATTTTGGAGTGTGAAGAAAGGATTCTGAGATGTATCCACTAGAAACCTAACAGTGGACATTTTTTTGTCAGAATTTTGTTCTGTAACAGTACCATGTACAAGTAACTCTAGATGAAGAGCCATGATCAACTCTATAGCAGGTCCTCAGAGCTCATGTGACAGCATTTCTGAATAAAAGAGTCCCTCAGCAGAGATGGCATCACCTAACCCCACTGTCCGCAGAGGTTGTTTACACACCAGAACAGGGGTCAGGTAGAATGTCACATTATCACGGTGCCATATTGTGACAGGCTGATTTGGACTGATATTCAGTTGCTCCCTGGGCTCACTATGTGAGCTGTAAAATTTGTGTGGGGCTTTGAGGATCACTTTATGGACATCAATAGTCTGGATGCCACAAGCTTGACAGCTAGCCACACGTGCCCCAGCTGCCACAGCTGCGACCTGGTTGCCCCAGTATCCATCAACGGTAGCCAAAATGTGATAAGACAATGTGTGGAAATGGATGCGTGTAAGGTCAGCCTCTGAATTTGGATCACTGCGACCATGTTGCTTGAGGATCCACAGAAGAATGTCACTGACACGACCCACATCTGGTAAGCCATCCCACGTCTTCAGCTCAGAGTGTGGGCCTCCTCCCGCCTGGGATAGGAACAGCAACTCCTGTTCGTTCAGCCCGATGGAGTTCACTATGGGGATGACCTGCTAACAGAGCAGATGGTACAACTGCATGTCATGTCTGGCACATATGTAATGAATGTAGCTCTGCTAGACATATTCTAAAAGTACCCATTTCCGCTCCTTTCGTTTAACATTAGAAAACAAAAATGTTTTTTAATACAATGATAATATTTGATCGATGAACTGCATATTTAGTAGTGGATGGCATATTTATATTCAGTAGCCATAAGTGTGTAGATTTGAACAAAATCTGGTTTGGCTCTTAAAGGAATATTTCGGTATTTTACACTTTAAACCCGTTTTCTGTATTGCCTTGCATGCAAACGACTGTTTGACACCGACATTTTGACGATTGAGCCTGTTAAGTCCAAAAAAACGCGTAACTACCCGCATTTCCCTCTAAGCGGATTCAGATATCTCGCAACCGTGTGTGCCTAATGTAACACAACAGAATTTGAATTTCACTGCGAAACTTGCTATAGAAGATCGTTGAAGACCAGCAACCACTCGGTGAGCTGCACATTTTTTAAAACGAACGTTTAGGGGTGTTTTAAGGACAGAATAGTTTATGCACTTAGGGGGGAATTCTCCCCTTCGCACGTAAATAGCGCGTAAGCTTTTATTTACGCGTTTCTGTTGTGCGTCTCTCTGTTAAGCGGATTCTCCCATCTCCGCTTCTGTCACACCCACACCGTGCAAATTCGACATTATGGAAGAGGCGTGATTTATTTAAAAAAAGAACCAGACTGATCCACCACCTCCTTAATTGAGGTTGATATGAAAACGTGGAACGTGGACTTTCTCAATGACCTTCTGAATGCCATTTAAATCCAGAGAGAACACCAACCAGTCTTCGATTTTGAAAACGTATGCAAGGTGAACTGAATAAAGAACTGCCTACAGTAAAATGGTGTGTCATCACATAGCTTAACAAAGAAATTACTACACGAAATTTCACTTTTGCTTTGACGTTTGTTTATATAGAGTCAAGAGGTGCTTGAGGTGTGTAGATTTATAATTCAAACACTCACGGTTCACTACAATGTTTCGCTGGCAGCTGCCTCGCATAATATCAATTTATCTATATGCTAAGAAATATGTAGACTGACATCTGCAGCTTCGAAAACAGTAGACCCCACTGGCATAACGAATTCAATCTCCATAGAGAGAATAAACTATGCTGCTCCACTAGTGCAGACGTCTGTGCAAATGTATGGAAGACTTCGGTGAAGTTGGGAAGAAATGGACAGATTCTAACAAAGTATGCTATGGGATTATGACTTCTCGTCAAGTTAAAACTGAAGATGCATAATCGGTAAGCTCCAATACTGAAAGTGGGTGATAATAACGGGATTTTCACTATTTAACATTGCAGCCTATGAAGCCAGTGAAGGTAATGGCGCGAAATATGCCACCGTGTGACACTGTAATGCGGAAAACAGGAAGCTGTATCAGCTTATAAGCATCACATTTGATACTGTAATGTCAATTTGTAAATTCTGTGTTGCCTACATGTATTTAGAACTAGGCCTTCTGCCGACATAGCAATTTGCTGTTTCACCTTGTAGTGGCGCTCGACCTTATTCCACCCCTCCAGAGTCCGTAGCAGGAAAAGTTGCTTAAGCCATGGCAGAATGCGCGCAAGAGTTGTATATATTAGAAACGCCCAGATTTTGGGGTTGCTCCACCCAAAACGCGCAACTCTCTCTACCACGCGTAAATGGCCGATTTAAGTGGATGGCAGAATCCGCTTAGAGGGAAATGCGCGTAGTTACACGTTTTTTTTGACTTACGCACCCTTACGCGCATGGGAGAATTTCCCCCATAGCGAGCAATGTTAAAGCCATACAGAGATCATTCTAAAGCTGCCAAATTGCAGAAACAGGCTCAATCGTCGAAATGTCGGTGTCAAACAGTCGCTTGCATGCTAGGCTAGAAGAGGCGTCTTAAAAAAACGGCTGACGGATAACAATAGATGGGCTTGCATTGCAGCAAGCCCACTAAATAACAAAAAAGCTCCAGCTTTTATTATCAGCCTAGAAATAGAGATATTATAGCCTGATTACCATCGACTTTCAAAGGCTCTGCGAGACTTTAGTCTGACCAACAGCCTGTGCTAACACGGTTTCTTGCCAGCGCTGGTTGACCCGCCTCCTTTAAGTGCCTCGATTTGCTACTGGTAGATGTCAGAAAGCGGATTGCCGAGTTTAAACCAATAACAACACTCTTTCCGCTGCCTTGAACACGCCTCTACCCAGAGCCGTTGGAGCTGCTCAAAGTTGATTGGTTCTCGACCAAAGGGGGCAGTTCCGCAGATTTCGGGAACTTATAAATCCTTCTCAATGAGCAGTTGACCAGACCAGCAGCAAAAGCCTGAAGGCGTTGCGTCACTGGGAGGGCGTGCCAGGCTAGAGATATTAGGCTTTTAGTTTAGGTTTTAGGTGCTGTTTTGTTAGTTTAAAAAAGTGTGATGTGAAAAATCTATGAATGATGTGTCCAAACTTTTGACAGGCAAAGATATAACTAGAAAAGCACTCCGAGAGCGCAGACCTCCGCCAAGCGCCTTAGTTCCCCCTACATTTGTGGTTTGCACCAAAAATAATAAACACGTTTATGCTATCACCTTTCTTCAAGCCGTTCTAGAGATATAATGCGCAAAGCATGAGATATGGCTGTGACTTTTATTTTGACACACAGGAAACACTTCAACAGGATGTGTAGTTCAGGGAAAGCCAGATTGTATGCTTAGAAGCTGAGACCATTGGATTCACAGGTGTTCTGATTAGCCTGGGAACTACTCTGGGAGCTTAATGAATGCAGCTGCCTAGGCCATTATGACATCACAGCCTCCATTCAAGACTATGGGGGAAGATATAACAGCCTTATCACGCAATGTTAATAAAGAATCCTTAATTAAAAAGAATCCTGTGTCCATATCACTCCCAAATTGAATGGTGTCTTCCTTGGGTCATTTCAGACCTTCCCTGAAAATGTCATCGAAATCCAGCCATTACCTTTTGAGTTATCTTGCTAACAAACAGACAGACAAACAAACAAACAGACAGACAGACAGACAAACGCCGGTCCCTGATGAAAACATAATCTCCTTGGCGGAGGTAATAAACCTACTCATTTACATTTTTACATTATTTGACATATATTAAACCTACACATTTACCTCTTGCATGATGCTGCTCATGTACTCCTTGTCAGTCATGCTGGCCAACTCCAGATGAATGGGAATCTGGTTACGAACATCAGAGATGGCCACTACAGCCTTCACATACACAAAAAAACAGCCATCAGTACCAGCCATCAGTTAACTCTGCATGCTTAGAAAATCACTGTTTCTCATTCTACATTAGTATAGTACATTCAATGTGAGTTGAATAGTTATTTGTTGGGGTTATGTTTAAAACAAACCCTATGTTTTGTAAAATAATGAAAATAAATATGCAATGAAAATGATAAAAAAAAAAAAAATCCATTTAAATCCCATAACTTTGAAATTGACGAAGACTCAATACCCAGTTATTTTGCCCCAAAAAAGTAAGCTCTCAAAAGTGTGTAAGAGTGTTCTTGAATGAATTTGCATAGATTCTGTTCACCTAAGAACAAATCCTAAATCAGAAAACATTGGTTGAAGACAATCTTTGTGAAACGGCATAAGTGGACTTTAAGAACATGTTTCTTCATAAGGGCAAGTGATGAAAAAGGCCCATTGTTTTAAAATAGAAAAAGTCAAGGCACTGTATGTCAAACCACAAAAGTGTCTGACAGGCTCCCACTCCGGTGTGTTGTTTCTGTGAATAAACATTTTGACATAGTATCGCTGAAATTATAACCTCTTTGAGCCGTTCCCGCCACAGATTCTTCCCCATCCCCTCCATCATGTGCAGGCCAGAGAGAACTACCAAATCTGGCTGAAACTCTTCAACACTGGCAGCAAAAATCTCCATAGCACTCATCTTTCCATTGGCCACATCATGAGAAAAGATGAAGCGGTTAGCTTGGGGTGCTTGTGTCATGCCCCACTGTTCCCCTTTAGGACAAAGAAACATTGTTCAACAACTTGTTGAAAAGCAGTGAATATAGTTGTAGATGCAGAATAACTTCAAATCGATTCCATACCGGCCTGATACTCCAGAATAAGGTGGAACTCATCAGTCTCTTGAAGGGACTCAGGAGGAACTACAATCTGATCATCCAGTAACTGATGCAGCTTCGGCCCAACAGGTCCACAGAGCAGAACCTTGACAAACATTGATCAGTTAGTTACGTTTGTATGCACACGCACGCACGCATACACGCACGCACGCACACACACACACACACCTTGGAATTATAAGGTTATATCTTTACATTACATTTCATTTGGCTGACGCTTTTTAACCAAAGCGACTTACAACATGATAGAACATTTAAGACAATAATATCTGACATTTTTGTCAAAAGTGAGTTATACATTCATTCTTATGATGGGGTAACTCATTAACAATAAGATTTTTAAATCTGGAAATCAAAAAAGGTCTATCTGCAAAGTGAAACTCAAATTTAGTTTTAAAAGGTTCTATCTGTGAGCTTATCAGAACATGGAATGCAGACAAGCAGACCAATCAAGTTCAGTTTCTTTCTAATGTCGGCCTCCCCACACAACTCGGTGAATGAGGAAAAGGAACAGAGAAGACAGCTTTGCTTGGCAGAAAAACTGTGAAACAAAGCAACCAACATACAAAAAATCTCAAGGTGGAAGATTTCATAGGGCATACTGTACTACGACGGTGTACAAGGGCCACATATCATTTTTCTTTTCAGAGGGGGGGAGCAATATTCAGAGAGAAAAAATCACAAATTTGCCACTTTCTAAAGTCGCAAATTAGCGAGAAAAAAAGTCACAAATTTTCCACTTTATAAAGAGGAGCTGGGAAGGAGACTCAAACTCAGCTGTGTGTCGTTTGTGTAGGGCAGGCCTATAGTGTAGCGCCGAGGCTGTAGGCTAGCCCCCTTGTTGGACTCTTCCCCTGTGTTTCCAGTCTGTGCGTGCGTGTGTGTGTGTGTGTGTGTGTGTGTGTGTGTGTGTGTGTGAAGGCTACGTGCGAGAGAGTTTGGTGATTGACGAGTGGACGAGAGATTGACTGATTTAGCAGTGAGTTTACTGTTTTTCGAGTGGACACCTCCTGCTGCCCCGTGTACTAGCATGCAACGTCAGGAAAATAAATGACCCAAGTTTGGAACGACATCTCAGCCTCCCTGTCTATAACCTCCCATCAGTGCTACACTATTTTCCAGTAAACTATCAAAAAGAGAATAGAATCAGCTGTGTCGGCATCACGCTTTTATACTCTATCAAGCGAGCAATCACAATGTAGAGCAGAAACGACCGGTTACACTGTTAGCCTACACACAGACTTTATAATGTGGCAAATTTTCGACTTTATAAAGTGGCAAATTTGTGACTTTTTTCTTGGAATATTGCCCTGCTCCCCTCTGAATTTTTTTTTTATACGTGGCCCTAATACGGCGTCGTAGCGTACAGTGACAGCAGTCTAAATGCCAAGCAAGTTCAAAGTTTTGTTTTATGTTTTAGATCTTAACTAAATTATGCTAGTTTACTAATATTTAATAGTTATTCTGGTACTAAACCCGACTGAAACATCAATATTTGAAAGTTTCAAAAGACGGTAGCTGATATATCGGCAGAGTCTTTTTTAACCAACACAATTTAAAAACTTTCTCCCATAACAAAGTTTTGATCAAGGTGGGACTATATCTGTCTAAATAGGCCTAACTATCTGGTTTTCTAATGAAAGGCTTTTATACAATATTTTTCAAAACAGTAAAGCTATTTTTGCACAAAGACTTGAAGTGTGCGGATTCTTCTTTAAAATATACAATATTTTTCAAAAATGAAATAAGTAGTGTACAGTCTTTCACTTTAAATAACCACCATTGCATCTTCATTGTGGGCTATGCTTTAGCCATTGTAAACCATGCAATTCCTTACTTGGTGTAAACACCTTTGAAATGCAAAAAAAAATAAGACTGAAACTAAGGCGTGGAATGTGAGTGTTTAACGTTAAACAGACAGTTTCATATGCTCACATTTATTTTGTCTGCATTCTTCGTGACCTTAATGTAACAGTTTACACTCACTGACAGCACTGACAGGACCACCAAGGGCAGTCTGATGTAGCAATGAGTCAACTGCAGCTTAACAGCTTTAGCAAACAGAACGGTTTCAGTCCAGTGTTTTTAAGAATGCATCGTACTTCCACTGTGGCTAACTAACTTATGTATGATCAGAAAATGGATGGGATGACAGTTGAAAGACACAGTTACAGTCCTGTTATCAATATACAGTACTAGGTATAACCACATTTATATACTGATTCTTGAGAATTTGCCTAAAACATGTCTCACTAAGAAAAGTGCTGATTCTGTAGGAAATTAATACCATTTCCATGAACAAAAAGAATCAAGGTTATAATCAGGGGGTCCTTTGCACAAATGTGAGGTTCTTTTAAAGGTTTATTTTATTTTTGTATTAATTTAATGATTATATTCTGGCCCATACCCTACAAAATCAGTTGTTCTCGAATAGGAGATAATCATTTTGACTTGATTAAAAACACTAAAAGCAATCATTTAATTTAATTATATCTTTACCACATGAAAGAGCACATTGTATTATGTATTAGAAACTCCAAACAGTACGTTTTGAGCAATATTTACTATTATTTCGTGGCTGCTCAAAATGTGTCCCACATTTTCGTCACCACCGTCAGATATTTATAAAAGGCAATAAAATCAGGCAACTACAAGGTCAACTACATTCTTGAGGACCTCATTTTCAAACCTTCAGCCATACTGCATGCTTTAAGATCACTCAAGCTCCCATTAGTTTGCTATTTTCTCTTAAGGTTGTTCATATTTTTGGACACTGCTACTGTCACAACCATAACATGTCAACACCGTCTCTTTTGTATGCAAAATATTAGATTAGATTATAAAATAAATGTATACTTTTTAAGAAGAGGTTTGAAGTAGCCAGCAATAGGATGCAAACAGGGTGGATAATGTGAACAATTCATGCATATCATGTGAAAGAGTAGATTTTTGTCACCACCGTCAGATGTCACCCTCCGTCAGGTTTTCTGCTAAACGGTGGTGAAAAAAGCCTCCAAATGGTCCTCAACGGAGGCTTTTTGGACCAAATAGTTAAATAAAGTTGTCAAGCAAGACTTGGGTGGTATTCATTTTGGAATTTTATGTTGTAATGAAACCACTGTCAACACCGTCAGATTAGTGTCACACCGTCAGATTCATTTTTTATTTGTTTTAAATAAATATGCTTACAATATGTTTCTTCAGTGGTGTAGTTATTAAAGTAATAGTCTGTTTTAATTCAAAAATATGGTTGTTGGATTAAAAAAGCATACTTTTTCTATTTAGGCCTAAAAAAACGTTGTATAAGTACTGGAAAAATGCCTATTTTATGAAAAAAATACAAAAAGGGGAGGTTGCACCGGTACATTGCTGAACAGCTAAGACCTTGGTCTATAATGACATACCTTCAGATTTTGTAATTTAACTAACTTTTTTTTTTCAAAATTAAAACCTGTTTTAGGCAAATTCTCAAGAATCAGAAATACAACAACAAGAAATTTGACTCCATCACTCAACCGATGCTAAAGTTATTTTACCTTTTGACGTAACATTAAGCTAGTGACCAGTGGCTCTAAGATCAACATTAGCCTACTGCAGTAAAAACCCAAGCATGTCGGGTTTATTTAGGCTTCCAGATGAAATGAAGTTATATTTTACGTGAAAATGATCCTACCATGAACACACAAACCACTTCAGAACCTACTCAAGAAGCAAGAAGCTGCACCATCTGGCGGACAAACTATGTAGCGACAATACTGGAAATCAAACTGAAGGATCAATATTCGTTTTTTCTTTATTCAATTTTAAAATATTATCCCACAATAATACAGGACATATATTAACTTTCAGGATTATATCCCACTGGTACAAAATCATAATTATCATCATACAGAAACACACTTTTAACCCCAGGGCCCAAGGCCCTCCCACCCCACTCCATTGACCTACACAGGACTACAACAGGAAACAAAGACAACATTGAAGTTCTAAAAACGGCAGGTTTCATTTTCAGCCTTATTGCACTTTCTAACTTGAGAAGAGACACGTTTTAAATGGGAAAATTACCGGAAATCTTAGTCACTTTTAAGCATGATGCTAGCAGGCGAGAAGCTAATGGTATAATCTGATTCAATGATCTATGCTAGGCTGAAGCTAAAAGTTGTATCGCCAGACTCACAGAATGGCTGGATGAACGGAAAAAAGGTAAATATCGATTGTTGAGGGGAGGTGGAAAATGAGCTTATTTCCAGAAATGGTGGAATATCCCTTTAACACTGATCAAATGTTTCATATAAAGTACCTGCAATATTAAGTTCCATAATAGAGCATATTTAGGCAATAAGGCAGTGGCGGTTGCTGCTCATTGGAATAGGGGAAGCTCTGATAAAAATGGTCAACTATTAAATTAATATTATTGCTGCTATATTGTTATTTGAGGGGGAAATATATCCTAAACAGAATAGACCAAACAGTAGCCAGACGAATCCGGCGCTGGATTCGTCAGATACGTAGGGTTCTGAGACATTGCAGCTGGCTTGGTTAGATTAGAACGAAGCTTACATTTTACCAGTTCACTTTGGGGGGTTAAATATGCTATTTGGTAGCCTACTAGAGTTATAGTACGTGACTATTCTACGTTCATATGCCTTGCTGTTTTATTTGGAATCTCCCATGGTGGGGAATGCTATCAAATAGCTTATAAAATTCAAGTAAACATTAGCAATTTAGCCAAGCAACACAGTTATTATGGCGAGCTATGTGGCTAGCCTACAACTTAGCCTAAATATACAACTGAAACAAATGCAAATCACGAACTCTGTAACTCCACATTACGGTTTTATTGATAGGATATGTTGTGTACAACATGCAATAGAATTAAAAATTTGAGCCTTGCCTCTCGAGTTCACCTGCCAACCCTGTAAAGTTCCGTAACTTTCACGCATCCCTGAACTTGAAACCAGAGACCGTCTCTGTTGAAACTTCCTGTGCAATCGCGAAATATGCTTGTCAATCAAAAAAAATTACGGTTCCTCCAATCATCATACAGAAGCTAGGCATCCGAGCCATCCCACTGTCCCATTCACCCCCAGAGAGGCCGGGCTTCCCTGGATATGACGATTTTGCGGCGTTTATCCAATATTCATCTAGCTCAGGGATGGGCAACTGGCGGCCCGCGGGCCGCATGCGGCCCGCCTCCTCACTCAGTGCGGCCCGCGGATGATCATTTTTACTGTGATTAAAAATGCGTGTTTTTTTTTTTTTTTTTTTTTTACCGCACCGTCATTGTAATTATACTGTTCGCCGATAGATAGCGCCTCCTGTGCAAACCATCTCGGGCCCTCGGACCTTTACCATCACTGAGGAAAAACAGTGCACACATAGAAGAAAAGTAGAAAAACCGTAGGCTACCTTTCAGTCAAAATCGGAAGCAGTGTCTGTTCATAGAATGGTAAGGCAAACCCATGTCAAGTTTTGCTAGAAACTATATCAGCCATGAAAGATTTAAACTTCAGTCGCCACTACATTACAACACCTTGCGAAAAGTTATCAGAAGTAGCCTGCCCTAAACACACGGAGCTTCTCGGCCGCTGTCGTAGCCGACCTCAAATCAAAAGTAGGCTAGCCTACACTAACAATAGCGACTAATTGCCAGAACTACACAGGAATCCGTCTTTTGCTGTTTCGCTTGAGCTTGCCAAAGCAAAGAAGCTGTATCAGATGGCGAAATTGTTTGGGTG
This sequence comes from Sardina pilchardus, assembly GCF_963854185.1. Classification (NCBI taxonomy): domain Eukaryota; kingdom Metazoa; phylum Chordata; class Actinopteri; order Clupeiformes; family Clupeidae; genus Sardina; species Sardina pilchardus. The sequence goes on along the minus strand of NC_085003.1, from coordinate 1,365,940 downwards.
CGTAGTGGAGGTAAAAACTTCGAAACGGTATATTTGTCCCGACGCACGGTGACGCGCATAATTGTTGACATTCTAATAATGTCGAGGGGGGGAGCTGAGACAAATCATGCATGACTGCAAGTAGGCCTACTGTAGCTTACTTTTTGGCGTTGGATGAGAGTACAGATGTGATGGATGTTACATGTTACATCTGTAGGCCTACTCTCATTATGGACGTTAGGGAATGTCTATAAATTCTTAAAAATGGAGTGGGAGCATAAATGCATTGAATATGAGGCTTGTTGCACTTCATGATGGGCCATTGTTTTTCAATTCTGTGCCATCATTGAATGGTGATTTATGTGAGCCCTTTGCACTGAAAATAACACTTATCACTGGCTGTAAAATATTTGTATTTGTTGTTAGGGAGTCTATGTAAAATATGCATTTGAGCATGAAAATGGACATATTTCGTTCTTATTCAGAATTATTTTGCAGCATCAGATGTGCGGAAGTGTGCGGCCACATTTGGCCCTCTGATGGTGATGATAAAAAAATGTGGCCCTCTTAGTCATGAAAGTTGCCCATCCCTGATCTAGCTTTTCCTGCACTGAGACCAGCCCACTCCGTAGTGCCATCGAAGTCCAGTGAGGCCGAGCCTCTATGGGGATTTTAATGGATCGTGTCGTCACAGCAATTCATTAGACGTGCGAAATCGCGATAGATGACAGGCAAAACCTTATTGCAAAACGAAACTATAACGATATAGCCATGAAGTTGAACACGTTTTTAGCATGTTCCAGTTGGAATATTAGGCTTGCTAATGTAGCTCATAATAGGCATTATTTCATGCAATTTTCCGTGATATTTTAGAGGAGGCTGAGCCTCCCCTGCACTCAATGAGCAATCGCCTCTGCAATAAGGTAATTGATGAATGAAACACTAGCATTGACTGCTTCTGAACATAGTACTGATGTATGAAGGTGTTATGTGTTATGTGTTATGAAGGAGAATTGTTGTGAACAATCTGCAGGATGAACCTTCTCAAAATTACAAAAAGAGCCCGAAAGAGCATTGTTAGCCCTGAGCTGGCTGCTATGATAGACAGAACCAAGCTTTCTGATTGAAATATTCAAAGGCCTTGAGCAACCTCTAGATATTGTAAGAACAATTAAAAATGTTGTACCGTGTGTTTTTATTGATATCCTAACACATTTAGGGGGTGAGAGTTGAACATTTCCAAAAAAAATGTGGAAATTTTAAGGACCACCCTAGTGCGAGTTCATGATTTGGATCATGCTTCTCCTGAGTCTCTCGGTTCTGGCCTTATGACGACATACCCCTGCACAGGGCTGTACACTGCGAGCAAAAACGACTAAAAATATATTAGTGCGAGTATAAAAAATGAAATACTCGCACACGTGCGAGTACTGATTTCAACCCTTTCATTCCCACTTTGCTCCTAAAATGAATCCACACCAAGTGGATCAAACTTGTATAGTACAATTTTCACGCATCTGTATACAAATTTCAGAGTTGACAACTCTTACGCACCTGGCCAGACACTCACGCTTTCAGCATCAACCTCGCTCTCTCACACACACGCAAGAAATTTCACTCCAAATCCATTCTTCTTTTTCTTCAATCTGTTCGTTATCAGTTGGTGACTATGTAGCAATTACCGGTGAAACGGTAAACCATGATAAAACTGTTGACTATAACAATTACTGTGTTCATTTCAAATATTGTTATTATTACAGTTGATAGGCTTAACACGGTGCGTTAATTCCTCCCAGCTTCACCCGAGCCTGCATTTGACATAGGCCTGGTAGACTTCTATGAAACAAAAATGGTCTAAATTATGTATTTAACCACGTTTCGGTGTAGGCTACATCTGCTTTTAAGGCGGAACATTTTCATCGCAAATGTGAGCTGTATATAGCCACTCTGCGTCTTTTTATGGCTACGTTCACATTAAATTCATTCCACTAACGTTATCAGGAAAATACCATAACGTTTTATTTTGAGCACTGGTTGTCACTCATTGGATATAACAGATATAGGCTACCAAACTCCAAGACAAGTCATGGCAGAGTAAGTTAAGCACCCAGCCAATTAAACATGACCAAGGAAAAAGTGAACGGACAACTTACAATGCCATGCCACGGCAGGCTACCTAAATCATAGAAGTTAACATTGCTGGACACTCATCTTTTCTATTACACCGGAAATATTTGTCTTTACCGTTGTTAGTTTTTTGAACATTCATGTTATTTAATGAAAACATGTATACTTGAACTATGCGTGACTATTTTCCTAAAGAATGAAACCTAATGATGTTCACGTAGGCTACGGTACTTCTTAAAGTGACAGGCACTCAATTAGACCTACACACCACCCCTGTGATATCATTAAAGACAAGTGTAATCAATATGAAGTATTCAAATTACTTAGAATTTTAAGCTATAAGTAATTATGCAGATCCTATAATGCTATGAATTGTTAGCAAAATGTATACAAATTCTGAATTCAAAATAAACCGCTCACAAAAAGTAAGGAAATTTGACTTTGGCCCATTATATCTCCCCTTTAGTAATACCAACCAGTAAAGTGTTTCATATCATTTTTATCGTTGATTTGTCACCTTTACAATGAGGTATAGCTTGTAAGCATAGGGCAATCACGCAATGAGCAATACAGCCAAATGTCTGAGTAGTGCCAACCAAAAATGGCCAGTAATAGGGTTCTGCTGCCAGACATCTCGTTTTGGGCTTCAAGTGCTACCAGGTGAGTTTAGATACCGGGATGAGATTCTGGAGCCAGTGGCAATTCCATATCTCCAGAATATGGGACCAAATGCCATCCTCCAGGATGACAACGCTCGCCCCCATAGAGCTGGGATTATCAGAGAGTACCTCCAGAATTTGGGAGTGGAGAGGATGGAATGGCCTGCCATGACGTGAGTCCAGACCTCAACCCAATTGAACACTTGTGGGATCAGCTTGGGCGTGCTGTACGTGCCAGAGTCACCAACAGAACCAGGTTGGCTGACTTAACAGATCCTTATCGAGGAATGGAATGCCATCCCACAGCAGAATGTAGCCAGGTTGGTGACCAGCATGAGAAGAAGGTGCCAAGCTGTTGTGGCTGCATATGGATCCTCTACACGCTACTGAGGACCCTGACACTGAGTATAAAATGAACGAATGTATGCCTAACATGTTTTGTTTTCCTCATTTCTGTGGGAGAGTGCAATCATCAATGCTTGAAGTAACAAAGGTGAATTCCAACAGCATAACAGGCCATTTTGGCACATTTTGCGTTGGCACTACTTACACATTTGCTTGTGTTGCTCATTCCATGGGAGCCCAATGCTTACAAGCTGTACCTCATTGTAAAGGTGACTAATAAACGATGAAAATGACATAAAACACTTTAGTATTATTAAAGTGGAGATATAATGGGCCAAAGTCAAGTTTCCTTTCTTTTTGTGAGTGGTTTATGAAATAGAAACCAGACTAGGGCTGTTGGAACGAATTTCGGTATTCGAATGTAATTCGAATTTGTAAAAAAATAATACTATTCGAATGTTAAAATTATAATTCTAATGTGTTTTTTTGTTGTATATATACAACAAAAAATATATAGCGTTGACTATATTTATATTAGCAAACGACAGCTTTAGGTGCTGCTGAAATCCCTCCTCCTTTTCTCAGCACTCCGGTCAAGTGTTTATTGTTGCTATGTTACCAAAACTGTCTGACAGTAAGGCCAGCACGTCTTTTTGGAATGTTTGCCTAATGCTAACTAACTAGCCAACTAGCCAACGAGCTAAATGAAATAGCAGCAGTCATTCAGCAGTTGGCTTCAGACAACCTGGGACCAAAACACGTCTACCTTTCACACTGCGAAATCCCCCTGTAACGTGAATGTAATGTTTCTCAGTCAGAAAAGGGCTATAATTTACTTAGCAAGACAGCTATCACGTAAAACAAGTCAACTACGATGTCATAGTGGCAGTGGCATAGGCTAAGCCAGTTTTTACAGTGTGAGTAGATAGAAAAATAGTAAATATTAATAAGTCAAAATTGACCATTAAATATTTTAATATAATTCGAATTTAGAAAAATAATAATGAATGAAATTCGAATGGGATACTAGAGGAAGATTGACAGCCCTAAACCAGACAAGCCATTTTCTGTGTGTATGGAGGGTTTGAGCAGAGACTAGGATTGCCACTGCTGTGAATGATCTGTATCCTGCTTAAGGCAATAAGGTTTTCAATGAAATTTCATAGTGCTCCTAAAATGTTTTCTGTGCTCCTAAATTTTTTAATTTAGGAGCACCTATGCTCCTAGTGAAAAAGCTAAGCGTACAGCCCTGACCCTGCATCTCTTTGCTGACATTCAGTGTCAAACTGTTAGACTGACACCTCTGTGCCACCTCCTCAACCTGATTTAAGTATGCTTGTTTGTTGTTGTTGCTAATCAGGCCCATAACAACAGTGTCATCTGCCAACTTGATAGAAGTGTGACTGGCTTTGCAGTCATGCGTGTAGATGTTGTACAGCAAGGGGCTCAAAACGCAACCTTGAGGGGCACCAGTGCTGATAGTTAATGTGTCCGATGTCAGACCACCCACTCTAACCAGTTGTGAACGGTTAGTGAGAAAGTCAAATATCCAGTGACAAAGCGAGGAGTTCAGTCCCAGGGCCTTCATCTTTGTGATTAAGGTGAGGGGTACTATGGTATTGAAAGCTGAACTAAAGTCAATGAACAGCATTCTCACATAGTTGCCCTTCCCTTCCTCCAGGTGAGTTAGAGTGGTGTGTAGGATATTGGAGATGGCATCTTCTCTGGACCTGTTGGCTCTGTAGGCAAACTGGAGGGGGTCAAAGGAGCTAGGGAGGGATGAGCAGATCATATATTTCAGCAGCCTCTCAAAACACTTCATCACGTCAGCGCCACAGGGGGGTAGTCATTTAAACATGATGGACTCTTGTTCTTTGGCACAGGAACAATAGTAGACTGTTTGAAGCAAGTGGAAACTATCTCTTGAGCCAGCGACATTTTGAAGATGTAAGTACAGATGGTACGGGTTGAGAATGCTCCTTTCTTTGCCGCACATCGGGAATCCCGAAGGTTCGGGACTTTGTAATTAAAACTGCAACCGCAAGGGGGCAACATAAGACCGCCCTAATAACATGAAGGTTCGGCTCATGCCGGAAAACACAGAAAAACCCGAAGACACCGCGCTGGTTACAAGCGGAGAAAAGAGACATGACGCTCGGCATGGCAGATTGCAGTTGCAGAGTTTTCGAATGTCTTACAGCCTACCTCACAGCTCTCTCACGCGACGTAGCCTATAACTCAGTCAGTCCAGCAGAGATGCCAGAGCAACGTTTTGGTCAATGGAGAGGGAGAGAAATGCTCCGCATATCCGTCTCATTTAATCCGTCTCATTTAATCATTAAAATGAAGGTGATGACTGGCGAAATTAATCAAACAACGTTTCAATAAACCATTGTTGAAATTAATGAAAATGGTTTTAGAAAATCACCTATAGGCCTATCAGAAGGAAACAGCCTTCAATTCAACCTAAGACTCGATAGGCAACCTTAGATTAATTCATTAATTCATTACCATTGACAATCACTTGGAGCTTGAGCTGGGTTTTGATGGGGATAAACATAGCTCTTCTTCTAGCCACCTCAGCGCTGTCCTCTGCGTTGATCTCCTACCCCTTGTAGTCCAGAGAACTTCTTTCACGCGCTAGCTGCATTATTTGTTGCTTCACCTGGAAGTGGTGAATACACGCTATGAACGGACGTGGCAGTGGTGTAGCACCACTGGCTTGCCTCTTCTGGATGGCTAGCCTATGCGCTCTATCAACGGTCACAGGGCGGGGGAAAGCCTCAGCTTGCAGGACGTCTTGCAGGAAGGATTCTATGAATGAGGTTGGTTGTTTGCCTTCTTCTTCCTCTGGTATGCCGGTTATTCTTATGTTGCATCTTCTGGATCTGTTCTCAAGGTCGTTAACCTTTAATTTAGCTGCTCGTTCTCTTCTGACTCCAATGCTGACTCCAATGTAGCCATTCTCCCGTCAAAGTCATTCATTGCTGTTTCTGTTTCTTAAATCTTTCTTAAAAATTGGCCTATAGGACACTGACTGGATCTGCTGACTGGATCTGATCACGATGTACATTCCCAACCGCCCATTGCGATCTTCTGAGGAGCGTCTGTTATGTCGACCAACCATACATGCTAGGTCAAATTGTAGATCCTATTCTTCAGTGATTCCGTGTTGGTGGAATGAGTTGCCCAGTGCTCTCCGTTCCAGCAACAGCTTTGGATCTTTTAAGAGGAGTCTTAAGACATATTTGTTTAATATGCACTTAGTCCTTTGAGTTTGTGATGTGTTATGGTTTGTATAATAGTATTGTTTTGTTATAATTTGTCCATTGATAGAATTTTGCTATTGTCCTTAAATTAAGCCATACCATGCTTTAGTTATTATTATTATATATAATTAACTGAGTGACTTATTTGATTGCTATTCTCATTTCACTGTTTTATTTCTCATTAGGTTAGTGCTTAAAATTATTGTTTTACTGATAATATTACTATTCTCCCTATTTTGTAATTGTTCACTGTTAATTTAATTTGTATTGTTATTTATTTGTATGTCGCTTTGGACAAAGGAGTCTGCTAAATAACCATAACCATAACCATAACCATAACCAAATCATCTGGTCATGTTTAGCGATGGTGGCATGATTAGAAGAAATCTGTGACGTTAAGTTGGCAATAATTCGCTCTTCCATGCCAGAGAGTAATTACTGTATTTCAGTCAGCAAAACCTGGCTACTTTCTCCATCATCATTGCTAGATTGGAGGCTAGCTCTTTGCCACTGTTTTTGTTGTTTGGTATTTTGCCCTTAAGTTTGTCCTTACTGCTCATTTCAGCCAACTTTTAGCACGTAGTGTGTCCAAGACTTAATACAGGCGGGTCACTAAAGACTAATACTGGTTTCGAACAGAGAATGTGAAATAAATAAATGTTGAATTATATAATATTGCACATAAATGTTTGCTCAAAGCTGTAGAGGCAAAATTTCACAGCTGTACAAGCCAAAGGAGCCATGTTGGAAGTTGGAAGAAAAACTTTTCAAAACTATTAGAGATGCACACAATATTTGGCATTTCTCTTATCAGATAACAAGTACCAACTTACCATGAGCTGAGGGTAAGATGCAAACTTCTGTCCCATAAGAGCAGCATTCCCACCCACATAGAGCTGAAGAGACAAACAAGATCAGACATGTAAATCTAACAAAGATGCTATCAGCACATCAGTCACAAAAAACTGGTGGGTACACAGACGTCTTAACCAGCTGCACATTTACCTTCTAATTTACATCAAACAGACTCTAGCAGACCCTTGTGTACACAGAAAATATACACTATGCTCTCCTCTGATGCTAAGATCAGTCTGGATAGGTCACATTCCAAGGATCCAGTCATCAAGATCACTGCCCCAACAGTTAAAAACAGGAAGGAAGTGGAATCCACAGGAAGCAGTTAGGACTGCAGGGATATTGTTGGACAGGTGCAGAAGATTTGGTCTTCATACCAGTTCAAAAGCATGGTGTATGTCTACAGCACAGGAGAAGAGACAGATGGTAACCAGCTTTGATTGCTAACAAGAAGAGCAAACTAGACGTTCAAAAGCTGTGTCTCAAGCGAAACAAGGATAGTGGACGAACTGACATGGGGCCTGATTTTGCCGACCGCGCAATGAGCTTTCGCGACTTGCGCAACCTTGTACGTTCTCTAAATAGGAGATGATATTGCGCCCTAACAGGCGTGTCAGTGAAGGGAAGAGGTGTGGTCCGGCGCAAAGCTCGCCAGTCGCTAATATATGGATGCAGAAAGTAAGTGCGGCACTGACCAGGAAAAACCTAGTCGGAAATCACTCGCGCGTAGCTGAAAGGCTATTTTATGAGCGCATGAGGCTTGGGGATATGGAAGAGTGCACAGTGCGCACACACACCCTACTTCTTTCATCAGCAGGAGCGCGCAGCCCGAATATAATTAAATAATATTTGTCTGTTTCTCGGTTTTAGGTTCGTGTATTGGTCAGCAAAAAGTAGCATACATAGCATAACAACATCCACATGCAATAATACAACAATAACGTCTAACAGTAACATTACACAGCCCTATGGCTAAGTTACCTTTAATTTTGTTCTAGCCTACCTTTAACGTCTGGCATTAAACAGCTGTAACGTTCTGACAACTGTCTACCTTGTTATTGCTCATCTGGAATAACTCCTCTAGCTGCCTCCATCCTCCATCCTTTCTGTTTTGTTTGTTTAAAAGAACTTGCGATATCCATGATGAGTAGGCTATTGAGTTAGTGAATTAGCTTCACATTGTGTGCTGATGGCGGAGTAAAAGAAAACAACTAGTAGCTTAGTTGCGCGCCTGCGTGCGTAATCTCTCCTGTTCAGACGAAATGTGTGCACGTGGATATGAATTTCCCCTTGGGGATCAATAAAGTATCTATCTATCTATCTATCTATCTATCTGATATAGCTCTATAACGCATTAAGTTAATTTTGATAACGCGTTGACTGACTTTTTCTTAAAGGTCCCAGAGAATGGAAATAATTTTTTTCTTGGTTTTCATGAATTATGAGAGGTTGTGCATAAACAAAGAGCCATCATGAACATGAGGCATGGTTGTGCCCTCCTTCATATGGAAATCTTGAACTAGATATACACTAAATAGACACTAAAAAACGGGCGATTCAGCAAAACTGCTTGCTTGTGATGTCAGACCTCGCAAAGCCATTGAAGTTCAATTGGGGTTGCCAAAGAGGGCGCCATTTAGTCAAACAGACCATTTCAATACCCAGCCTAAATATATGGTTTTAATTAGTCTTGTAAAATTGCAATTGAGTTTATTTTTTAAAATCAAAGTTGAATATATACTATTTTAACATCAGAGAACACAGTGCAATACTCAATTCATCCATTCTCTGGGACCTTTAAAATAGAAAATTGTAAATAGCCTGATGGCAGGCAGCTAATGGGATGCTGTGCATATTGGGTGGGTACGGTATGGCATGCCAATTTGGTGTGAATACACATACACACAAGGGAAATGTAATAATGATAATGATCAATAGTGAGAACTGGCTTCTGGCTACTGCTGCGGCTGCTGCGTTCATTCTGAAATAATCTATTGAAGTCATAAGCCCCGAGAGACCGTAGGCAAGTGCCTAAAACCCCCCTTAGCTGTTCTAAAATCAGTGTAGCCTAAACCACAGACTCGAGTGGCTTATTGCTTTTCTAAAGCGGTAACTATACGTCGATGTATTCATAGATAATCATTCTTCCACCAATAAATATTTCCTCCATATGAATGGTTGACATGCAACATCGAGACGCAGCCACTTTAACTTTTGTGCAAGTTGTGGTAGTGCATTAAAGAAATGCGGTAAAGGTGTATGTTTGTTTTGTATTTTATAACAGCATCGAAAGCGATTCAGCCAATCATCATCAAGGACCGGAACTATCCTTGTTAGAAAATAATATTCACACATCATGTACATTATTTTCACAATTTCCCGACATAAAAGTTGCCTCCATTACGCGCCGCCCATGCCTCTCGCACCAGCAAGTCGGTCTCTTTTGGAGTAGACGCCCAGGTAAATCCGCCATGATAATACCAACAGGCCATTGAACAATGCGCCAGGCTTTTAAAGGGAATGAGAGTGTGAAATCTAACTGGTTTATTGCATGCTACGCCCAAAAGACACCCACGACTAATTAACTAAATTAAGACAACCCCTTTTCACTTTGCGCCAAGCGCAATGTTCACTTTTCACGCAGTCATTATAGCCTTTTGCGCTAGGACCGCCCCCAAAGAAACTTGCGCGAGTGACTTGCGACAATGTCCATTTGATCCTGATAATAGAGCCCATGGTGTAGTGAGAAAGATCAGCTGGAAAGAGCTATGGGCTATGGATGCTAACCACATTGTATTCAATTCATTGTAGGAGCCACTTATGATGTTCCTCTTACTCGACAGAACCTCAGTCAATGGGTTGGTGAAAACGGAAACTGTTATTTATGTATGGGTCATGGCTCTTTAAAGCAGGTTTAAAGCATTCTCAAACTGTGGCAAGCGAGACGCTTCTAGGGGGTACGCAAGATGAAAAGGGCTATGGCGGAGAGGATCTTTTGTAATTAATTCATGAATAAATAAATTATTTTGAATCGGGTCATAATGATACGGAAACATGTAAAACATGTAAATTTGTAAACTCTATAGTAGGCTATGTTTTCATTAAAAAGGGCGGCTTATTAAACATGATACCTGCATGTGTCAGTGTGTTAAGTTTTTATGTGTCGTATAGTGGGGGTACGCAAGCAGAGTCAGGATGTAGGTGGTGGTACGCCGGGAAAAAAATTAGAAACCACTGCTTTAATACACTATAAAATCATTTAACCATTGAAACTACTCATGTACTCATACTCATCTATTGAACTGTTCAACAAATCCAACTGTCAGTTATCATCAACTATGCTTCCATTCAACTACACGAAACCTCCATGTACCTAGCAACCAACATAGCAACCATTAAAGTTAAGCGTTTATGACCGTTTCCATAGCAACTAACATGATTATACTGCAGTAATTTCTTGTTTCCTGATAGTGGCCACCATGGATACCCTAGCAACAAATGTTTAAAAATAAAAGTCCTCACTAGCAAGTTAGCATGGTTAGCATTGTTAGCATTTTTAGCATAACTGCTAGAAATCATTAGCTAAGTTAACTAATCAACCTGGTTAGCATTGTTAGCATAGTTAACATTTTTAGCATAACTGCAAGAAATCATCAACTAAGTTAGCTAATCAACCTGGTTAGCATTGTTAACATAGTTAGCATTGTTAGCATTTTTAACATAACTGCTAGAAATGATTAGCTAAGTTAGCTAATCAACCTGGTTAGCATAGTTAACATTGTTAACATAGTCAGCGTTTTTAACATAACTGATAGAAATCATTAGCTAGGTTAGCTAATCGACCTGTTTAACATTGCTAGCATAGTTAGCATTGTTAGCATAGTTAGCATTTTTACAATAACTGTTAGAAATCATTAGCTTACTAAACCAATCAACCTGGTTATCATTGTTAACAAAGTTAACATTTTAACAAACCTTTTAGAAATCATTAGTTAAGTTACAACTGGAATGTTTAAGCTTTAAACTGTCTACCTTCACACATCAACTCTCTTTAAACTATACAACCACCATGTTTACCCTTGCTACACCTTAGTAACCATATCTACATTATCTATCTATATATTTTTGCATTTTCATGCACTGGTAATTCCTTGGAATTGCATTTCTAGTTATTATTATCATTAATGCAAGGAACGTCTGTCTGTGTGTCACTCTGTCTGTCTGTCTGTCTGTCTGTTCCACGCATAACTCTCAAACCACTCATCCGACTAAAATTTGGAACAGGTCTTGCTAATGGCATGCATGAGTGCAGTGCAATGTTTGGTAGTTTTTGGACAAAAAATGACAAAGATATCGTAAAATTTAAAGGAGTCCTAGAACGCATTTTTTGACCATTACAAATTGATCTTTGTGCCTAAATAATGTCATATGTAAATTTGTGGGGCTGAAAACGCCCCAGGAGCACTGCTAGATCGCCTAATACAAGGTCATAAATAAGCCTTGCAATGAAACAGTTTGTTTTTCCCGCCCACTCAGCAAGTTCATGAATATTCAAATGAAATGTGCGCTGATTGGACGATTGGCCGATATGTCCTGAAAGTTGATTGGCTCAATCCACCGGTCTGAAGCTAGAGCAAGTGAAACTACGTTTACTGCTGGAGTAAATAAAGCTATCAACAATGGATTTAAATATGGAATACAGCCGTACATGTATGAACCTGAGTCAGAAGAAGGTTCCGACGAAGATGAAGTGCAGCAGATTCCCCAACGGTAGGAAATGAATGTGTTAGATTGGTAAGTTTTATCAGTACATTTCTTAGTAACTCTCCAAAGTTAGCTGTAATAACGCTAGCATTACAACGTCTCTGCACATATCTAGATACTAGCATCTTAAGAGCAGTTTAACAAGAATTATTACTCGAAGGTATGCAAATGAGAGGGGGTGTATCTAAAGGGGGATGGGCGCCTATTACGTGTTATCTGAGCTCTGTTCAAATTGGACCATTTCAACACGGCTGTTTCTATTTTCCCATTTGTATACGAAAGCAGGCGGGAGACGCGGTTAAGTCTTTGGCGTTGTCCTTTGGACACTGCTCGCAGCCTAAATTCAACAGGAACAAGGTAAATGTGGTTTTGAAATCTATGACTCCTTTAAGCAAAATACAATTCTACCGCATTGTTTGTACTGGCACTGCACACGTGTTTGTCATGGCTTGTAGACCACAATTTGTTCAATAATTATTGCCCAGATTTAGGACAGGCTACCCGAATATTCAGTAAAGAGACCCTATGCAACATTTTCATAGTCATAAAATCGCTTAGAAATCGTTGTTTTGCTTAACTGAACAGTTTTATCGAAAACAGTAATATTTCCTCTATATATGTATAAATAAACACGCTAAAGCAAGGGAAGCTCTGCAGAGAAATATGCAAGCATAAAACGAGCTAAAACGAAAAGCGAAACCGAAACCGAGATGAAATCGCCAATCCTGCATAGTTTCTCTTTAAAGCCCACACCATACCACCGAAGCGTGTTGAGTCCTAACAATAATAGCGGCTTATTATGGTAGCAAATAATGTTAACTATCAAAGAAATAGACGTAATGTAGGAATGCACATAGATATGTTGCAGCAGGTAATGGCTTAGGCCTGGGATTCCCAAACTGTGGTACGCAAGCTGCTTCTGGGGGGTGCGTGAGATGAAAAGGGCTATGGCGGAAAGGTGTTAAAAATTTACTTTTCAAATTTGGTGGTTCACTATTAAAGCGACCCTATGCAACATTTTCATAGTCATAAAATCGCTTAGGAATCGTTGTTTTGCTAGACTTACCAGTTTTATCGAAAACAGTAATATTTCCTCCCGCCCCCAGTGTCCCTACCCGCTATTGCAGCCTTGCAGTTTGTCTAGGAGGCGATCACTCCTTGTTTACATCTGGAAGTCTGAAACGTGTAAGGAAGAAGAAGAACCACGCTTGCAATTTATAAATATATGTATAGCCTATATGTAATATACACGCTAAAGCTGTCGGGGAAGCTCTGCAGAGAAATATGCAAGCATAAAGCGAGCGAAAATGAAAAGCGAAACCGAAACCGGAGATGAAATCGCCAACCCTGCATAGTTTCTCTATGAAGCCTGAAAGTTGAAGTTGAAAGAGTGTCGAGATTTCCACCCGCTGTTTGCGATACAAGCCGCTTTCATTCATTCGTTGGACGTGCGCTGTGCTGTAATGGAAACGATGTTGGATAGCCAAGTAGCCTAAATTGAGGTTTTTTTTTTTTTTTTTAATTATGCATGATTTACTTTACTTGCTAACCAATACTTGTAGTATTGCTTCAGCCTCTGCCAAGCTCAGAAGGGGACGGCAAGCGACTGGTGGCTTGAGAGGAACGTGTTGTAGACCCATGCTGTACTGTAGGACAACAACCTTTCATTGGTAGCAGTATTAAACCAACCAATAATATAAAATATTAAGAAGAGCTCTTTCATTTTATTGAGTTAAATCGAAACAATGTCTTCTAGTGCAGCGTTTCTCAACCTTTTAGTTCTGAAAGGGTCGCGGATTGAATTCCGATTCAAATAAATAAACAAATAAACAAATAAACAAATAAATAAAAAAAACAATTACAAACTTCGGTAACACTTTACTTGACGGGTTCGTTCATAACACATTCATAACAGCTGTCATGAACTGCACATGAAGCATTCATGACTGTCTCATGAAACATGACGCAACATTCATACCAACCCTTTCATGAATGTGGAAGACAAAGACGTCAAAAACTTCCAACAATCGTAAAGCAGCATTGCTGTCTTTTGTTTCAGCCAACCTGATCATGTCACATCTTAGTCAACGGGGAAGGCCAGTGTCCAGGAGAATTTAGTTTTTTGTTTGTCTGTTTGTTTATTTTATGATAGTAACCTCTGAAGAATGCATAATTGTCTACACCAATGACTATATAGATATATAAAACAGGAATGTCCAACCATTCAGAGGTCAACAGATGGCTAGTTCACTTCCCAGTATGATGAATACTTCACAACTCGTATAGTAAAGTGACATTTGAAGTAGACTTCATAAAATATTCATGAGATGTTTACAAACACTGGAGAAGATTCATAATTCCCTGTATATGAATTACTAGATTGTTGGACTTTTATTTTGACAAGTTTTCATTGTTTTGTCTTCCACATTCATGAAAGTGTTGGTATGAATGTTGGGTCATGTTTCATGAATCAGTCATGAATGCTTCATGTGCAGTTCATGACAGCTGCTATGAATGTGTTATGAATGAACCCGTCAAGTAAAGTGTTACCCCTAGTTCTGCACATGATTAGATTTACCAACAGCTTTGAACATTCAACCAATCATATGCTAAGCCTTTACTATCAGATATTTAATTTAAAATGTATCATCTTATCCAGCGTCACTTACTTGCACTACACTGGTCTCTTGCAAAGATCTAGCCTGCTAGAATAGAATAGAATATATACTTTTTTGATCCCGTGAGGGAAATTCAGTTCTCTGCATTTAACCCAATTTAACCGAATTAGTGAACACACAGCACACAGTGAACACACAGTGAGGTGAATCACACAACCCAGAGCAGTGAGCTGCCTGCCCAACCAGTGGCGCTCGGGGAGCAGTGAGGGGTTAGGTGCCTTGCTCAAGGGCACTTCAGCCGTGGACTGGTCGGAGATCGAACCGGCAACCCTCAGGTTACAAGCCCGAAGCCCTAACCAGTAGGCCATGGCTGCCCCAACACTGCTAGTGTAATAATCTATGATGGATAAATGTCTTTAAAAATATCGCTAAATAGGCTACATGAAAACGGTGTTAATGTCATCCATGGAATCTCAATTGCTGGACCTATCAATCGTGGCCTGCAGAGGAAGTTTTCAGAGTTGACTCTCCCTCAGTTCTGGCACAGCGCTGTGCACGAATATCCTGCCCTTGGTTACCATGCTATCAGAGTGATTTTGCCTTTCAGTAGACTACCACCTATTTATGCTGGCTTCTCTGCTCTCACGCAGCTAAAGAACATTAGAGGTGCAGGTGCATTCAAATTTGGCAAACAGTGTACGTTCATGGTGAATGTGCTTTCTTTGAACAGTTAAATTTAACAGTTCATTTAATTTAAATGATTTGGTGTTAACATTATTCTGACTGTAACTACATTTTTGCCTTCATCAAACTCACATCGGATCGACTGTATGTTCGCGGAGAACTACCCCCTCAGACTGTTTGCGATGTTTGCAATTGTTCACTGAGACCAAGGCCAGCAGAAAACTGCTTACAAACGTTCACCTATGTTTGTGAATTTGAATGCACCTTTGTATCCCAAAGTATATTCGTTAGGCTATTAAATGTGTATCATGTAGGCTATTTGAATGTGGAATCATATTTTAATTTTCTAAAATAAATTGTGAAATCATTGGCTTGATGAATGAGAGCTGTAACTTTGCTATTGGGTCGCAAGGGGAAAAAGGTTGAAAACCACTGTGTTCGTAGGCTGATAGCCCTACTGGTAGCCCTTTATTTGTCAGAATCGACCTGGCTATTATGTGAGGCGGAGGCCCGGCTATAAACAGAATCCTGGCCATGATTTGAGGATTTATAGGATCAGCTTTAATAATCTTATGATATAGGCCTAGGCCTAGTTAACTGCATGCATGCAGTTGCAATCTACATCTGCAGAGCTGCCAACTCTCACGCTTTCGGCATGTGACACACGATTTTGCCTGTTTACACACGGACTCACGCCATACATCCATTTTCTCACGCAAAGCAAAATCTGATTTTGGGCTGAGACTCGTTCGTTACTTTTAAAACTCCCCAACGGGTAGTAGCCTACAGTAGGCTAACCCTATATTCGTTGCAATGTATAGACATCCAAGTTTGCGACAGAAGAAGGAGACACCCGCGGGAGAAAATCGCAATTTGGTCAGAGAGTATGTTGTCACAAATCATAAGCCTATCGTTAATTAAGAACTCACTCTCTTAAACTTAAAATCTTGAAAGAAATCACTTTGTGTGGATGAACTTCATTCCCTAGCCTACATGTTAACTTTAGACTAACTTGTTGCACTTTTGTTGCACTGTTTTGTTTGCTGGAACGTGTGGATAAATAACTTCTGGAGAGAGCTAAATCATAGTGCTCACTAAAATCATAAAGGAACATTGCAAGACACTCATCTCTTATATGATCCCTGAAAGGTTTTCTTCGACTTGTTAGTGTTTTGTATGTATTTTATCTAATGACACAGAAAGCAAAATTAATTGCATCCACATATCCTTGTCATGCATCTTTTATTTCACTCGCGTAAAACCGTGAGATAGAAAGCTACCTTAGGTATTTCTTAAAGCGACAGGCACTCAATTACACACACCACTAATGTACACTCCTAGGCCTACACACCATTTAAAAATAGGCCTATGAGTAAGTGTAATAGTCTTGAAATCAGTACACAAATGACTAAACATTTTTAGCTACTAATAATTATGCAGATTGTAAAATATAACATCAACAAAATATAGCCTACAGTTATGAATTCCAAAATATGATATAGAAACATAGCCTACTATCATTTTCTCTGTGTGTGGAGGGTTGAGCAGAATCTTAGATAGCCACTGGTGTGAATGATCACACAATATTCAATATTAGGTTACTGATGATTAAATCACCAAATACACTAAAATTGTTTAAAAAAAAAAAAAAAAAACATCGAAAAAGTATCGAAATCACAATTCTTGACTTAGTATCGGGATCGAAACAATAATTTTGGTATTGCGACGAGTGCGGTAAAAACTTTTGGTCACCCCTGACAGAATCTCACTCCAAGGTTTTTTGAAAAGTTGGCAGCTCTGCATCTGTTAAATTCATTTCTTTAATATTTTAGATGCAGGCCCGACTGGCTAATAGAGAGCTTCAGGAGGATTCTGTTGTCATGAGCTTCAAGATATTGTTTCTAAAGTTCATTCACTGTGCCCTTGTGGCATTTTTTTAGCAGCCTAGGCAGTGCGCTCACAGCTCCTTACTCACAGTTTCCCAAATATTAGCAAAGTAGCAATCACACTGTTCACTAATTTTAGCAGTGTTTTGTTGACACGGATTTAAAACGTTACCTAGCGCCGCTGTATTCAAAACTAGAAGGCTTTCGCAAGTGTTTTGAACTAGAATTTGACCGTTCATTTGTGTGAGGAGCAGGTAGCAATGAAAACTTGGGAATGAGATGGAGTTTTATTGCAGCCTTTGTAATCAAGTGGAATGGATTTGACATGGACGTCGGAGATATTAGACGATACAAACAGTTTTAAAACAGCACTGGTATCTTGCAAGGTAAAAGTGTGTGGGTGTGGGGCTCCGACGCCCATGCACAGTATGCTAACACTAGTTAAACACAAACAAAATGTGTGTTTTTTGCAACTGGCCAAGTTGTTCCACTCACTTGTTTGTACCAATCAAGTGAATCTAACAATCCATCTTGAAAGGACAGTATTGTATGATAGGCTATATCAAACTGTCTAGTTACCTGAGCACTAGGGTCCTCAGCAGCAGCCTGTGCAATACTAAGGAATACTTCCTTGTCTGTGAAGAAGCGCTCTGCTGCAGCACCCCTCTCCATAAAATGAAGAAAGGCTTCCATCAGGTCATTTTTGGACTGTAAAACCTCATGGTCAAAGCCTCTTCCAGGATCAAGACCCACAGCTTCAAGTAAACCCACACCTGACACCACCACGTCCACACAGGCATTCACTCTGAAAACATTAAACACAGATGGAAAACACTGATCACTGCACCAAATACATACAACCATAAAGAGAGAAAGGTACCCAGTGACTTAAACCAGATATTTACCCAACAGCAATCCTTTTCCACTGATGAGTAGGAGCAGTGATAAGAGTCTCCCACGCAGTGGCAATGGCCTGCTCAAAAGTGGGTGTGTTGAGGTTGGCCTCCTCTAGATTTACGGTGCTGGAGCCATTGGGGAATGGTAGAGAGAAGTACCACAGCTGACCTGGCAGGTTTGGATGAGTGTGATAGAAATACCCCAAAGTGACCGCAAACACTGCTATAACTGTGGCCGTCTTCCACATGCTTCCACTCTATTCTGCAACAATGACACATGTGTTAATGTTTAAAACGCCAATGCTTTCTGCTTTATTTTTTTACAGTGGCCTACAGGCCATTTCCCTTCAAATACACAGACGTTCACTAAACATGTATGAAAACACATCAGTCTTTTGAAACTAAGACACGATCTGTATTGCCGTCAGCATATCTCAACCTACTAAGTTACTTAACACATGATTTGCAAGACGTACACATGCAGTAACAAAGCTCTTTAGTGTGTTTGTTGTTGCCGGAAGGGCTGGTGATGCGATTAATGCACTTATAACATGACCTAAAAGTACAGTTAAGTTAGCTGACAGAAGGTAACATCAACTGGTCAACGTTACCAAATATAGCCTTCGTCAAACCAGCGTGTCATGTGTGATCAGAATCATGTTACGTGTAATGGGATATATTGTTACCTGCTGTAGCTCTATGGAAAGACAGCGTCGATATTGATATTTGCACGACGTTTTAATCACACAACTACCTTAATCTAACATCACGTTATCATACCGTGTTGGTTAAAACTAGCTGCAAGTTGAAACATACACCAGCTCTTCCTAGTACGTCACATAGACGATTCTCAATTTCTCGTCAGAATAAAAGTCACGATTGTCAACTCCTCGAGATGTTTCGTCACAAGTTCATGTCAAATCATGGTGTTTCCCACTTACCCATCATATTTTCTTTTTTTCCACTGATGTGTGTCTCTATATCACAAGGGAAAGTTTACTAAATGATATCTTACCTCCTAATTTTGAGAATGATAGGATAGAAAAGTGGGTGTAGACCTAATGTCATTAGCAACTTAAGTTCTGACCGCTGATCTCAGTAAAATACTAATCCCATACAGAGAAATCAAGGGAAAACATATAGCCTATTTATATCATATCCAACTTATATTTGAATAGATGACTACTATATATTTAATATATAGGCTAGTACAATGTATGTGGAATATCTTGCACGAAAGTCCATGCTGAATACATTTAATCAGGCTTATCAGAAAATATAGGAAAGTGACCAATATTTAATATTTACTCACATTTTGAAATATTGATACATGCTTGGAAATACATTTATTTAACATAGTATATTTATTTAACATAAATGTGCTTACTGGATGTTCAAGCTGCATATAAACACTGCTCAAAAAAAATAAAGGGAACACTTGTTCATAGGAGTATAGCATCAAGTCAGTCACACTTGTGGGATATTGATCTGGCCAGTTATGCAACAGAGGTGGTTGTGAATCAGGCTGACCTGCTTTGATGAAATTTACTACAGGTGTTCTAGAGGGCAAACAGTGAGACGACCCCCAAAACAGGAATGGTTTTACAGGTGGTGGCAACTGGTCATTTTTCATCTTTATCCTTCTTGACTGATGTTTCACTAGTTTTGCCTTTGGATAGGATTAGTGTTACTACTGGTAGCATAAGCCAATATCTGGAGCCTACAGAGGTTGCACAGGTAGTCCAACTCCTCCAGAATGGCACACCAATGTGGCAGAAGGTCCTTAACCCAGTAGGAGGACCAGTATCTGCTCTTTTGTGCAAGGAGGGACAGTAGGAGCCCTACTATAGCCCTACAGAATGACCTCCTGATGTGAATGTCTCTTTCCACACTGTCTATATCTATATTGTTTATTTGTCTGTTTCTCTGTCTATAACTATATTGTGTGGCGCAGTAATATCCTCACTCCTGCACTTTCAGTTTCACTTTGGAGTGAGGATATTACTACGCCACACAATATAGTTATCCCTTTTACCTGATTAGAAATGCACCACGTTTTATTTTGTCTCACTATACTTAGTCGTGTGACTACTCATGTTACTGTATTTTAATAGGGAAAACATGGAGGTGTTTGGTCACTTTTAGCTTCATCTCTGTTTGGATCCTAATGAATGCATTGGGCTAGCTAAGTGCTATCAAAGTTGCGCCGTGCGCCAGAGCCAGTGAGTGCAAGCATTGAAACGTGAGAGGTACTGTATGTATCAACTCGTCTTAATTAAGCGAATAAAGTAGTTTAATATGAAAAAACGTGAAGTGTTCCTTTAATAATAATTCATTGAAGCCCTTTTAAGATGTGATGAAATTTTTCAGCATGCTTTGCAAACACATTACATACAACCATGGGGGCTAAGGCCCCCTGTCTTTCAAACTGACATCCTGAGTAGTAAAGCATTACAACTCTTAATTCTGATTCTTGAAAATCACCCTAGTCAACAAGTGTGGGTACAGCAGAGGGAGCAATATTGGTAACTTTACCGATGTCTGCCAACTGTCTGGGAACAATATACAACTTAATATTGCAAGCCTTTTGCACTTCTGCATTCTATTACAGTACATCTTTAAAAGGAAGGGAATTGCTGTTGCCTCGACAAGGATCTATATGTATTTTTAATATTGGGATAAGATTGACCCAAAAGCTTTAAAAGACATTACTGAGTGATAACTTTATATAGATATGAAATAAAAACAAATATACAAATCTTATTATTCTATTAACAACATTAGGCTTTCTCCTCAGTCAACGTTTTCACAGGAAATAGCTGCAAAACTTTTAGGCCTTTTAAAACTGCAGGTCAGTGATGTAATTCTGTTCGTTTCCCAGATTTGTTTGAAGCATGACAATGAGCAATGGACTTAATAAATCTTAATTTGCTCCATCCAAGGTCGAGGCCTCACAACATCAGTAGTGTTGCTACTTGGTCCCACTGTCTTGCTTCATGCTGAAAGGCTCAAGTTGTTCACTCTCAGGGAGTAAATTGTTGAGACGCTCCATCAAAGGCACAGTCTGATCAATGCCCATCTGGATGCGCCGAAGAATCATGGACATCTCATTGACCTTCTGGATTTGTTCTGCGTACTTAGCATAGCGCTTCTGCCGGTCCTGCATGATGCTAAATAAGGCCTCTACAGAGAGATCCATCTAACAATAACAGATAGTACATTCAAGCTGTTAGTTTAGAAGAAATGACCAATATCACCCAGGCACATGGTGTTGCATGGTTTTTACTCTACTGTGAGCTACATCAAGGTGGTGTTGTGATTTATAGACTAAAACCTCAGCAAAGTTTTAACAAGAACCAGGGGCCTCATTTATAAAGGCTTCATTATGTTACTACCTTCGTGTCACTATCATTCATTCATATCACAGGCTATGAGGTTTGTAGCCACGGCTGCCGACAAATAGGCCACTGCAAATCTACACTAAACTGCAAACGTTGTCAATAAATCAAGTTTAGTAATATTGATGTTGATGTCCCTTAATAATAGTAATATAGCCTAAATCAGGGATGGGCAACTTTCATGACTAAGAGGGCCACATTTTTTTATCATCACCATCAGAGGGCCAAATGTGGCCGCACACTTCCGCACATCTGATGCTGCAAAATAATTCTGAATAAGAACGAAATATGTCCATTTTCATGCTCAAATGCATATTTTACATAGACTCCCTAACAACAAATACAAATATTTTACAGCCAGTGATAAGTGTTATTTTCAGTGCAAAGGGCTCACATAAATCACCATTCAATGATGGCACAGAATTGAAAAACAATGGCCCATCATGAAGTGCAACAAGCCTCATATTCAATGCATTTATGCTCCCACTCCATTTTTAAGAATTTATAGACATTCCCTAACGTCCATAATGAGAGTAGGCCTACAGATGTAACATGTAACATCCATCACATCTGTACTCTCATCCAACGCCAAAAAGTAAGCTACAGTAGGCCTACTTGCAGTCATGCATGATTTGTCTCAGCTCCCCCCCTCGACATTATTAGAATGTCAACAATTATGCGCGTCACCGTGCGTCGGGACAAATATACCGTTTCGAAGTTTTTACCTCCACTACGCACCCAAACAATTTCGCCATCTGATACAGCTTCTTTGCTTTGGCAAGCTCAAGCGAAACAGCAAAAGACGGATTCCTGTGTAGTTCTGGCAATTAGTCGCTATTGTTAGTGTAGGCTAGCCTACTTTTGATTTGAGGTCGGCTACGACAGCGGCCGAGAAGCTCCGTGTGTTTAGGGCAGGCTACTTCTGATAACTTTTCGCAAGGTGTTGTAATGTAGTGGCGACTGAAGTTTAAATCTTTCATGGCTGATATAGTTTCTAGCAAAACTTGACATGGGTTTGCCTTACCATTCTATGAACAGACACTGCTTCCGATTTTGACTGAAAGGTAGCCTACGGTTTTTCTACTTTTCTTCTATGTGTGCACTGTTTTTCCTCAGTGATGGTAAAGGTCCGAGGGCCCGAGATGGTTTGCACAGGAGGCGCTATCTATCGGCGAACAGTATAATTACAATGACGGTGCGGTAAAAAAAAAAAAAAAAAAAAAAACACGCATTTTTAATCACAGTAAAAATGATCATCCGCGGGCCGCACTGAGTGAGGAGGCGGGCCGCATGCGGCCCGCGGGCCGCCAGTTGCCCATCCCTGGCCTAAATCATGCCTCCCCCGACAGTGCGATGCTAGTTGCGCTGCTAGTCTAAACTAGAAAAGTATTCCGAGAGCGCAGATCTCCACCAAGCGAAAAAATAAGCCTTCTGGATCAGACGGTGATTCGGATCACTCCCAAAATATAATAGTTTCTTCCTAGGGTCATTTCAGACCTTTCCTGAAAATTCCATCCATAACTTTTTGAGTTACCTTGCTAACAAACAGGCAAACATAACAAACCCAGATGAAAAAATAACCGCCTTGACGGAGGTAATAAAGTTCATGATCATAGTTAGGGATGCAACGGTACAGTTTTGCCACGGTTCGGTTTGTATCACGGTTTTTGGGCCACGGTAACGGTTCGGTTTCAATATATCAATATTATCTTGGCTCTAGCATACAGGAGGTTATATTTGCCTTTTCTATTTCAAATCAACAATGTGCTTCTACTTACACTTGCAGAGAAAATATTAAATGCATAGCCAGACACAGATGAAGCAGAATCACAAAAATGTATTATAAGAAAAGAACACCATCATTGAATTCTGTCATAAACAGGCAATATTATCCATAGTGAAGTGCAGCATAAAGTATAATTGTAATTATTTATTTATTATTTATTTATTTATTATACCACTGCTTGGTCAAATTTCCTATTGTGGTGCGCTATTTGAAACGTGCATTATTTTTCTATATACCGCACGGCTATGATGTAGTTCCCTTCTTTTGGGCTTATTACACTTGAATATTAATTCGCCAATGTGAATGTAACGGTAAAAACAGCAATGTTGCATCTAAGACAGCGGCAATATAAATGAAAATGATAGTAGCAGTGGTATAAGCGGGATAATCAACTCCGCGCCCTGTGCGTTTCTAGGAAAATAATGCACTTATCGAAGTGTCCGCCTGCGGCGTCGGGTCCTTATTACCACTTCGAACGTGCATTATTTTCCTGTAAACGCACGGCGCGTCGTTGATTATCCCTTACCTGTTGTCTTACAGAACATATAGCCCTTTTGCAATATTAAGTAGGTTGCATAAAATGTAAACTTTAAAAGTCACTTTCAACTTCTCTCTTACACACTTCGTAGCCTACAGTTCAGGAATCTTACTGCTGAAATGCGTGCCGGAGGGGATATTGAAGCGATGATCGAGAACATTTATCATGTAGCGAAATCCCATACCCAAAACCACCGTATAGGCAGGGCATCATGTCTTTTCCTATGAACACGCCAATCGCATTCGTTATGTCTTTGTGTTTTTGGGAATTATAGGAATATTGTTGCCGAAAGGCTGCAGCAATGGATGGTTGGGTTTTCGGTGGCAAACTAGCTCTCCGTGCTGCTCCACTTAAGGTTACAGCCGGGTGATGATGGCGCAAATGGGCCGACATGTTGGATGTGTTACCTTTATTAGGTGATCGTTGTGAAGCAGTGCTTGCACACTGTGCTCTGTTTACTGACGGTCTTTTTGACTTGTTCGTAGGCTACTTCGAATGTCGCCATGATCGTGCAGCCGCCGGTAAAGTTTGTTTCTTCTCACATGACTCCTTCATTTGCATTTCAACGTGCTTATTGGGTCTTGGGAAATTCAGTAAAATTCTGATTGGTTGTTGCAAGGTTGACGAGAGGCAAGCTGAACAGTCAGAGAAAACTCATCCCCCGGGTCCTAAGCACTCCTTGCTATCGCTCCCAGGCTGCGCGCGTGCAATAACCTTGTATTAAATAAAAAGTTTAATGTCGCGTATACCGAAATATTGCGGTTTAGGTGAGTCTATTGAACCGAACAGGCCAAACCGAACGGTTCAATAAATTATTGAAAACCGTTGCATCCCTAGTAGCCTACAAATAGGGTTGGGTATCGTTTGGGTTTTATCCGATACCGGTGCCAAATCGACACTTTAAAAACGGTGCCGGTGCCAAAACGGTGCCTGAATTCGAAATTCATTCGAATTGATGCAAATTATTTTCTGTTGATTTCGGATGACATTGACAGTGACACCCACGGATGTGTACGGAGATATTGCTTTAGTGAACCAAATAGGCGCCTATAATGATTAGAGGCCTTACTTACAATTTGTATTCTATTAAAGCATACCCTGCAAGCATCGCTACACTAACCTTACGCCTTTTCTCTCATTTGGGCCACAGGTTATTAGACTGCAAGGTATTCCGAGACAACCAGAAACCCATGTGACATAAAATAATGTCCACGCATTATTATAAGCGTATTTGTTTCAGTAGCCTACAAATAGGGTTGGGTATCGTTTGGGTTTTATCCGATACCAAAGGTGCCAAATCAATACTATAAAAACGGTGCCGGTGCCAAAACGGTGCCTGAACCGGTACTTTTTAATTTTTTTTTTACAATGAAATGGTCTAGCATGAATAGGCTATATGCACGGAAGGCTGTTCAAGTACCTCATTTGTTTCCTGCATCTTATCTTATATTTAGCAATATATGTTCACTACAACAAGATATGGTTACCCCAATAATAACAATTTTAACACACAAAATATGAAATTGAACTGTTATACTCAATTTACTATCAATATCGCATTGCTTCTATGCATAATATATTTAAATGTTAAAACAGCTTGCCATAGGTGCACACACAATGGTAAGCTCTGCTTTCATGTTCATCCAATATAGGCCTAGGTGGCTTCCTATAAGGTAGGCCATGTTAAAATGGCTTGCCATAGAACTGCCAGGTCAAACGCATTTCTAAGTAATCTAATGTAACGTTAAGGGACTCTGTTTGTTCAGTGTGTTCCCAAATAAATTCAATAAATATGTCTTCCACGGAATGGTTTTAAACATGTTACATATGCTGATGTTGAAGTGCTTTGATTCCCAGCGCAGGCATTTTTTAAAATAGCAACTAGTAGCCAATGCGCTAACATAGGCTACCCCTGTATGAGCAGCTTAATTAGCGATACCTACGCCAGAGATGGTTAGCCTATTTGACCGCTCAGGGATATCAACGCAGAAGTATGTTTGTAACCTGCATATTTATGGCTTTGCAAGCTAACATTTAGCGTGATCTTCATATTCATTGTGATACTATATTGGCCTCATGCATATGAAAAAATAATGTAATGTAATAATGCTGTAAGGAACACACGTGAAACAACGTTTTCACATTACAATTTGCTGATAACATTTCAAATAGATCCCAGTTAGCGCATTAGCAAAGTTATTGAGTAAAGTTGTTTCATAGCCTTTTGTGTACTGCGAGATTTTGACAAGAGCTACTTGACATGGGCTCACGTGAGCCCTCAAACACCGTCCACTAATCTACGGTATGTGGTGCATCCCTCTGCTTTAAGCCTCTAGTGATTATGTTGGCTAACTGTATCTGGATGTGGTGTTATCAGAGCAAGAAGTTAGATATGGCGCCTGACGTGCAGTGATGCATCGTATTTAAAAAAAACAAAAAAAAACGCCATTTAAATGAAGCACCGAAATGAGGCACCGAAATTCACATTGTTATTCGGTATGGTTACTACCATTTGCGTCGGCACCGGTTTCATACTAGAACCGTGTTTCGGTGCCCAACCCTACCGACAAATATTAATACTTTGCACCTTGGTGCTATGGTGCACAGTGTTGGGTGTAACCCGTTACACTAACGAAAGTACTTTTCCCGCGAAAAAGTAAAGTAACGCGTTACCTACCGACAATTTAGTAACCTAACGCCGTTTATTTTTTGATCCGCCGCAACGTTACTTTTTATTTACCACTCATCTGCCGGGCGCTTGTGCAGTCACAACTCACGCGCGAGTTATCATTCCACACTGCTTGGAGGCAAATTTTAGCCACAATAACATTAAGAACAACTTAAAGAGGAATTATGCAGGATTGGCGATTTCATCTCTGGTTTCGGTTTCTCGTTCTCGTTTCTCGGTTTTTCGTTTTCGCTCGTTTTATGCTTGCATATTTCTCTGCAGAGCTTCCCCGATAGCTTTAGAGTGTATATTTATACATATATAGGCTATATATAAATTGCAAGCGTGGTTCTTCTTGTTCCTTACGCGTCTCAGACTTCCAGATGTAAACAAGGAGCGATTGTCTCCTGCAGAAACTGCAAGGTTGCAATAGCATGAGAGATATGTATCAACTCGCCTTAGTTAAAGGGATAATCCGGAGTGAAATGCACTTTAGATCAATTTTTCGGACTATTGGGAGTACATACGTTGAGTTGACACCAAAATCATGTCATTCGGATGTATTTTGAGAAAGTTTGAGTTCACCGTTTTTAGCCAAAACTCGTTAGCCTGAAAGTGACCGGGGCAAGTCCTTTCGCCGCCACAAAACGCTATTTTTATACCTCTTCTACTGTTCCAAACAACGCTACACTTACGTGGTAGTGAGTAGAGGGTCCCTAAAGCCAAACCGAAGTATCCCCACGTCTTTATGTGGTCGGATAGAGAGTCCAGAATGAATTTAATCGAGTCAGTACCTTTCCGGAAATGTTGGTAAAGTGTTGTTAAAGCGTTGGAGGCGCATTGCCAGCTGCAGCAGCGACATTTCCGGAAAGGTACTGACTCGATTAAATTCATCGTATAGATACGGACCAAAGCCAATCGATATCTCAAAGTTGCGACAGCCGTTGACTTCCATGTTAAAGCCAGATTAGAGCGGTCACGTGGTTAGTGGGTAGACTCAGTAGTTCCCTCGGTCCCTGGTTTACTACGGGATTGACAGCAGCGATCGCATTAATATTTACGGTAAATACTTGATGAAAATTACTATAAACTGCATTTCCACATACATATATTACTCAATGAAAATGCATTATTATGCACACAACCATAAGTCATGTAGAAAAGTCTTATTATAACACCTGAGATATTCATTCATTCTCAATGGAATAGTTCCTTTCAACGACCCTGACATACCGGATGTGCCGCCATCGTTTGTTCACGGGAGTCAATGGAAGTGTCGCAACTTTGTTATATCGAAGGCTTTGATACGGACATATGAATTCAGACAGCACAACAAAAAAAATGCCCCTCCTGTAAAAAGTCTGTGAACATTGCGGAAATGTATGTCTGTCTTAAAGCGGCTTATATATCCGTTTCTAGAAGACAAACAGGGATTTTGATGAAAACTAGCCACTGTTTAGCTTGGGATTTCTTAGGAATGGAGACACGTAGAAATAAACGGTTTTCACCCACTGAGAGCAGTGTTGCCAGATTGGGCGGGTGCCCGCCCAATTGGGCTTCTTTTATATCGTTCGGCGGGGGAAAATAAGCTGTAGGCGGGTAAATAACATTTTGAGTTAAATGGTTCTCTATGAGAAAAACGTCATCGGGCGGTTTTTTGCTGAGGACGGCGGGGCGATTGGGCGGAAATCAGTCAACCCAATCTGGCAACACTGACTGAGAGCTCAGAGTCTCACCTTTCAAATGAGTATGTGTCCATAACTATAACATAGAATACGCTGAGGCTCTACAAAAATAGTCAAAAATGATCTAGCTTGCCGGCACTCTGGGACATAGCTTCCAAAAACAGTGCGGCATTCAAAGAGTTAATCTGAACAATTTTTACATTTAAACTACATAGTGAATCTTGGAAGAATTTGAGTTATGATTATGATTTTTGCATATCATGTATTTTGAAATACTTCTCCTAGACGGTTTACCGAAATCATGTCATATGAGCAGTAAAATGATCTTGAGGGGTTGCCCAAGAGGAATTGCTAACAGATTTTTGAATTTTCGAAGTATATTGAAATGGCAAAGGTTTAAATTATGGCGTCTTATTAACTCATTAACTGACATTGACGTCTTTAAACGTCAATTTAGACACATACGTTGACTGCCATTGACGTCTTTAGACGTCTTTATTCGAAGTACAATATGCCTAAAAAAATCTTAATTGATTGAGAAATTAAATTAAAATTAAATGCAATGTTGCCATACTGTACCTCTTTGATTCTTTTGACGAGGGCATTCTGGTCAAATGCCACAGCTTCAGCACACTGATGGAGGTGGTCCTGGTAGCGAAGACAAAGCTGCAGTACATGTACAGTGTCCAGTTTCTCTAAACAGACACTACTAGGAGAGGTTTGGCCACTCAAAACACCTGAAAATAGAGCTCCAAAAAGAGAGACACAAAAATGTAAAAACATTCTTTTGCAGGCAGGCACAAATCGTAAGCATGATTTATTCATGTTACATTGTTAAGCTCAGTTCTGATATGGAATGACCCAGAAACTACTGCTATTGGTTCCCCTTCAGCCCCAAATTATGCAAAACTTTCTTATGTGGGTTTGGATGCACTGTAAATGTTTTTATGTTCATTTGGCTAGGTAAACTCCCAACAAATGCTTAGACTCTGTGCCTGCCCTGGTTTTATGCTAATATCAATGGCAAAATCAATACAGAGTGGAATTTGTGTGCTCAAGCATATGTTCAACATCACAATGTGTACCATACACTACAGCATATAAGAAAGTGTATCCTGACCTTTCAAAAGTGGTTGGAAAGTTGGGATTTCTTGGAGCTTGATAACATCCGGATCATTGTGAATGTTACGTAATGTTTGTGTTCCTTGGGCAACTACTACAATGTCATCCATTTTGGCTCTTTGTTTTGCAGGAGAGGACACAACTGAAGAGGAAAAGAGATATCAACAAGTAGACTTTAATGTGATACACTTATATCCAAATGATGCATTTACTTAATAGGGATGTCAAGTCAAGTCATATTTTATTTATATAGCACATTTAACCCTTTGTGGACGGCCCATTGAAATATGGTTCGATTTCGAACCATGACGTGTTCGCCGTGTTTGAATCACGCATTTAACCTCACCGATGAAAAAAACTATGTAGATACGTTGTCAACAGCTAGCCAATCACTGTCAAGTAGTTTAGTTCGTTTTGATAGCCTATTGGCTTAGTTTTATGTCATTTTACATCTTGTGATTGCCCCGCCTCCGATACTTCCGCGTTCGGATCATTCGCGGCTGTTCAATGAATAAACATGTCGGACCATACATATCGACAAGTCCGTTTTTCAGCTGCTGAGGTGGCAGAAATGTGTTGTCAACACATAAATGATGACAATAGCAGTGAAGACAGTGAAATAGGTGGCTTATCTAGTGGAAAAGAGTACAAGTTGGACCGTGAACTGGATGAAGACTTTCGTGACTCTGACTCCGACGACGACTAGCTGCTGCTACGACGACAACAACGTGAGTAGCCTAAACAATAAAGTTCTTGAAACTCAATATTGTATTTTACTACTACTTACACTACTTACAGCTTCATAAAAACCTTATATTTTCGTGTGATAACACTCTGAGTAGACTGTGCCTTTTGTATGGTGTGTTTTTTGTCTGTCACAACTGAAAGAAATCGCGCCTCGTGTTTGTTTATTTTTGATCGCGCTTTATATACTCGCGGGTAAATTATTCGCTCTTTGCCAACATTGTAGTGTTGCTAGCATATTCTATGGGCATGTCTGGACGAAGAGCTGAATATAGGATGGAAGGAATAAATAAATATCAGTGTTACTCGTTCTGTTTAGTTCCAGAAATGTCTATTTGTGCTCCCTATAAGAAAGTAATGGCATATAAGAAAGGCATGCCTAGTAGGCCTAAGTAGCAACCTTCTCTGACTGAAAGTAGCCTTGACCTAGGTGTTGAACATTGAACTTGTTTTTTTTTTCCTCTCAACTTCTAGACAGAAAGCCTAATGACATTTAGTAAGTGAGCAACCTTTCTGCTACAACCTTTTCTGACTGAATCTAGCTTTGACCTAGGTTGTAAACAACTTACTTTTTTTTCCATCTCAACTTCTAGAAAGAAAATAATGACATGTAGTCAGTAGCAACTTTTCTGCTACAACCTTTTCTGACTGAAATTAGCCTTGACCTAGGTTGTGAACAACTTGTCTTGTTTTTTTTTTTTAATCTCAACTTTTAGAACTCAACATTCTCCTGGTTCTGCCACCGACTCAGAGGAGGATGACCCTGACCCTTGAATCTGAAAGGACCAGAAGGAATGCCAGAGCGACCGTGCCCAGGGAGAGCTGCACATCCAGTGAATCAACCTGTTGTCCAGACATATAGCTATGATGATCCAGACATGCTCAACCAGTTGCCATCTGTCCGTCCTGTACGCCAGCCTGGCATTCACCTAGATGTACAAGTAACACGAGGTACCATGACCAAAGCCATAGATTTTTAAAAACTTTTTTCTACAGATGCCCTCCTGCTACAAATGCACCTACACAAATGCTTATGCCTGGGAGGAAATCCTCAGAAAGCCCTATTATGGTGGCACAGATGGTACAAGGAAAGAAACCAGTCCAGATGAATTGGCACGACTGATGGCCCTTGTAATGTTTTGTGGCCTTGTCCCAGTCAGTTCTTTTTAAAGATACTGTACCATGGCCTGTGGGCACGCAGCATAATGTCAAGAGACCGGTTCAAAGCATTGATGCCAATGCTCCATGTTGTAGATACTGGTGCTGAAGATGAGCGTGATAAACTGTGCAAAATCACTGGCCTGTTAGAGACTTTCAAGGTGACGTGTAGTAAAGCACTTTACCAACCATTCCAGCATGTTGCTGTGGAATGGTGAAATCAAAACATAGTTTATGCTTCTATACAAAACCCTGGGGAATTTGTCACTGATCATATTCCTTGGGTACTGTTTATAGTGATTGACAAGAGATTATTGTTTATTGCACATGAAAGCAGGAGGCACTTTCCATTACCATTGATCTGATATGAGTGTTCATTCACTATTGATTGTTTATTGGAAATGCACTTACCAATGAATTTACATTTATTGTTGACCATAAGACATTTTTTTAGATTTTATTGATTGACTGTTCATAGCATGCTTTTTCATCCTAAATAAGAAGCACTTTTTTAGTTGATGGTTGACTTTTTGTCCATTGCTGCTTATGTTTATTGATTGTTATTTTTCGTGATTTGATAAGTGCACTTCTTTATTGAGTTACCACATCTAAAAAAAAATGAAGCAATATGGTTTGTAATCATTTATGTTTGCAAATAAATCAACTAAATACAATCAAAATAGATGTTGGGTGTTGTAGTGGTTTCCAAAAAAAAGTTAAAATGTACATATTTGGGTTATTTAGGTGCAACTTTTCTTGGGTCACTAAAAGGTTAACACTTTCTTTTCCATAAAGATTTGTATTACCTGTCCTAAAGTAGAGTGAAACATACCATATATAGCTCTGTCTCATGGATATATGGCCAAAATAACTTATTTTGACCATTCTGTCTGGATTTTGAGTCAAATGTCAAACCGGGCAGTGAAGACATTCTACTCGGTAAAGATTCTAAAATTTTCTGCAAACGTACAGGACATAATGAATTGACCATAACTTTTGAGCAGAAAGTGATAAATTGATTCTGTTTTTTTCCTTGAGTAGGGGACAACATTGCTAGTCTGTCATATACTCTAAGTTTTTCTCTATCTACAACAGAAATTAGAGAAAAATAAGATTTATGTTGAAAAACTGTAATTTTCTCTCTTTTTTCGGATTAATTTTGAGCATATTTATACAAATAATTATGCTACCCTCACACATAATTACTTATGTTTTATGCCATTTTAAAGTGCTCTTTCTCCTGATTACAATGGTGTGTATATTTTATCTCTGCCATGTAGTATGGCCACACTGTAAGCTTTTTTGTGCCCCGAGGTCATCATTCTACTATTTTCTGCAAACGTACAGGACATAATGAATTGACCATAACTTTTGAGCAGAAAGTGATAAATTGATTCTGTTTTTTTCCTTGAGTAGGGGACAACATTGCTAGTCTGTCATATACTCTAAGTTTTTCTCTATCTACAACAGAAATTAGAGAAAAATAAGATTTATGTTGAAAAACTGTAATTTTCTCTTTTTTTTCGGATTAATTTTGAGCATATTTATAAAAATAATTATGCTACCCTCACACATAATTACTTATGTTTTATACCATTTTGAAGTGCTCTTTCTTCTGATTACAATGGTGTGTATATTTTATCCCTGCCATGTAGTATGGCCACACAGCAAGCTTTTTTGTGCCACGAGGTCATCAAGTGTGGAAAAAATGGAATGTTCGGGCAGTCAACAAAGGGTTAAAAGCAACAGTATTGCACCAAAGTGCTTTACATAAAATATACCAACCAATGAACCAATTTAATACAGTGCCTTGCAAAACCAACTTCAACATCAAGGAGTTTTAAAATGATATTGTGGTCAATAGTGTCAAAAGCAGCATTAAGATCTAATTGACCAGGAGGGCACAAGAACCAGAGTCAACAGGAAGCAGTAAATCATTGTGGACGGGTCATTCCATGCCAAATCATCCAGAGCCCACGCACTTGCGTCTCAAAAAAATCTGAAAAAAATATCATGTGTGCCTATGTTACCCAGGAGACACTCTGTAAAATGTTTTTGTGCTAAGATCAATACTTTTCAAGTAACAGCCAGTTTTACAGGGGGAGGGGGGTGTCAAATTTGTTCTGCCTCTTTTTTTTGTCAAAGTTCACAAGCTCATTGCTCAAGAACTAGAATCTGTAGGAGGCTCAAATTTTGCAGGCTGGTGCATAAATAGGAATAGTATGCAGTAAAATCACCACAAGTAGTCTGGATGATCCTGCATAGTCATAGCAGTCCCTCAAAGTTGATCAAAATTGTATTGGAGTTCTTGGCTGGGCTCTGTTTAGGCTTACAGAAGACATATTTTTACTCAACATAGGCTCTTGATTTTTTTTCTCTTATTGAGATCAGTAGAAACACTCTCCGAAAAAGCAATGAAGAGAAAAGAAAATCCATCAGGGACTGAACAGCAGCCCTCACAAGTTTGAAAAATAATTTTGGATCTCATATTCAGAGCACCCTAACACCTTGTGGGAATATACAAAGATTTTTTTTATATTTTTTTCGTTAATCTGCATTACCTCTTCTTTTTAAAAACATCAATTTGACTTGTCTTATGCGAATCTTTCTTTTTCATTTCCCACCCTAAACATGGACAAAATGCACCATTGAGATCAATATGTTTTGTCCCCACCCGGCAATTTCAGTGATTCAGTGATTTTAGTGGCACCTAGTGGTTACTCTATACAAAACAAATCTCTCAATAGATCTCTATGGTGCATTTTGCCCTTGCTCAGGGTGGGAAATGAAAAAGAAAGATTTGCATAAGACAAGTCAAATTGGTGTTTTTAAAAAGAAGAGGTAATGCAGATTATAGAAAAAAATATAAAACAAATCTTTGTATATTCCCACAAGGTGTTAGGGTGCTCTGAATATGAGATCCAAATTTATTCTTCAAACTTGTGAGGTCTGCTGTTCAGTCCCTGATGGATTTTCTTTTCTCTTCATTGCTTTTTTGGAGAGTGTTTCTACTTATCTCAATAAGAAAAAAAACCCAAGAGTCTATGTTGAGTAAAAATGTGTCTTCTGAAGGCCTAAACAGAACCCAGCCAAAAACTCCAATAAAATTTTGATCAACTTTGAGGGACTGCTATGACCATGCAGGATCATCCAGACTACTCGTGGTGATTTTACTGCATACTATTCCTATTTATGCACCAGCCTGCAAAATTTGAGCCTCCTACAGATTCTAGTTCTTGAGCAATGAGCTTGTGAACTTTGACAAAAAAAAGAGGCAGAACAAATTTGACACCCCCCTCCCCCTGTAAAACTGGCTGTTACTTGAAAAGTATTGATCTTAGCACAAAAACATTTTACAGAGTGTCTCCTGGGTAACATAGGCACACATGGTATTTTTTTCAGATTTTTTTGAGACGCAAGTGCGTGGGCTCTGGTTGATTTGGCGTGGAATGACCCGGACCTTAAGTAAAGCAGACTCTGTGCTATGAAGTTGTCTATGAAGAAACTTGTCAAGGATATTAGAGGTGTTCAAATGGGAAGAGACCTGAGACATGACATAACTTTTTCTAAGATCTTTGAGAGAAAGGGCAGTTTAGAAATGGGCCTATAATTTTTCAAATCAATGGGATCAAAGCTAGGTTTTTTTCAGGAGAGGTTGCACAATAGCATGTTTAAAGCCAGAGGGTACCACTCCATTAGCCAGAGAGCTGTTAATGGTGCTCAAGACAAAAGGGCAAATGGCTGCAAAAAGGAAGAGGAAGAAACTGGTTGGAAATGTTGGAGGCAGTTAATATCAGACTGGTACAAAGCAGGATCAGAAATTGAGGGTGAGATGTGAGACTTTAAAGAAATTGAGAAAGATCTCACAGGTTTCTGTTGTAGCAGAAATATACAGTACATGGCCACATAAATCATGCTCATTTAGCATTTCATGCACCTCTAGTTAGTGCAAAGATAATTCTTTAGTTTGTTAGTATGTTTTAGTAGTTTGTCTGTAGATATGCACTTAGGCTATATGGGATAATTAGCCTAATAATTCATCAGTAGCCTCCAACTCCCTGTCCAGGAGCCCAGGATCACAACTAGTGATGTAGCTACACAATTCTGGCGCAGTAGGCTATAAACAGCCATAAGAGTTAGGGCCTACTAAGGCCCTACACTTTGACAGGAGAGGGAAAGGTGCAATTTCGTTCCATTTCCAACTGAAATGTCAACAACCTTCAAGCTGCATCCTCTTCAATCAGCATCAATAACAGAAAGCTATCACGTGATTCCCTATTCTGTAAATTGGCCCAGGTGACAGGGCAGGCTATATATCTACTGCAATCATATGGGGAAAGTAAGTATATACTGTGAATCAGTTTCTGAATCGAGAATTGTTTTTAAATCGAATCTTGAGCCTCAAAATCGAAATGTGAAATTTTCTGAATCATGCACCCCTACTTAAATATTTTAGCCAGGAGTTTTCTCTTAAAGGTTATTCACAAAGCCTCTCAGACTTACTTTTAGTAAGGAAAAATGACAACTCTTAAGATAAGATAAGAGCTCCTTAGCTATGGTTGACGTCAACTTTGAACAACTTTGCACAAGCCTGATTGAAGTGACCACCTTGATTGGCTGATGATTATAACACGGGAATAATGGCAAAAACCTCCACTACATGAGTGACAGGTGACCGGTCTTTTCTAGTGAAAATGTGTGCGCTACACAAGTAGGCCTACTGTGAAGGAAGGAAGATGATGAATAAATGGCAAAGACAAAAGCCTAGTAGCATAATGAAATACACTACGGATTGAAAACAGTAGGCCTATCTTCGCAACATGTTTTAAACTAATCTGTATGAAGACAATACATTTGGAAAGTGAAGAAACAATTTGATTTGATTTACAATGAAATGTTACACTTAGTTTAGATTCAACGAATGGTTTTGGTTGTTGGTGGCGTTATTGCATCCCCTTAGTTAGGCCTACAATGCACAATTATTCCCTCACGATTGAATGTTCCTGTTACTGCATGTTCATTTAAAAAATGGTGGCTTAGGGTTTTTGTGAATAGGTCTTGTGTCCTCTTGACTTCTTTTGTGCTGTCCTAGACATAGGTGCTACTTTTAGGTTTAAAATGCGTTGTGAATTACTCAAAGAACATGCATGATGCAGGCCTACTTTTTTTGTCAAAAGGCAGAAAATGTTGCCCACAGCTAATGCAGAGGCAGATAGCATGCAATGGGCTGCAGAATGAATTGTACATCATCAACAAACATGCAATTGCCAACAAATTTAGAAATTGAACAAATTATTGAAATGATTGATTAGTGACACTCATCTATTACTGTATTACTGATTCACGCACGCCAAAAACTAGAGATACTTAACATACTCAGACTCTGACTTACTGGTGAGTCAGGGAAGTTATCTAAAATGAGTTGATTTGGAATTTAATGACAATTCCCTGACACTAATATGAGACCAGAAAATGTTTGTCATTTACCTGCAGTACTGCAGTCGGAGTGCTTATGCTCTGAATCGCCACTTTGTTCAGCACCCATGATGGAGGACCTCAAGGCCACAAGTTAAAGGGAACTGCAATGTTAGATACAGAACAGTCTGTGAAAAAAAAAAAAAAAACATTCACCTAATATGACATCTTTAACATGCAATGGCAATTGTATATACTATCGCAGCTATCATATCAATACACACTCATTGACGGAATAACAAAGTGCTGTGTAGGAACCTTAACCAAGTTACAGCGGCCTACAACTTTCTCTCAAAGTCAACAAATAGGCTAACAATCTGGTGAGGTGCATCAATCAGTTATTTCTCACAGAAAAGCTGACATTAGTAATGGGTATAAATTGCTTTACATTATTTTGAATGGGATCTCGACCTCATGAGAAAATATATAAGCCTATGCATCTTAAACAATCTCTAAAATAACACTATTGACAGCTAGAAAGGGTGCTTCATTCAAGATTAATCAAAATCTCAGTCGGCAGGTGTTCACTAATGAAGATGGCTAATCTTCTAAATGCAATCTAAACTACAGTCCATGTGAACTTTTTTGATGGCTTTCATGAGCCATTTTTGGAAATAAGCTCATTTTCTACCTCCCCTTGAGCAAAACAATTGATATTTAACTTATTCCTGTTCATCCAGCCATTCTGTGAGTCTGGCGATACAACTTTTAGCATCAGCCTAGCATAGATCATTGAATCGGATTAGACCAGTAGCATCTCGCCTGCTAGCATCATGTTTAAATCATCTACCAACATGAAACATTTTTTTTTTTGAAAGATTAGATGTTTATTCTTAACATATGAAAAAATTGCGATGGTGTTCTGCCTCATTTTTTCAAAATGATTTTTTGAAAATGTGGTATTTTTGGACACGCCCAGCATTCAATGGCCTATGGAAGCATATTCAAAAGCAAAAATCTAATCAAATACTTTATTTGAACTCCTTCATAAAAGATGTAACTGTTTTGATGTCACACTCCTGAAGTAGGCAACATATCTATGTCCAGTTGTTGTGGTAGGAACGTCAACCTTAGAAATGATATGTTGCCTTAGCAAATCTGCTTTCCAGCTCGTCAGCCATGGACTTGACACTTTCTTCACTAATTCAGGTACATTGCACGCCGGAGATGTTCTTTTCCGCCCAGCTGAAGAGGTCCGCAGGGGTCAGAAGGTGACATCTTTTATGAAGGAGTTCAAATAAAGTATTTCGTGCAGTGTAAGCTCTTTTTTTTGCTTTTGAATATGCTTCCATAGGCCATTGAATGCTGGGCATGTCCAAAAATACCACATTTTCAAAAAATCATTTTGAGAAAATGATGCAGAACACCATCGCAATTTTTTGATATGTTAAGAATAAACATCTAATCTTTCCAAAAAAAAATGTTTCATGTTGGTAGATGCAATTTGAAAATGGCTCTTCAGAAAACGGAGTAGTTGCTAAAACATGTTTTGTGACAAAACTGGAGTAGAAAGCTAATATTTGGGACTACACCTATTAAGAAGTGTGTGAACAACCTTGATTTTTTTTTCCAGCCAAATCTGTGACGGTCGAGTGGGGACATTTGTACGTTTGGCATGGAATGACCCCTCTGGGGTAGCAAAGATCAAAGTGTTAGCTTTTTTTGTAGGCTAACTTCAGATGTCTATTAGGCTATGGGTAGACCAGCCATGATCACTCCAATAGCCACCACCACTGCAAAGGTTATCCCATCAGAACATGCCCCTTACAAATGATGGGGGATTACAAACATCATAAGACAGGCATACACTTAACCACCTCCGACAAGTGTTTTTGTCTGGGCTGGGTAGCTGCTAAGGGACTCAACTAATAAACAGCCAACCAGCGTGTGCATTCGACGTTAACGGAACAGTTTTAGACCAGAAGATAAACGTCCATCAGTATACTTATTTCCAGATAGCCACTGCGTCAGCCAACTGTGCTTGTCACAACGCATCCTACATTTGACTGGATGAGAACACCTTCGACAATCTATCACATTAATGTTGAACATGGTTTACATTTAGGACAAGGTGAGGTTAGCCAACTACTGTAGCTAGAAACGTTGCGTGTAGAAATCTTTAGCGTTAAGTGAGTGAGAGGTGTCCAAGTTCAGCAAAAAAACTAACCTGTTCGCAAAACTACAGTCAGTGTTTTCAAATATTTGTAGCAGACAGCTCACAGACTGAAAATTGCCTTCGTCGGTGAGTGCAGCAACCTCCCATAACTGCACTCAGCAGTAACAACATTTCTTCTTCTATTTTTGCCTTTATTTTTCTGCCAGTTGGCACACAACGTTTGGTGCTTTACCGCCACCTTCTGAAATGGAGTCTGAATGACTCCCTATTGTCCTGCAAACGCAAATCTCATCAGCGCGAAGCTGCTGCCTCTCATGATAGCTATAGCCTTTGCACAATTCAAGGGTTGGTTTACCCTCAGCAAAAATACGTTTTTGGAAATGTACTGTTTGCCTACTTATTTTAAACTAAGCATAGGCTATAGCTTATTTTTTTTGTGTAGCCTACAGATCAGAGGCACTGAATTGAAATACTGGCAGGCATATAATGAAATATTTCAACCCCACATTTTTTTTTTTTTTAAAGTTGGGACGGTGTGTTAAATGCAAATAAAAACAGAATCTGCAAATCTTGTAAACTCAAATTTGGTTGCAAAAAGGAAAAAAGTTGAAAATGACCAATTTGACAATTTCATGGGAAATAGGCCTATATGTTGATTGGGGGCCAAGAAAGTAGGTAAGTATTTTATTTGTATAGCACTTTTCATAGATAAAATCACAAAGTGCTTTACAATAATAAAATACAAATAACAAGAATAAAAGTCAGGCATAAGATAACACTTTTAAAAGAGAATAAAAAGGAGAAGGAAATAATAAAAGAAAAAGGCAATAAGTAAATAAGGAGCTAAAAAGGAACTAAAAAAGGTCACAGGTTTAAAAAGGCCATCCTGAAGAGGTGGGTTTTTAACCTCCCTTTAA
The DNA here is from genome assembly GCF_963854185.1 of Sardina pilchardus. Lineage (NCBI taxonomy): Eukaryota > Metazoa > Chordata > Actinopteri > Clupeiformes > Clupeidae > Sardina > Sardina pilchardus. The sequence goes on along the minus strand of NC_085003.1, from coordinate 1,326,251 downwards.
AAAGGTCAATACTGCCTGCCGACCTAACCTCCATGAGAAGTGCATTCCACAGTTTGGGGGCTGCAGCAGCAAATGCCCTATCGCCACAAGTCTTAAGGCGAGTGTGGGGTACAGCAAGCAGGTTGTGGTTGTTGGATCAGAAATCGAGAATTAAGGAGAGGGGTGACATGAGTGCTTCTGTTTGACCTGGTAAGGAGTCTGGCAGCTGCATTCTGGATAGATTGCAAACGGTGGAGTACATATTTGTTAAGTGAAGAGAACAGAGCATTAGTAAATACGGGATGAGATGAAGGCATGAATGAGCATTTCAAACTCTGACTGGGAAACCACAGACCTCAGCTTGCATATGTTTCTCAGGTGAAAGAAACATGATTTGGTTTGGGATTTAATGTGGCTGTCAAAAGACAAGGACTTGTCAAACATCACCCCTAAATTCCTTATACTAGGCGCACTAGAGTTGAAAGACTGCCAAGGTTTTGCTGTATCGTAGGCAGCACTTTGTCTGGCGCAACAACTAAGACCTCTGTCTTATTGAGTCCATATTGAGTTGCAGAGAATTTTCTGCTAGCCAACCCTTGATGGCAGATAAGCAGTCAAGCAGTTTTGAAAGCTTAGAGGTCTCATTTGGCTTAAAGGTAAAATGAAGCTGCATATCATCAGCATAGAAATGATAGGCAATGTAAAAACTCCAAATGTTCTGGCCCAGGGGCAGCATGTACAGAGAGAACAGTAAAGGGCCCAGCACTGACCCCTGGGGGATGCCACAGGTCAGGGGGGACTGGGCTGAGAGAAATTCGTCGTTTATAATTATAAATTATAATCAAACGTCGTTTGATTATAATTTCGCCAGTCATCACCTTCATTTTAATGATTAAATGAGACGGATTAAATGAGACGGATATGCGGAGCATTTCTCTCCCTCTCCATTGACCAAAACGTTGCTCTGGCATCTCTGCTGGACTGACTGAGTTATAGGCTACGTCGAGTGAGAGAGCCAGCTGTGAGGTAGGCTGTAAAACATTCGAAAACTCTGAAACTGCAATCTGACATGCCGAGCGTGATGTCTCTTTTCTCCGCTTGTCACCAGCGCGGTGTCTTCGGGTTTTTCCGTGTTTTCCGGTATGAGCCGAACCTTCATTTTATTAGGGCGGTCTTATGTTGCCCCCTTGCGGTTGCAAAGTCCCGATGCTTCGGGATTCCCGATGTGCGGGAAAGAAAGGAGCATTCTCAACCCGTACCATCTGTACGTCAGAATAGACTGTCCGAAAGTCAAGCGCTCTCACTAGTTGGGTACTTCGTTTGGCGTGATTTCCAAGCGTGCATCGATGCATCTTTTTTTGGCCTCAGATCAGGGCTGTAGCCTACACTGCGAGCACCTCGTCGCAAATGCGAGGAAATATATATTAGTGATTGTGTCTCTGTTGGCTGCTTTCTTGTTCTTTTCTTTTCTTTTACTTTCTGCTCTCAGTAGTGTTTTCTTTAAACCTGTTTACTGTGTTTATATGTGTACCATATGGACAGTATGTACAGTATGTATGATATTCAGTGTGTTGTATGTACGATGTTTGTATCTCACTGTTTAGTAAGGATGACACCTGCTGGATGTTTGGTATACTTACACTTGTCACCTGACTAACACATCTGCAAGGTGTAGCTTTCTGATTGGTGAATTTAGATGTTAAGAACCTCTCCTTACCTGTGAGAAATGTTTGACTCCCTGATGAAGGCTACTTGGCCGAAACGCATTGGAGTTTTTTAAAAGGTTTAATGTGACCGAGCCGCTACAATAAAGGCTTTTTAACTTTTGCTACATGAGAGTGCCTTGGAGTTCCTCTGGTTTTTCCAATTGAATTTTTTCCCTTCCAAAGAGCACCTCAAACAAACTTTTTCTGAGTCCACGAAGCGCTCCTAGACAAACGTTTTCTGATATATTAGTGATAATTGAAAATATGAAATGGGAGCACAGGTGCGAGTACTGAATTCAACCCTTTTATTCGCATTTTGCTCCTAAAAATCCACACCAAGTGGATCAAAGTATAGGCTAGTACAATTTTCGCGCATCTGTATACAAATTTCATAGTTGACAACTCTAACGCTCCTGGCTGGAAACTCACGCTTTCAGCATCAACCTCGCTGTCTCTCACACACGCAAGAAATGTCACTCCAAAACCATTTTTCTTTTTCTTCAATCTGTTCGTTATCAGTTGGTGACTTTGTAGCGATTAGCCTACCGTTGAAACGGCAAACCATGATAAGAATGTTGACTATATAGCCTACAATTACCGTGTTCATTTCAAATATTATTATCATCACGGTTGATAAACACGGTGTGGAAACCGTGTTAGCTTCACCCCAGCCTGCATTTGACATAGGCCTGGGGTGCGTTTCCCGAAAGCATCGTAAGCCTACGATGATCGTAAAGTCCCTCTTACGACCGTCTTAAGATTTGCCGACTGTTTCCCGAAACCATCGTAGCTTAAGAGCATCGTGAAAACACTCGTAGATCTACGAGTGATCCAGAGTTCTCGTTACTGCCTAAGAGCGTTGTAACGCTATGCCTCAGTGGAGTCACCAGCAGGATATGCAGGGGGATTACAACTAAGAATATAATGATCCAACTTACGTTACCATTCTTTATTGTAAATTTACTTGTGATGATTCAGATTTTAGCGTGCAAAATAGCATTCATTCAATGGACATAATGTTATTAAAACCGGACAAGAATAGCCTACAAGTTATGAAAGGAGACGTTGTCAGAAAAGTTTGCCATTATCTTTTTGTGTAGCCTTTTATCTTTTATTAGGCTTATGAGGTAAAAACAGAGAAAGGAATATGTGACAATAGTCTGTTCTGCGTCAAAATCTAAGCCTATAGGCTATGTTATTTAAGCCTACACATTTCCTCATTTTCTTATCAACCTCTTTATTCAAACATCTGCTTAAGTGACACGAAACATTAGGCCTATTGCACAGGCAGCACACCGTGCTCTCACAAGTAGGTTAGCAAAGAACTCGCATAAACGATGTAGGAGTAAGCTAGCCGAAGCCTAATATACATATCTTCCAACAAACATAAAAACGGGGCAACAATCTAATGCTAAATAATACTTAAGTATGTATGCGTGTGGTATATGGCCTAGGCTAATTGGAATGCTTACATGCAGATGTCAAAAGGTTTTCTATTTTCGTATTGATGTTAATTAATGAATAGATCCGAAGTTCAGACGGTGCGCTTAGCTATGACGTGCAGTCACCTGACATCACCATCAAATTAGGGGATATTTCAGAACTTTTATCGTGGACAGCTCCCTTAAGAGCATCGTAAGAGCAGTGGACGCGCGTTCACGCTACGAGCATGTTCGGGAAACAGTCGGCAAATCCTAACGATCGATCTTAAGATGAATCGTAGAAAACCCTCGTAAGAGTGTCTATCCATCGTTATCGGGAAACGCACCCCTGGTTGACTTCTATGAGAGAAATCCGACAGATTCTGTTGTCTAAATGATGGATTTAACCACGATTTGGTGTAGGCTACACCTGCTTTAAAAAGGCGGAACATTTTCATTGCAAATGTGCGCATCATATAGGCCTAGCCACTCTGCGTCTTTGTATGGAGGTTACATTCACATTAATTCCATTCCACTAACGTTATCAGGAGAATACCGTAACGTTTTATTTAGAGCTCTGGTTGTCACTCATTGGATATAACAGATATAGCCTACCAAGACGAGTCATGGTAGAGTAAGTTAAGCACCCAGCCAATTAAACATGACCAAGGAAAAAGTGACAACTCACGATGCCATGCCATGATGGTAGCTACCTAAATCATAGAAGTTAACGTTACTGGACAGTGGACACTCATCTTTTCTATTACACCAGAAATATTTGTCTTAACCTTTGTTCGTTTTTTGAACATTTAAGTTATTTAATGAAAACATGATGTACAGTAGCCTATCCTTGAACTATGCTTGACTCTTTTCCTAAAACCGAATGAAACCTAATTATGTTCACGTACATAGTGACAGGCACTCAATTAGACCTACACACCACCCCTGTAATATCATTACAGTGTAATCAATATGAAGTATTCAGTTTACTGAATATTTTAAGCTATAAGTAATTATGCAGATCCTAAAATGCTATAAATTGATAACAAAATGTATACAAATTCTGAATTCAAAATATGAAATAGAAACAAGACAAGCCATTTTCTGTGTGTGTAGGGTTTGAGCAGTGACCATGATTGCCACTGCTGTGAATGATCTGTATCCTGCTTAAGGCAAGAAGGTTTTCAAGGAAATTTCATAGTGCTCCTACATTTTTTTCTGTGCTCCTAAACTTTTTCATTTAGGAGCACCTGTGCTCCTAGTGAAAAAGCTTAGCGTACAGCCCTGCCTCAGATATCCCATAATCCATTGCGCAGCGCAGGTCAAGCTCCACATGTCATGCAAATCGTCAACACATCCCCCTCCCCGAGTCAGGTGACGCCAACTAGTTAGTGCTGTCCAAATGTAGGTAGGGACGCATACTGAGGAGCGAGCTAACTAAGACGCTACTGGGAAGAGGGTACTATCCAGCGTGCACGCTTGACTTCTGGACATAGCCCAAGTCTCAGCAGAGAGAGGTCAAGGGCACGAGTGACTGGAAGCACTGAAGACGGCGACGCCGGGCCGCACCGAAGAATATGCACACTGGAGTACAACGAAGGCAGCGAGGACAGCCGGGGGAGAAGATGGCACACAGGAGATTCACACAGGAGATTCACACAGGAGACTCACACAGGAGACTCACACAGGATAATCCGACGGGCACGTTACCCGAGGTCCGGTTCGATACGAGGAGCCGACGTGGGAAGCTAAGTAACTCCTTTCCTCACTGTATGCGTGATTGTGTGCCTGGATTTAAGCCAACGCTGCCCCCCCCCCCCCCCACTATTGGTGTTTGTCCGAGCCAGGTAATTGTCTACTGCTTGTCTGCTCTCTCTCCAGCTATTGTCCTCGTTTGGATTTAAGCTATCGCGGTCCCCTTGGAAGCGATAGCCTGTCCCCGCTCTCTCTCACCTTGATCCACGACGGCCGGTGTTCCACCGAGAGCCCTCGTGAGCCAGCCCCAGCCCTCAACCAGCCCATCTCTCTGCCCTAGCCTGCCTCAGAGACCGAAACCAGCCTGCGCTAATCTAGACGTGACCAGTGTGACCAGTGTGCGGTGACTGTGACCCCTTTCACGTTGCAGAGGTGATCAGTGTGTGTGTGGTGGCATCCCCCTGAGTGAATTCCCCTCACGGTCGCAGTGAGCGACCCCCCCAACCTGCAGGCTGTGATCCAGGCTCGGCGAGAGGACGGCTTGGACGGGGACCGAACTGTTGGTCCGGACAAGGACTCCGTTTTAATAATTCTCCTTTTTAATATAAAAGATATATTCTATTAATGCTGGCCTCTCCTTGGGTTTTCTTGGCGGGTGTGGTTGCTCCTCGGGGTAGATGCTAATTGGGCCAAACAGCGCCCCCTACCGGTCACAGATGTCTCACCTCAGGCTCAATGCATGCATGTCTCAGATGTCCTCCTGTCCTCAAGAGGCCGTCGCACATGAAAGGATCAAGTGTCTCGCCTTAAGAGAAATACTTTTTGCATTACACTTTGTCTAAAAAAAATAATTAAATGTGCAAATGTGCACTCTTGAAGCAACAGCTTTTCTGAGGTGATCACAATGTTTACAATGAACATGTAATATAAGAATTCTGGTTTGGTATTTTTAATTGTGTTTCTGTAGATGTTCAGTGTGGATGTGTGTGTGAGGAGGATGTCCTGTGTTGTATTTATAATTCGATACAGCACAACACTGCAAAAAACTGCTTGTCTAATAAAATCAAACTAAACAATTCTCCTGCGGTGCGGACCCGTGACATTTCGGAATCTAACAAAGCAATGTACTTGCAAAGCTGGCTGGGCTACTTCCAAAAGACTAACCCAGAGATGACTGGAGCACTCAGATGAAATAAACTTTTTTATTATGGTGCACAAACGACTAACGTTTCGACGCACTGCGTCTTCTTCAGAGTCAAACGATACTGGTGTCATTACACAGTTAATAAAGACCTCTCTCCCCTCCTCTTCCAAGACATTGGTTAGTAGTGAGGGGTGGGTATAACCAGCAATTAACCAGTGGGAGCACTCATTGAAAACAAGATGGGCATCAAGTACAACTTTAGTCAGTGTGAAATTAAAAAAAAAAAATATATATATATGTAGTGAAAATAAATTCATTCAAGATGACAACATCAGAGAAAACAGGACAGACATAATTCTTCGTTCAGACCATGGGGCTCAACTGTGTTGAGTGTGTGGATCCAGAAGGCTTCTCTTTGGAGTAGCTTTTTAATAATGTCTCCCCCTCGTTGGTGAGGCATTATTTTGTCAATCCCCCAGAATTTTAATGTAACGCAATTATTTCGTTTAAGCGATCCCGTTCACTAAGAGACAGATTAGTCCACACTTATACGAGCCCTCCTAAGCCACAATCTTGGTTGTCAGCACCACCTAAGGGTTTCTACCGGTGCGGTCGTTGCACCCACTGTCCGAACTCCAATGACACCAAGCATTTTTCGCATCCACATACTGGCAAACGACACAACATAAATACTTTTATTAATTGTAATTCTACTCATGTTGTGTACATCCTGAAATGTCCTTGTGGATTGATTTATGTGGGACAAACCAAACGTCCACTCAAACAGCGGATTGCTGAGCATAAAGCCGCGATACGTAAACAGAATATGGATTATGCAATAGCGCGCCACTATGTCCAAGCTAGCCATGGCTCTTGCGCTACATTAAAATTCTGGGGGATTGACAAAATAATGCCTCACCAACGAGGGGGAGACATTATTAAAAAGCTACTCCAAAGAGAAGCCTTCTGGATCCACACACTCAACACAGTTGAGCCCCATGGTCTGAACGAAGAAATATGTCTGTCCTGTTTTCTCTGATGTTGTCATCTTGAATGAATTTATTTTCACTATATATATATATTTTTAAATTTCACACTGACTAAAGTTGTACTTGATGCCCATCTTGTTTTCAATGAGTGCTCCCACTGGTTAATTGCTGGTTATACCCACCCCTCACTACTAACCAATGTCTTGGAAGAGGAGGGGAGAGAGGTCTTTATTAACTGTGTAATGACACCAGTATCGTTTGACTCTGAAGAAGACGCAGTGCGTCGAAACGTTAATCGTTTGTGCACCATAATAAAAAAGTTATTTCATCTGAGTGCTCCAGTCATCTCTGGGTTAGTCTTTTGGAAGTAGCCCAGCCAGCTGTGCATATCCTGTGGTCCTGGACTGTGAGCACCGACGGGGCTAGAGCGCAAGTGACAACCCTTCTACAAAAGCAATGTACTTGTTGGTGGGCATGTGCATGAGGAACACACATGCCCACCAAATTTGGTGTGTCAACCACAACAAACAACACACTAGGTGGCGCTATAGAATTCTTTAGCCACACCCTAGGCCAGAGCTCTGTCTCGGACTAACGATAGCAATAACACAGAAGCCCACCAAATTTGGTTCATTTTCATCAATGTATGCGTCAACCACAATATACAATGTGCTAGGTGGCGCTATAGAGTCCCTAAGCCACACCCTAGGCCAAAGCTCTGTCTCTGACTAGCAGTAGCAATAACACAAGTCCACCAAATTTGGTTAATTTTCGTGAATGTATGTGTCAACCACAACAGACAATGCGCTGCTAGGTGGCGCTATAGAGTCCCTAAGGCACACCTTAGGCCAGCGCTCTGTCTCTGAGTAGCAGTAGCAATTCCACATGTAGCTGCCAATAGACCTCTGAAGTTCGCCTACAAAAAAGCCACCATCTTTTTTTTTTTTTTTTTTTTAAGTATATATTTTTTGCCTTTTTGCCTTTATTGTTACAGGACAGTGAAGAGTAGACAGGAAGCAAGTGGGAGAGAGAGAAGGGGTGGGATCGGGATATGACCGCAGGCCGGATTGGAACCTGGGTCCCCGTGGGCACTCGGACCCGTACATGGTATGGGCGCTGTAGCCTGCTGCGCCACAGCACTCCCCCAAAAAAGCCACCATCTTTGCCCAAATAAGGAGATCCGGTATCTTGAGATTTTTTCTATGGGAAAATAACATGGGGATTTTCAATTATCGCACCTGTTAAACTCTCGCGGGGATGATGACATTGGAAATTCAGACGTTTTTCACTACACAGTTTTGTCCACTGCCGTCTAGTGGATACTGTGATCTTTGGTAGGTGAAGACGGGACACTTTGATCTTTGCTACCAAAGAGCTAACTTACCATGCAACTTGCCATAGGCAGTTAGCTTCAATTAACTCCCGGATCTCCTTAAATGGGCAAAGATGGCAGCTTTGGATCCTTTTTATAGGCGAACTTCAGAGGTCTATTTACATCCAAATTATAACCTTTTTTTTGCCTATAACATCAACTACCTGTTTCTTTAATAAGACGCCATAATTCAAACCTTCGCCATTTCTAAATACTTCGGAATTTCAAAAATCTGTTAGCAATTCCTCTTGGGCAACCCCTCAAGATCATTTTACTTCTCATATGACATGATTTCGATACACGGTCTAGGAGAAGTGTTTCAAAATACGTGATGTGCAAAAATCATCATCATAATCATAACTCAAATTCTTTTAATATCAACTATATGGTTTAAATGTTAAAGTTGTTGAGATTAATACAACACACATGCCCACCCCTTTTCTAGTTGGTATTGTTTTCAGTATAAAGACACTTATCTAGTGCTTTCTCATAAAATTTGACTTTGACATTTGACTTTGATGTGTTACTTATTTTAAGAAGTCATTGTGAAAATAAACATATTTGGCTGCCAGTGCCTTAAATAAATCTGTTTTAAAACAAGCAAATTTGGCTGCCAGTGCATTGATCAAATTTGTCTTGATAAGACTCCTTACAGTCAAACTCTTCAAATTCAGTCAAAATGATCTTTAGTGAGATCGCTAAGTATCTTTATACTAAAAACAATACCTAATAGATTTTAAAAAATTTGTTACACTTTTTTTTATTTTTGATTATTTTACACATTTTATTTGTGCAGTGTAAATGTGCTTTGTCTCTAGGGCAGACCATTGAAGTTAAGACAGTACTAAGACAGCGCTGGATTGTCATTCTAATAAATTGGGCATGGTTGTGTCATGGCTGTTCAAAGACGGAAAATGAGAGTGAATCTGAGGTCTCTTTAATTAATACCATGAAGACACATTTTTTGAATGTTGGTAAGGATGGTATGTTATTTGAGTATACCATCAAACACTCACAAACAAGTCTCAGTATGAATTATAAATTACTTAAAGGGATATTCCGCCATTTTTGGAAATAAGCTAATTTCCCACCTCCCCTCGAGTAAAACAATCGATATTTACCTTTTTCCCGTTCATCCAGCCATTCTGTGAGTCTGGCGATACAACTTTAGCTTCAGCCTAGCATAGATCATTGAATCGGATTAGACAGTTAGCTTCTCGCCTGCTAGCATCATGCTTACAAGTGACTAAGATTTCTGGTAATTTTCCCATTTAAAACGTGTCTCTTCTCAAGTTAGAAAGTGCAATAAGACCAACTGAAAATGAAACCTGCCGTTTTTCTAGGCTGATTTGACGCGGAACTACACTCTCATCTGGCGTAATAATCAAGACAAGTTGCAAACGTACCATGGGCGCAGTGATATCTAAAAATAGTCCCCATAGGCAACAAGCAGGAAGTAGTGCGTGATATCACTGCGCCCATGGTACGGTTGCAACTTGCCTTGATTATTACGCCAGATGAGAGTGTAGTTCCGTGTCAAATCAGCCTAGAAAAACGGCAGGTTTCATTTTCAGTTGGTCTTATTGCACTTTCTAACTTGAGAAGAGACATGTTTTAAATGGGAAAATTACCAGAAATCTTAGTCACTTGTAAGCATGATGCTAGCAGGCGAGAAGCTAAAGGTCTAATTCGATACAATGATCTATGCTAGGCAGAAGCTAAAAGTTGTATCCCCAGACTCACAGAATGGCTGGATGAACGGGAAAAAGGTAAATATCGATTGTTTTGCTCGAGGGGGGGGTGGGAAATGAGCTTATTTCCAAAAATGGCAGAATATCCCTTTAATATTCCTTATCACAATCTTAGACTGTAAGACTACTTCTACTTCAGAGAAAGTCTTTGATTAGCTTCATCCAGATCTAACTGAAGCTTTTGATTGGTCACTTCTAAGCAGGCCTTTTCCAGTTTCAGTTTCTCTGCTGCCGCTGCCTCCTGTAATTACAAAGTATTATTACAATCTGTATAGTTGGTATGAAAGCATGCTACAGGACCTACTGCAAACAGGTAAACTGGTTTAGCTAAATCTTAAAAGTTAAGATGCACAATCTTTACCTTTTTAATGTCTCTCCTTAACTGGTGATTTTCCATCACGATTTTCTCCAATCCCATTTTTCTTGACTCCATTAGCATGTTTCCCTTGAGTTTATCATACTCTGACTATGAGAGAGAGAGGGAAATGATGTCTACAGTATATATACAATTACATAGAAGATAACGCACTTTCAACACATTTACAAAATGGGAAAGCCTACCCAAAATGTTTCTTTTTTTCCCCATCATCTAATATTTACCCGGTTTATGATGGTATGATATCCATGGCTCCCACATGTAATGCATTTGTAAAATGTGACCTTGCAAATGAAGAGCTCTTTTCCAAAACGCTATAAATCTATTTTTGAAAACATTTAAAAAAAAAAAAAAATCATGTTATTTAATTGTGTATTTCAGGTAATATCAATAAAAATGAAGTTGTTTTGTTTTGATTGAGTAAAGATGAATCAACTTAACATAACCCAATTACAGGAAAACAAAATAAAAAAAATGATTTATGAAAATTCATTAAAATGGTGGACATAGCGTTTTGGAAAATAACTCTTCAAATGCATTAGCTGTAAAGCTCTTACCTGAGCCACACATACCATGACACCGTTCTACACACAAACCAGGATAGAAATACTGAGATTCCTTTTTTAAGTATTCTTTTATTTTTATAAACCACACAAAGGGACAACCCAGGGTCTATTTGTGAATGATAGCTAGTGTATATTTTCGTTTTAGGCGAAAACAACAATGGGCGTCGCCATGACACCTTAGCATTCAGAAAACGGTTATCTATTTCCGGTGAAGCTGCGTTGTATCTATTTTAACGTGACAGTTGACCGTGCTTAACATATCATAACGCATGTAAAAGTAAACTTTTCTATTTTATATTGGTTATATATTATGTAGTATATCCATGCTGAGGGCAGAATTGTCAACATTTTGAAAGAAATCTAAGTTGAATCATATTCTAGTTAGCGTACTGTGAACGCATGTAAACAGAATGAACGGAAGTTGAAAACAGTACAGATTTCCGGTTAACGAATAAGATGAATAGGTACAATTCGAGTAAAACCAGAATTACTGATTATCCCCCAGAGAAAATAAATACTAGTATAACCGGACACTTATTAGTGGTACAAAATAATTAATAAGCTACTGTGGAGAGGAAGGTAGTGCCCTGATTGAATAAAAAGTCTTTTAAAATACCCTTTCTTTATACTTATAAAGGTGAAAATTCTTCAGCTTAGCTAAAGGGGTGAGATAGAATGGATGCACAGAGCATTTCCTCTTGTTCTGTCCAAGAAATGCTCCTTGGTATTGCTGACGTTGAGTAGCAGGTTGTTGTCCTGGCACCAAGATGTAAGGGTTGCCACCTCTACTCTGTAAACAGACTCATCACCACTTGTGATACAGCTGATTATGGTGGTGTTATCAGCAAACTTAATGATGGTGTTTGAGGTGTGAGTTGCCTCATGAGTGTACAATGAGTGCAGCAGGGGGCTTAACACACATCCTTGTGGGACAACAGTGCTAGAGTGGAGGAGATAATGAACCCATATGTGGACTAATTGACCTTTCGCCAGGAGCGTTCTAATTACGCCCCCCTGTATGGGGAAGAATTCTGCTGTCAAGTCCGACATTCTGTCCGACATCAGCTGGCTTGTAACCATAGACGCCAAAAGTAACGCAACGATGGAATTGGGAAAGTTAAGCGATATACCAGATGACATTAACTTATCATATCTTGAATCCAGCATATCCTTAAAGAAAAAGCAAAAGGCATAGGGATTCATATCTGGATCATATATACATAGCGTCAAAATTTACAAAAATAGTACAGGTAAAATCTTTGTCGATAATCTTGTTATCTGTTATTAGCGGCTAGTTTAACTCTTAACGTAGGCCTAGCACATTTGCAGGTTGACAGGAACACATACAAGTTATTGCGAGGGAACGCAAAAAGTATTGCGAGGGAACGCAAAAGTATTGCGAGGTAACGCAAAAAGTATTGCGAGGGAACGCAAAAGTGCGCTCAAAAATATTCTCACACCTGACCCTTCCCGGGCTCCGTACCTGTCAGTCGGGCATGAGAATAATATTTTACCATAAAACATATAGTTTATATATGTGCAATATGTATTATATATGTGATTTATTTTAATAGCTATTTTTCATTTACATGGCATAGTCTATGGAGGCGATTTACAGTGGTAAAATGCGAGTTTGTTTTGAAAACGTTGCCACGTTGTTCTATTAGGCAGGCCTACATGTGTAAAAAATATTTTCAGCTGAAATTCGTCATAGCCTATTTATGTACGTAGGGCGCGTATGCCTACGTACATTCATAGTTGTATATCTTATCTTCTATTTGTAGGCTATCTTTTAAAGCTCAGACTGATGTATATGCATTTTCTTACATATTTGCTGGACTGACTGAGTTACGTCGCGATAAACAGCTCTCTTATTTCCAAATCAACAGTGTACTTCACGTCAAGTGGCGCAGTGTTAACTCCCTAGACTGCTACGCAAGAGACCCGGGTTCACAACCCAGCACAGGCGACATGTTGCATCTCATATTGACTGAATTCACTGACCGTTTTTCAACGTCGACGAACAATTTTTTTTTGTTCATGGTTTTTAATAACAAACTATCTGAAATAAACGGATGAATCACAATACGGTTTACCATTAACGAAAAATAATTTCGCTGGCTAAGCCAGTTTTTGCATCTAAAAATAATTATATCATAGAGACACACGCGAAAAATAAACGATAGCCTATAAACGATTCCCACTGGATACACCACATCAGTATTGTGCTCGTTGCTACGATAGGCTACACAGGACTCAGTTGCATGTTCTGTAGACATGAAGTGGCAACTAAAGCCATTATCAGCCATGAAAACTTTGGCGGCTGCAGCAGCATTTAGGTTTTGGCTGAGCCAGCTAGCCAGCCACTAACTTCATCAGCCAGCCGTTATTCTCAAAGCAAATGGCTTCGGGGTCTATACATAACACACTATCCATTGCAAACATAGCCTATTTGAAACCGATCATTCCCCCTCCCCCATACACGTCTAACCAGTTCACAGAGGGGGGGGGGGTCGTTTTGCTATGTGTGGACATGATCTTAGGCTACAGACATCACTGCGGCATTGACAACTGCCTCCCCACCCCCACCACCTCTATCTGCCTCCTGCATAGGCTGTAAGCTGGCTGTTTGTTGTTTACATGCAACTTGTGGAAGAATGCGCAATCATGTTTCATCGCATATGCGCATTTTAGAATGTTCGAATTCGCCAGTGTGCGTGTAGTTGTGTGAATAGAAAAGAATAGAATAGAATATACTTTATTGATGCCTTGCGCAAAAGAACTTCTGCCATACACAGGTCGGGGATCGAACCAGCAAGTCTAGGGTGTAGGGGCTGATGCTCTAACCAGTGGGCTACGGTTTTGTCTCCTCACGACGTTAATGTGTGTCTCAATCTTGAATCACGAATTCACATAGAAGTTAGCTTAAATTGTAGAAACAATAGGCCTATAGCTTTTTTTCAGCAGACATCGAAACATAGCCTACACATTCGCAAAACGGAGAATATCTTTTTCACTCATCATTTTTAATTAGCCTACTTCTCGCGCCTATGCCTGCTCAGCATTTCTGCTCTCTCAATCTCCCTCCCTCCGAGGTAGCTAGACCCTACAAGATGCTTCTCCCTAAATGAATGAAAGTTGTTTTAGAAAGTAGCCGCGGTAGCCTGTAAAATGCGGCATGACATCCTGGCTACTGTGTAATTGAAACCAGACTAGGTTAGGCTCTTTGTTCCAGGTCCGATAATTTTCGGCGGCGCGAACATAGATAGGCTACCTATTAAATGAATAGAAGTGAATTTGTGGAGTGAATTAGAACTAGCCACCCATTCATTTTAGAGCTTAGATTATCTACCCAAACCCGAACTGCGGGTTACGGATCTCGAGATCCAACAACACCGGTGTTGGGTCGACATTTTTCATCCTTCCCCTCCCGTCGGGTCAGGCTCCTAATCACAGAACGCGTAGGCTATGCCTCCGTTTTAAAATAACCAACATCTCTAAGTAGCATACAAAATGTAATAACGAAATAGCCTATAAAAATTTAAATACTATGAAAAAGTTGAAAGTCAAGTTTGCTCAAGGTTTGTTCAAGAACTCTTCCAGAGTTTTTACCTCAAACAACACAAATCAACACAAATAAATGAACAGATAACTCAAACGTGCTGTATGTCATAATGAAACAACCACAGACTATCAACAACATGGTCTGACAAATTTATGACCAAATGATTTGATTCGTGCACGAAGCGCCATCTAGCTATCATTATGTGTAAGTAACAGCCTCCCTGTCTAAGGACTCAGCGGTCTTTTGACCGCCTCGCCGCGCTTTAAGTAGTTCACACCAGCACGGCGCTTCTAGTAGGTCGTCAAAGCGGTCAAATGACCGGGGCGCGGCGCTTCTAGGTATAAGTGGGTCAGAACGGCACGGCGCTTCTAGTGTTAACAAGTATGGGCACAGTTTTCTGTTTGGGAACAACAGACAGCACTTTGAGAGCCTAAGCAGTGAATGGGTGATCCACTGGCATGTTACTGTAGCTGAGGTTGCATCGGGTCCCTACGCTGAATTGCCTGCTCCCTACTCACTGCACAGAGTGTAAAATTCACAGAAAACTTCAAAGGTATCTTGATTGTTATTTGGAATACCTTGCTTGTCTTAGGTTGTCATAGAGATGGTTGGATTCACAAGATGTGTCCATTCAAAACAGTGGAGTGTAGTTACCTTGCCTCACATAACATTTCAGACGTGTTTTGGGATTACAATAAAGGTTTTTTTTTTATTGTGTCTTTCTCGCTAACTTTCACAAAATCCAAGCATTAAAAAGCCAAATAAATTACATTTATCTGCAACTACTACTAAAGTTTGCTGGAAGTGGGCAGATGTGTATGTACATTTTGGGCGTTACAAAAAGGCCAAATAAGGGACACCACCAGAATTTACGTCAGATCTGAGCTGACATAATGATGATGATGAAACAAAGTTGCCCCCAAAGGCTGTCCTATAGGCTATTCTGTTTTAAATCCATATTCTGGTCTTATTCAAAACTGCAGTTTTTGTTGACATTGTTTTGGTCCAAACGAAAATGTACTCATTATCACCCAAAAATAGACCCTAGGTTGTTGTTAGACCAGGAGAGGCAGTTGGAGCAATAACTGTACTGTACTGTTGCTGGTGGCCTGTAGACTGTCCCGGGACACTAAACACTGTTTCGGGATACTCAGACACTGTCTCGGGACACTAGACACTGTCATAAACATATAATTGCACATCATTTCATGGGAAGGGGCTTTTAGCAAACCCTTATAGGCCTACATAAAAATGCACTTAATTTTGTTTGGGAGAGAAATTAATTTAGCATTCGGTCACACTTAGGTGCCAGTGGAGTTTAGGTGTTAGCGCTGTCGTAGGACAGCCTATTCTGTGGTATCAATGTGGCAAGACAGCTTTCCGCAGAAGTGACTGGATGTCCGGTGGTTGGGAGTGGAAGGGCAGTGTCTTATGGCCATGACAGTGCGGGTGTCCAGGGACAGTGCTTGGCTGTCCCAAGACGCTGCCTAGAGTCCCGGGACAGTGCTTGGGTGTCCCGAGACAGTCCATAGGCCACCAACAACAGTACAGTACAGTACAGTACAGTTATTGCTCTCACTGCTACACTGGAGAGACAGAGTTTTCCTTTAATTGCTCTATGTAGTTATAGGGAAATATCACACACCTTTAGTTTTTCATGCTCTTGCTCAATTGTATGTAGCTGCTCCTGCATGGCTGCAGCTGAGACCTTCTTCAAAGCCTCATTTTCTCGCTGCACTCTCTCCACGACCTTCTTCATCAGGCCAATGGTCTTCTCCAGCTCAGGAGCTGTTTTACCACTACCCCCTGCCTAAAAAACAAAAAAATCACTGTAGAATTGTGTCACTGTACTGCTGTATAGTGTACAAGGCAAAGATTATTAACATAGAGCAATATGTGATTTACCTGAGAAATGTGCTCAAATTTAGTTTCCAAAGTAGCCTTCTCTTTTATGAGAACATTGCACATGTCTTTGAGATCAGACACTTGATCCTGTTAGGAATATGTCAAATATGAGATACAAAGATTGGTGACCTCTAAATAGATGCTCTTTTAGGTTACATACAGTACCTTTAATCTGGGGACGTCTTTGGTTGCTTGCTCTAGTTGCAGACAAAGCTCCAAGTTTTTTGCAGAGAGCCTAAGGTTTTCTGCCTGTAGTGTGTGCTTTTTCTGTGATGGAGACCCAGCACGCTGTACATGTGACTGCAAAAACAAAGTTTATTCTTTTGTTTGTATCATGATCAAAAAGTGGTTTGCATTCTACGTTCTAGTTCTTGCCATTTTGGCAAGGTTGAGTGTTGTCAGTGACAGAAGCTTACTAACTTGGGAAACCAATGGCATTATCCTGACATTATCAAAACATGAATTTATCTGGCATTGTTTGTCTAATCTATGTCTTTATCAGTTAATCAATTTTTCCCAAATGGTTTCATAGGGCATCCAGTTATCGTGAAGGTAAATTAAGTCACATCCACTAATTCTGTTCTTAAAGGGATATTCCGCCATTTTTGTTAATACGCTCATTTTCCACCCCCCCTCGAGCAAAACAATCGATATTTACCTTGTTCCCGTTCATCCAGCCATTCTGTGAGTCTGGCGATACAACTTTTAGCTTCAGCCTAGCATAGATCATTGAATCAGATTAGATCATTAGCATCTCGCCTGCTAGCTTCATGTTTAAAGTGACTAAGATTTCTGGTAATTTTCCCATTTAAAACGTGTCTCCTCTCAAGTTAGAAAGTGCAATAAGACCAACTGAAAATGAAACCTGGCGTTTTTCTAGGCTGATTTGACATGGAACTACACTCTCATCTGGCGTAATAATCAAGGCAACTTGCAAACGTACCATAGGCACAGTGATATCGTACGCAGCATCTGAAAATAGTCCCCATAGACAACAAGCAGTAGTAGTGCCAGTAGTTTGCAAGTTGCCTTGATTATTACGCCAGATGAGAGTGTAGTTCCATGTCAAATCAGCCTAGAAAAACGGCAGGTTTCATTTTCAGTTGGTCTTATTGCACTTTCTAACTTGAGAGGAGACACGTTTTAAATGGGAAAATTACCAGAAATCGTAGTCACTTTTAAACATGAAGCTAGCAGGCGAGAAGCTAATGGTGTAATCCGATTCAATGATCTATGCTAGGCTGAAGCTAAAAGTTGTATCGCCAGACTCACAGAATGGCTGGATGAACGGGAACAAGGTAAATATCGATTGTTTTGCTCGAGGGGAGGTGGAAAATGAGCGTATTTCCAAAAATGGCGGAATATCCCTTTAATATTTTTCATTACTTTTTCATACGTATAATAACAAAGATGACTGATTATGAATGATTATGGATAATAATGACTGAAATGTATGGTCATCAGGCTTGTGCAAAGTTCAGAATTTCCGAATTTAATTCAATTCAATGAATGAATTTGAATTTGAATTTGAATTGGCTCCACCCCACAGGATGTTGAATTGAATTTGAATTGGAATTACAGGAAGTGGAATCAAATTCATTGCAATTCAGAGAAATTCATTCTAACCAAATATCAGTGTGAATGTGATGGTTTTAACCCCTTCAGACCCGCATTTTTTCTGTTGAGCAAAAAAAACCCCAATATTCAGCTAATTCTTACTCCTATCCAATGAAGAAATAAACGTGAAAAAGATTTTTTAAATGTCCATTACAGTGGACATCTCGTCTAAACGGGTGTAAAATGACATGAGAACTTAGGGGAAATACACTATGTTTTTAACATAGTAGTCTTGAAACATCTTCATGTGTCTTAATGTTTTATGTCTGAGAGCAGGTCAAAACATGCACATTAAGTAAAAAAATGTATGATTGTGTTTAAACTCTTATGCATATGCCCCATTTTTTGCCCAGTATTGCACATCATCTACTTAGGAAGGCATTGCTCCATACTTTGGCCTATCAAATGACCTCTTTGGAAAGCTGAGACCCTGAAGTTTCTTAGGAAACAATCAGGATAGCTGTGTGATCAAGTATGTGTGTTTATGTGTGTGTGTGTGTGTGTGTGTGTGTGTGTGTGTGTGTGTGTGTGTGTGTGTGTGTGTCTACATGTGTGTGCATTTATCTTTATATGTGTGTGTGTATGCGTGTGTGTGTGTAGTGTACAGTCGCTACATGTACACTACATGGTCCCCCGTGAACCAAACTGCACCAAACTTGGCATACATTCAGAGGGAGTCATAATGATCCTACACTGTAGGTTGCAGTTTGGAACCTGTCAACCAAAGATACCTGCGATTACAATGCCCCATTTTTGTTTTCTCAACTTTGACTAGGTGGCGCTATACATGAAATTAGTTGTTATGGGATGGGTTGACATGGCCCCTAGGCCCTACAGTTCTCGAGATATTCACAGAAAACTGTGTCAGGCCATCTACAGGCCAGTTGGTGTACAGTCACTAAATGTACACATAAAATCATTTATTATATGGCCCCCCATGAACGGAGTTCCATGAACCTTGGCATGCATTCAGATTCAACATCTCAATTTTGCTTTATCATTTTTAACTAGGTTGGTGAGAGTTGGCTCACCAAAATTAATGAGCACAGATTACTTTTTATCATTTTGCATATTGCTGTTAATACAAAACTCAGAAGTACAAACCAGCACTGGCCCTCAAATAGTTTAGCACAGAGTCTACCCCAAACAAAATGTCTGAAATGTTTGGACAACCATTTTTGAAGACTTGGATAAAGTAAAGCATTCTGGGAAATGAAGTGCTGTCCTATAATTTTTTTCACAGTTTCAAAGTTATTACAATTTTAATGATCAGTTTTATGCAGCACATACAGTATTTGTAATGCCATTGTGTGGTACAAATTACTACAAATTTGTACTATTTTCTGTACAAAAAAAGTGTTGTAGTATGTCCATAAAATAATATCTGTATGAAATACATGTTGCGATCATATATACAGTACATTCTGTGAAGAATCATTATTAAATACAATTCAAATGTATTTGTGAAGCGCTTTGGGTTGTAGCCTATGTGCACATGAAATGCGCTATGTTTGTAGTGGTTGTCTAATGTCTGTCTTGATGTCTGTACAGGAACGCTGTGCGAATACGCCGCTCTGTCTGGCACCTGGCTATTTTGTGTCAGTATTTTGAATTCATTTGTGAAGCGACCTTGGGTGTCTTGAAAGGCGCTATATCAATAAAATGTATTATTATTATTATTATTATTATTATTAAATGTCATGAATTTCTCTGAATTTAATGGAATTCCAATTCAACTTCCTGCAATTCGAATTTGCAATGCCACTTCCTGTTTGCAACCTCAATTCAAATTCAAACTCAAATTCAAGAATTGAATTGGAATTTTGGGGTCATTCTCAATTCAATTCAGCATTTTGTACAACCCTGATGGTCATGAATATAACATTATTATTATTACAGAATTCTTCTGAAGTGATGATGCTTGAGGAAGAGATACACATAACGGAATTATGATAACATTAAATTATCATTCTGTGTTATTTAATTTCACTAAGTTCATGTCTATGTTCATGTTCATGTCTATGTCTGTTCTGTTTAGTAGCCCTTTATGAGCTTGGGGTAATTCACAATGACCATGCCCTGATAATAGCAACAGGACTAAGAAGAAACTAGACTAGATTACAACTAACATTCAGTGCTTGAAGTGGGCCGGAACGCAGCGGAACGCAGTTCCGGAACTTCTGTATTTTCGTCTTTTGAGTTCCGCCACTTTTTTCTGCGTTCCGGTAGGCTACTTACTGAAACTGATCCGACGCAGTGACAGTCACAGTGGCCCGAGAATAGACAATATCACAAGACTCATGAAAGACTACATTACCCACGAGCCACAACAGTGCCCTCAATCTACCGGGCCACGAGAAGATCACCATCGGGCCGCTGGCAAACCCTCTCTGCCCTCTTTAAGACGCACCATGCGGCCGCGGCCGCACCCATTCTTCTCGGTCATATTGCTGCGCTAGAAGATCGCACCGAAATAACAGGCATATCACATGAAACTGCAGAACCGGACCTTTCCAATGGCACTAGCCGCTAGTTTCTACGATGAACGGTTCGCGAGATAATTGGCGTTGAAAAGTAGGCTACAGTTACCTACAAAAATGAATGGCACATTTAGTTCTGCGTCATACCCATTTTCTGTGAAATATCTGACGATTTCGTTACTGCCCTATGGCAAACTACATATCAAAATAAACAGGAGATCCTACTGATTCCAATGCTCTGTGTAATTAGCAGTAATCACGAGAAATCCTTTTTGGAAATAACATCAAATTTCTGCATTGTTTCATATCTCTCCATATCCCCACTTCAAAATAATTTATTTTTCATATCAGAAGTTGTATTCAGATCCCTGTTTGTCATATAGCCTTGGCAGATGCTTGAAATGCCATTTCAGGACCCACAATAGTAATAGAAAGAACACTTAAAGTCACACTTACCCACTTGTTCTGACTTTTGACCTAATCTCTGTTATTGGCCAGTTATTGTTAATTAAATCAATGTAACAAGTACCTACAGCCTATTTCACAGTTTTCTTCTTCTGGGCCTTCAGCCCAAAGATTTCTGGTTCTAGGGCCCTTAGCCCAGTATATTGTTAGGCCTACAGGTGGCTATCACACTGGTCTGGTTCGTGTTGTTTTAATGGTTTTCATATTCCATTTGTGAATTAGAAAAAAGTAAATTAGGCCTATAGGTTAGTGCTTGAAAAAATTATTAAATTAAAAAAGTTTTTCGACCAACACCTCTTAAAGACATGATTTTTTTTCACCGTACAAATGTCAAATGTCGGAAAATTAGAGTTCCTGCACTTATTTTTTCCCACTTCAAGCACTGCTAACATTGATGAAAAAACTGGTGTTCCCTAAAGAAAGGAAATGGACAAAGCATAGAAAACGAAGACTGAAGTGTAGACATGCAAACATATATAAAAAAGGGACTTACAGATGGTTCCCTAGCAAGTTCACTCTCCAGACACAGTATCTTGTCTTCAAGATATCGGTTCCTAAGGTGCAGGTCCTCTATTGCAACATCTCTTGGCAAAGCCTGCTGTTGTCTGATCAAGGTCACAAAGTGGAGTGTTGACACAATGATTCAGATGCTTACCAGTTGTTAAGCCTTAAACACCTTA
Organism: Sardina pilchardus; assembly: GCF_963854185.1. Taxonomy (NCBI): domain Eukaryota; kingdom Metazoa; phylum Chordata; class Actinopteri; order Clupeiformes; family Clupeidae; genus Sardina; species Sardina pilchardus. The sequence continues at coordinate 1,304,540 of NC_085003.1, read as the reverse complement.
CACAATATTAACTTACTTTATAGTTTGTATCCGTTGCTCCAGCTCAGCATTTCTCCTCCTTAGTTCCTCAATCTCCTTTTCAGATGCCAGACTCCGGGCTTCCATGACCTGATTTGTAGTCACTCCACGATTCCGTGATAGTTTCCTTTGTAGATTAATTTTCTCCTCCTCCAACCTTTCACAATGATATTGAAAAGGTAAGAAACCACAAGAAGTTAAATTAGATTGGAAAAGTCAGGGAAAAAAAGGCTCATCTAGTATGCTATCCATAAAAAGAGGATAGCATACTAGAAACAGGACGTCTTTCATAAGCTGTATGATCCAAAAGAATATGCAATGATGAATCTTTCTAAAGCCTGCAGAGTACTTATCACCATTAAAGGGATTATAGAATGTAGAACTATGTTTACCCTGATTTAGGTTAGTAAAATAGACATACAGTGCCCTCGGAAAGTATTGGAGCACATGCTAAAGTTGACAATATAAAATCATCTTTTGGAAATTGATCTTAATGCCTTAAATGAAAAAATGAGGAAATATTCAACATTTAAAGGGACACTTCACCGATTAGCTTTAAGCTTTGTATCTTTAGAAAACCAGTTATGTTTTTGAATGGTCGTGCATCATTCCCTCAGTTTGCCTTGAGATGGAAGTCCAACATTGAAAATCGTAATGCTAATCGGTGAATTGTCCCTTTAAGGACATCAATTTTCTTTGTGAATGAATAATGTATTGTAAATAAATAAATGTTTTCCTTAAAATACAGGGGTCATAAGTATTGGAACGCCTATGGTAAATTCCCATAGGGCAGGCAGATTTTTATTTTTAAATAAATGGATCCAGGACACCCTCATAAAGTCCCCTCGGCCTTTGGAATTAAAATGACCCCACATCATCACAACCCTTCATCATACCAAGAGATTGGCATGGTTTTATTTCAGTTATTAGCTGTTAGCTAATTAGCTGGTTTCATTCTCATTGAGCTCAATGCAATTCAAACCAGCTAATTAGCTAACAGCTAATAACTGAAATAAAACCATGCCAATCTCTTGGTATGATGAAAGGTATGTGATGACGTGGGGTTATTTTAATTGCATAACAACTCCAATCTCCATTACAAATGAAGTATGATATGGCATTATGACTTCAGTTAAAACTGAAGATGCACAATCGTTAAGCTCCAATACTCAAAGTGGGTGATTATAACAATTGAACTATTTAACAATGTAGCCTCATGGATAAGGTAATGTCGGGAAATTTGCCACCGTGCACTGTATGGGGAAAACATGAAGCCGTATCAGCTTATTAAGCATTGCATTTGATACTTTAATGTCAATTTGTAACACACTGTGTTGCCTACATGTATTTAAAACTAGGCCTACTGCCGACATCGACCAATACGCTGTTTCACCTTGTAGTGGCGTTTGACCTTAAAGAGACCCTATGCAACTTTTTCATAGTCATAAAATCGCTTAGAAATCGTTGTTTTGCTTGACTGACCAGTTTGATCGAAAACAGTAATATTTGTGTGTGGTGTGTATTAGGACTTAAAGGTCCCAGAGAATGGAAATTATTTTTTTCTTGGTTTTCATGAATTATGAGAGGTTGTGCATAAACAAAGAGCTATCATGAACATGAGGCATGGTTGTGCCCTCCTTCATATGGAAATCTTGAACTTAGAAATAGACACTAAAAAACGGGCGATTCAGCAAAACTGCTTGCTTGTGATGTCAGACCTCGCAAAGCCATTGAAGTTCAATTGGGGTTGCCAAAGAGGGCGCCATTTAGTCAAACAGACCATTTCAATACCCAGCCTAAATATATGGTTTTAATTAGTCTTGTCAAATTGCAATTGAGTTTATTTTTTTAAATCAAAGTTGAATACTATTTTAACATCAGAGAACACAGTGCAATACTCAATTCATCCATTCTCTGGGACCTTTAACCAGTTCAATTCCCAAGCAATGGACCATGGCTGAAGTGGCTTTGAGCAAACCCCTCACTGCTCCCCAGGCGTTGCAGCAGGCAGCCAATACTGGGTTAGTGTGTGCTGTGTGAAATTCACTAATTCATGATTAAAGGCAGAGATGAAATTACCCTTGTGGGATCCAAAGAGTATAGAGTAGGTTATTATTATGAGAAAATATCCTTTTTTATTAACTTTTGCCTGATGTGAAATCATTTCATGTAGAAATCTGAAATCAGTGTTCATTCATGGAACTGCCAAACATTGCCAAACATGGAACAGCAGTATATTCAATAGAGAAAAAACAAAACAAAACACAGTCATTATTATGGAATGTTTTTTTGTGACAAAATGAAATAAATAAATAAAAGTTGAAATAAATAAATAAAAGATGAAATAAATAAATAAAAGTTGAAATAAATTAATAAAAGTTTAAATGAATAAAATGTAAAACTAGAGAATGTAATTCCGGGGAATTACGAGTGCATGAAAATGCCAATGCTGTGGAGTAACATTTGTTAAATACTGTATTGTTTCAAATGTGATCAAAGCACAAAGATAGAGGTGAGAGAGAGAAAAAACTTGGCGGGAGTCATAGTTGATGATAACTGTAATTTTGAATGGCTAAAGAGTTAAATAGTTGCATAGTCTAAATAGTTAAATGATTAATTCAGGAATTATGGTACTGATGACTTTTATTTTGAAACAGTTGTGGGAAGAGGAAACAGGTTGTGGGAGTCATAGTTGATGACAACTGGCAAGTAAAATGGCTGAACAGTTAAATAGTTGAGTAGTTTAAATGGTTATATTATTCAATAGTAAATTATTGTAGTGAGGACTTTTATTTTGAAACAGTTGTGGGCAGAGGAAACAGTTGGCAGGAGTCATATTTTGTCAACTTGCCGTTAAAATGCCTGAAGATTTGATTAGTTGAGTAGTTTAAATGGTTAAATTACATTAATACACAGGATTAGATGTTAAAATCCCTTGTGCCAATGCATATGATGCATATGACCTGCATTTAGACCAAAATTACAATGCCATACAGTAATTTCCTGTGCATTAGCGCATTGTGTATAAGCCGCAAGACAGTGTATCATCCAAGTTAAGATAAACAAAACCATATTAATACCTTATTAACTGCCCCTGTGTATTAAGGGAATAATTCGGTATTTTACTCTGTAAGTCTTTTTTCTGTATTGCCTAGCATGAAAACGAGTGATTGATGAAAATGAGTGATTGAGACCGAAATCTCGACGATTGAGCCCATTTGTGGAATTTGGCAGATTTAGAATGGAGCTCTGTATGGCTTTAACCCCATGAGCCCTAAGCTGTTTTAAGGGCATTTTCACTACCTCTAGTTAGAAGCATTTATCCTGGTCATTGTAAGTGCCATTCACACATGCTACATATTGTTTTTTTTTTTTCAGCACAGTCTAGGCTACCCAGATCTGCCTCAATATCATGTATAAATACTTGCTTTGATTTTTTGATTTTTGATTTTTAAATAATACAAATTTGAAAAGCATACTATACAAATTCTTACATTTTGACGTGTATCTCACCACAGCAAGCTGACAGCTCGACATGACTTGCATGGTTGTGTAGGCCTGACTGTCCTGTAAATGGCAATATGTGACGTTCCACGGCAAAACCAGTCGCTTGTCGCAACAGGCGTTTCTGAGAAAAATGGCCATTTATGTCACTTGTGCTAAAATCGTGGATTTTTTTTTGTAAGTGTTTTGAAACAGTGGGAGGTCTACACTGTACGGCCGTGAATACATTTCGCCGAAAAACTGACCTTTTGTAGTCTAAAAACGTGAGTTTGTTGAGGTGAGAAAGTTAGAGGAAGCAGGAAGTTAGAGGCGTCTCGTTTTTTGCCGCTTTACGGTAAATGCACTCATCGACAACCACCAAGCCATCCGCGTGCTGTGTCGTTGATACAAGTACCGTAAATCTTGTAATAGCGGCGACCTTACAAAGCGTTCGTGAGTGTTGAGCCGACGGTTAACTTCAAAGGCAGATTTCTCCGTTTTTCTATTGGCATGACAGGATGAACTCAACTCCTTTGAATGTTTATATTTCAGTAATATGACGTTCAATTCATTAGATATAGGTATCGTTTTGAAGGTTGATTATGCCCCTTCCTGAAAACGTAATAACTTTGATTTTGAAAATTTGGACATTGTGACTGATTTCGCCGTGGAAGGTCACATATAAGAATATGTGGTGTGTGCCTTCCAGAAATAAATGGCAATTTTTATTTAGTGCTGAGAAATGACTTTCTGACACTTTTTGCGCTACATATTTGTGACACTAGCTGATCTGACCTGACTTGTTTGCGTGGTGGCACACATGACGTGCAAAGATGATGATTCTCTATCAAATTTTTTTACTGCATTGCAATTAACAAAATAAAGGCAAAAAAGTGTTTATTTGTCAAACAAATTTGGATGCAGTATGAGTCTTGAATTGGATACCATACAGGAGTTTGCTAGGATCTCAAAACCGTATTATGAACGTGACTTGCCATAGAGAAACACATGATAATGTTGGATTATGAACATAGGCTATTATGCCTAGAGCTTAGATCGGGCCCAAAAAATCAAGCCCGAACCGGCCCGAGCCCGTGCACGTTGTGTCCGAGCCCGGCCCGGCCCGACATATTAACTGTAATCATGAGCCCGAGCCCAATTTAAACCCGACACTTTTTTAAATGCGTGAGCCTTATAACTGACGTTCTCAACTACAATTACGAGTTGTTTGAACTACATAAATCTGAATTAGGCCTATCTTAATGAATAATGAAACAAGGACTAAGCATTGTAAACTTCGTTGTTTGTTTATTCTGAAATGGATCACAAATGGATCCGAATGAAGAAACGCAAATGTCAAAACGAAACACCAACGCAAATGTTGTCACTGTCCACGACTTGTTCGAAACTCTTCCATACGTCCGACTTTCCTCCAGACTTGCTCAAAGTTAATTCTCCTGATTTCATTTTCTTCTTTATATCGTCCATCTCCATGTTGCGCTTAAGCTAGGCCACACAATGTTCTACAGCAGAGCAGCAGTGTGATGCGTGCCAGTGGAGGAGACCGTGCGCATGATGTGTTGCATTTTGTAACTTGCAACTTTGTACACATTTTGTTACTTAAGCCTAGGCTACTTTGCTAAAAAATATATGTAATATTTCGGATAACGGCATAGTCTCCCCACCCATTTAGGCTAATAAAGAAATTATATATTTTTTAAAAAAACACAAATGCTTGATCAAAGACCCGACCCGGCCCGGCCCGAGGATAGTGGCGGGAAATATCGGCCCGACCCGGCCCGCGGGTCGGGTCGGGCTCGGGCAGAGAATCTAACCTCTAATTATGCCACACAAAAACATGGGGTAAGAGGAGCTAAATTAAGTTATTATTTTGCTGTCACTTCGTGTTTTATGGTCTAGAATGTTGTATTTGGTATCTGTGGATAGCTCTAGCTCTCCTCTTTCATCTGACATGCGTGTCATATCTATCTGATGGTGGTTTCACCAGTAAATCAAACAAGAGTAATGGTAGCCGAAGCTATATGACATTATTATTTGCTTGTCACTTCGTCTGATTTTATAATACAACATGATCGATGTATTTGGTATCAATGGAAAGCTCTGTTTCTTCTCTTTCATTTGATATGCGTGTCATGTCTGTGCGAGAGTTCTGGATGCGCGGGTGAACGCAGAGCAATATAGACTGTAAATATGATATACTTTGATTTAACTTCATGATTTTATTTTATTTTCATACTTGATCGTACAGACAAGTGTCTAGTCTCGTTGGAAAGCCCCGGTTCTGCTCTTTCGTGCAATATAAGTCTCATCTCGCTGTGACTAATAATCCGACTAATTTGCGTCCGTCGGGCTCATAGGGTTAACATTGCTCGCTTTGTGCATGCTCTATTCTGACCTTAAAACACCCCTAAATGTTCGTTTTTAAAAGTGTGCAGTTCCCAAGTGGTTACTGGTCTTCAACGATCTTCTATAGCAAGTTTAGCAGCGAAATACAGCTTCTGTCATCTGTTATAAGGGATTGTCGAAATCCTGGAAGTACTTTTTCAACCGTTTGTGCCTAATATAACACAACATAATTTGAATTTCACTGCAAAACTTGCTATAGAAGATTGTTGAAGACCAGTAACGGTGAGCTGCACACTTTTAAAAACAAACGATTAGGGGTGTTTTAAGGACAGAATAGAGCATGCACAAAGCGAGCAATGTTAAAGCCATACAGAGCTCCATTCTAAATCTGCCAAATTCCACAAACAGGCTCAATCGTCGAAATTTCGGTGTCTAACACTCGTTTTCATGCTAGGCAATACAGAAAACTGGCTTCAAGTGTAAAATACCGAACTATTCCTTTAACATCATAGCTGTAGAAATGTTGCTAAATCAATATATAAGCCGTGGCTAATGTACTGTAGCCAATTATGAAATACCATTCCTTTTTACCGTTTACACTGTCACAAAGTATTCATTGTGTGCCACGCTCAAGCAGCTTTTCTGCTCAGACATATTTTGTTTTATATAAAGCACAATCATGACCATCATGTAGATCTGAAAAACGAACAAATATATCAAACCTGGTGTAGAGATCTTTGGTTGTAATCAACTGCTTTGACAAAGTCTCCACCTCACTTTCCTTCTCTTTCAGTATTTTTCGTATTTTTTCAACTCTGGCTTGCCACTTTTTAGCTTCCTCCCACCTTGTAGTCTCTTCTTTTGACATCTGTAAAACAGTTCATGACATTAAGCATTTTTAAAAAACATCACACATCTGAATAAGGGTAGTTTCACAATTAGAGTAAGCACTTGACATTTTCTGTGTTCCTCAAAATATGCAACTATATGCAAACATCTGCATGTTATCTGTATGTATGTTATGTTATGGTGGCAAAAAAAGAGATTTCTATCCTCTAATTAACAATTCTTTTTAAAACTAGAAAAGCACTCGGAGAGCGCAGACCTCCGCCTGCATTGTTCTTCCTAGGTTGTCAAACATTTGAACCTAAACTAGAAATGCAATTCCAAGGAATTACCAGTGCATGAAAATGAAAAAATGTATAGATAGATAATGTAGATATGGCTACTAAGGTGTAGCTAGGGTAAAGATGGTGATTGCATAGTTTGAAGAAAGTTGATAGTGTGAAGGTAGACAGTTTAAAGCTGAAACATTCCAGTTCTAACTTAACTAATGATTTCTATTCATGTTAAAATGTTAACTATGGTAACAATGATAACCAGGTTGATTGGTTAAATTAGTTACTGATTTCTTGCAGTTATGGTAAAAATGTTAACTATGCTAACTATGCTAACAGTGCTTACCAGTAGAGTAAATCATAAAAAATGGAAAAAAGTTTGCACACTTGAAATCCTTCTTTTTTGATTTTCTTTTCTTTTCTTTAGCACAAAAGAATGACGTTTCGACCGTGTGGTCTTCTTCAGATTAAAATTCAAGTAACGTGCACTATTTAACCCCTCGAGACGGACTGTATTGCAGTCTGCTGACACAGCCAGGCGACGCTCCCAACCCATTCATTCATTTTGGGCACGAATGAATGGGTTTGCCCTTAGTTCAAATGGAGGCAGGGGAGAGCGCGCGGCAGCTATTGTTATGTATGGAGCTGGCTTAACAAAGTTTTGTGCGTTATATATATATATATATATATATATATATATATATATATACACAGTCATTGTCAAAATTGTTGTCACCCCATGCTAAAGTTGACTAAAAAGAGGAATATAAAATCATCTTTTGGAAATTGATTTTAATGGCTTAAGTAATAAAATTAGAAAAAATCCAACCTTTAAGGACACACCAATTTTCTTTTTGAATGAATAATGTATCATAAATAAATAAATGTTCTTCCCAAAATACTGGGGTCAAAAATCTTGTCACCCCTATGTAACCCTATGGGAATTTAACACATAGGGTTAACATAGGGGCAGACAGTTTTTTATTTTTAAAGGCTACTTATTTCATGGATCCAGGATACTATGCATCCTGATAAAGTTCCCTTGGTCGTTAGAACTAAAATTGACCCACATCATCACACACCCTTCACCATACCTAGAGATAGGCATGGTGTTTTGTTCAGTTTCGTTCACTTAGCCTATTAGCCTGTTTGATGCTCATTGAACTCAATGCAAATCAAACAAGCTAATAGTGCTGCCGCGATTAATCGACATAATCGAACTAATCGATTATGAAAATTAGTCGATGCCAATTTTTTTAGTCGACTAATCGTTTTGCTATTGACCCCCTATTTATTTTTGGTCTCCTGTCTCTAACGGCTGTAATGTTATTAAAACGGCTGTAATGTTATGTAATTAACTCTACAAAAGTAGGCTGATATTGATATGAGCGTATCTATATCTATGGCTATATGTCATGTTTTGGCCCTTCAGTTGAGTTAAAAATAAAATGGACACAACAAAATAACAAAAACTTTTTTTTTTGTAAATAGTCGTTTAGATTAGTCGACTAATCGAAAAATTAGTCGAAAGATTAATCGTTAGAAAATTAGTCGTTAGTGGCAGCACTACAGCTAATAGGCTAACTGAACAAAACTGAACAAAACACCATGCCTATCTCTAGGTATGGTGAAGGGTGTGTGATGATGTGGGTCAATTTTAGTTCTAAAGACCAAGGGAACGTTATCAGGATGCATAGTATCCTGGATCCATGAAATAAGTAGCCTTTAAAAATAAAAAACTGCCTGCCCCTATGTTAACCCTATGTGTTAAATTCCCATAGGGTTACATAGGGGTGACAAGATTTTTGACCCCAGTATTTTGGGAAGAACATTTATTTATTTATGATACATTATTCATTCACAAAGAAAATTGGTGTGTCCTTAAAGGTTGGATTTTTTCTAATTTTATTACTTAAGCCATTAAAATCAATTTCCAAAAGATGATTTTATATTCCTCTTTCTAGTCAACTTTAGCATGGGGTGACAACAATTTTGACAATGACTGTATATATATATATATATATATATATATATATATATATATATATATATATATATATATTATATATATATATATATATTCCTGCATGCTGCATTACCGTGACCCTTACAGCAGGACAGGATGCCTTTTATCTAACAAACGCAAAAGCTGAGATTGTTGGAATGACTAGGCTACTCAACAAACTTGTTTTTCGTTTCTGGGAGATCTCGTTATTGTCTTGGATTGTCGGATTTTTATACTTATTGTTTGGACTTATGGACAATGAACTTTGAGGGGTGGTTGTTAGTGCTTTACAAAGCTTTGTGTTAATAAGTGTCGGTCCTCCTTCAGCTCACTGCGCGATGCAGTTGCGCACTAGTGGCCACGAACTCATTAACTGTTTACGACACAATGCAGTGTGATATTTCTGTTTTTCGTTTCTTAGATTTAATGCATGTTTGACATGTAAACAGGCCTTCTGTCCGTTAACTTAAGGCCTTCTTTTGCATGGGGTTGCTCGCATCCGCCCGTAACCTTATAGGCTATTGTGTGCGTAGTGGCAGTATACTCTTGATTGTAATAAGAGGCAAATTGATATAAAAGCATATAATATAGGATGAACAAAATCTATGGACTTGCTATATTAAATCCAGTAGCCTAATAATTAGGCTATGTGCCACGTCCGATTTCGCAAGTGATGTAGTAGGCTACATTTAAAAATCGACAGCCATCTGTGAGACTATCCATTTCACGAAGAGCAATTGTCTTGTGCGATCATTCCCCCTCCCCCACACTCGTCTAACCAGTTCACTAGACATTATAGCCAAACTATATGCAGCATTGAGGATGACTGCCCCCCCCCCCCCCCCTCTCTCGACCGACACTTGAGCCTGACATTATGTAAATGTAAAAATGTGTGTGTGTGTGCGCTGAACTACGAATTCACAAATTAACTTTTCTTTTCAGCAGACAGGTCTTGTAACCGTAATGAATTAATGAATTAATCTAAGGTTGCCTATCGAGTCTTTCAGGTTGAATTGAAGGCTATTCCTTCTGATAGGCCTATAGGCGATTTTCTAAAACCATTTTCATTAATTTCTACAATGGTTTAGGCTATTGAAACGTCGCTTGATTAATTTCGTCAGTCATCACCTTCATTTTAATGATTAAATGAGACAGATTAGATGAGACGGATATGCGGAGCATTTCTCTCCCTCTCCATTGACCAAAACGTTGCTCTGGCATCTCTGCTGAACTGACTGAGTTGAAGGCTACGTCGCGTGAGAGAGCTGTGAGGTAGGCTGTAAAACATTCGAAAACTCTGCAACTGCAATCTGACATGCCGAGCGTCATGTCTCTTTTCTCCGCTTGTCACCAGCGCAGTGTCTTCGGGTTTTCCGTGTTTTCCGGCATGAGCCGAACCTTTTAATGACAAAGTCCCGAACCTTCGGGATTCCCGATGTGCGGCAAAGAAAGGAGCATTCTCAACCCGTACCATCTGTATGCTGCCTTCAAAATTGGGCAAAACTAAGGCATCTTATAAGGCAGCATTTTTGATTCGGACATGCCACGATGCCTTGCCTGTAAGATATCTTAACACTAGAAGCGCCGCGCCGTTCTGACCCACTTATACCTAGAAGCGCCGCGCCCCGGTCATTTGACCGCTTTGACGACCTACTAGAAGCACCGTGCTGTTGTGAACTACTTAAAGCGCGGCGAGGCGGTCAAATGACCGCTGAGTCCTTAGACTGGGAGGCTTTTACTTACACATAATGATCGCTAGATGGCGCTTCGTGCACGAATGAAATCGTTTGGTCATAAATTCAGTTTGCACTAAACCATGTGTCATTCGTGTCAGACCGTGTTGTTGATAATCTGTGATTGTTTGTTTCATTATGACATACAGCACGTTTGAGTTATCTGTTCATGTATTTGTGTTGATTTGTGTTGTTTGAGGTAAAAACTTTGGAAGAGTTCTTGAACAAACCTTAAGCAAACTTGACTTTCAACTAAAATGCTCTAAAAGTGAATGTCGCTAGTTCTAATTCACTCCCCAAATTCACTTCTATTCATTTAATAGGTAGCCTATATGTTCGCGCCGCCGAAAATGATCGGACCTGGTCACCTGGAACAAAGAGCCTAACAGTCTGGTTTCAATTACACAGTAGCCAGGATTTCATGCCGCATTTTACAGGCTACCGTGGCTACTTTCTAAAACAACTTTCATTCATTTAGGGAGAAGCATCTTATAGGGTCTAGGCTAGCTACCTCGGAGGGAGGGAGATAGAGAGAGCTATGCTGAGCAGGCATAGGCGTGAGAAGTAGCATCATTTAAAATAATGAGTGAATGATATTCTCCGTTTTGCGAATTGTAGGCTATGTTTGCGATGTCTGCTGAAAAAAAGCTATAGGCCTATTCCTTCTAAGCTAACGTCTATGTGAATTCGAGATTCAGCATTGACACACACATTTTCACTTGGCTGATAAGCAAGGCTATAGCTCACTGGTTAGAGCTTCGGCCTGAGGACTGAAGGGGTGTTGGTTCGATTCCCAACCTATTCATGACGGAAGTCCTTTTGAACAAGGCATCAATAAAGTAGGCTATATTCTATTATTTTCTATTCACATAACTACACGCACGCTGGCGAATTCGAACATTCTGAAACGCGCATATGCGATGAAACATTGCGCATTCTTCCACGAGTTGCCTAAACAGTCAGCCTACAGACTAGTAGGCCTATGCAGGGACAGATAGATGGGGTGGGGGTGGGGAAGCAGTTAATTGTCCTCATGCCTAGGTGATGTCTGTAGCCTAGCCTAGACGAGTGTATGGGGGAGGGGGGATGATCGGTTTCAAATAGGCTGCAATGGATAGTGTTATGTATAGACCCCGAAGCCATTTGCTTTGAGAACGGCTGGCTGATGAAGTTGTTGGCTGGCTAGCTGGCTCAGCCAAAACCTTAATGCAGCCGCCACAGTTTTCATGACTGATAATGGCTTTAGTTGCCACTTCATGTCTACAGATGTGTATATTGTATTAGATATCAACACACAATGTTATTGTATTGTTTTGGACAACGTTCTGCACGTTTCACTTCAATGTAGACTGCATGCGTTCATTGCGTTGTGAACGCGCAGCAATCTCTGGAGAGGAAACGGTGGAAGTCGCAGCAGTAGCCTAATAGCCTATCACGTTCAATGCTGTAAATCCATCTGTTCCAGAATATTTGGTTCATATCATCAATCTTTGGTTTTGGTGTTTGTGCAACCGCGGCCTTACGATTTAACAAAAGTCTGAGTAACGTAGGAATTAGGAAAGTATGTAGGCCTAAGGTGAGATCAAAATCAGGCTACTTTGTTTCCTTCTTTTCCCCATGTCATTTTCATTGGTCGTCAACTCACTTTGAGTCCTGTGTATCGTAGCAACGAGCACAATACTGATGTGGTGTGTCCAGTGGGAAAATCTCATGCAGGCCTAGTTTCTAAGCTATCGTTTATTTTTTCGCGTGTCACTATGATATAATTATTTTAGATGCAAAAAGTCTAACTGGCTTAGTCAAAGTTTGTCAGATGGCGGCAGAAAATGATTGGCTGGCGAAATTATTTGTCGTTAATGGTAGGCCTAAACATATTGTGATTCATCCGTTTATTTCAGATAGGTTGTTATTAAAAACCATTAACAAAAAATAATTGTTCATCGACGTTGAAAAACGGTCAGTAAGTTAAATCGATATTAAGGTTCTGTATTTCGCTCCTGCCAAGATGTGAACAAGGGTCTCTGGCGTCGCAGACAGGAGTGTTAACGCTGCGCCACTTGGCATTGTACGAAGATTGCGTTAGGATAGGTATTTGTCTTGACGTAACTCAGTCAGTCCAGCAAATATGTAAGAAAATGCTTATACATTAGTCTGAGCTTTAAAAGATAGCCTACAAATAGAAGATAAGATATACAACTATGAATGTACGTAGGCATACGCGCCCTACGTACATAAATAGGCTACGACGAAAATATGTTTTACACCTGTAGGCCTGTCGCAACGTTTTCAAAACAAACTCGCATTTTACCACTGTAAATCGCCTCCATAGACTATGCCATGTAGCCTAAATGAAAAATAGTTATTAAAATAAAGCACATATATAATACATATTGCACATATATAAACGATATGTTTTATGGTAAAATATTATTCTCATGCCCGACTGACAGGAAATCCTTGCGACATCTGCTGTGAGAAAAGAGAATAGCAGCCTGGACAAAAATGGCCGAACGCGAGACAACATAGTGTTGTCACATAAGTGAGCGCAAAATAGCTCTAAACTAGCTTGTACCGGTGTGCTTTTGATCATGTAAAAATTCTGGGTGACAAAACACGCGTATTTAGGAAAAGTCGTGAACGTAGGGTCCTGGAATTTAATCGAGTGAAAAGATTTTTTTTTTTTTGTAATCGCTGCGGTCAAATGACCGCAGCCCGGCAGTTCTAGGTATATCTAGGTCAAACCCCCACGGCGCTTCTAGGAATACGCGTCAGCGGTCAAATGACCGGCGCTTGGTGCTTCTAGTGTTAAAAGGCAGCATTTTTTCCCGTTTCGGACACAGCCCATGTCAGGCCACAGGGTGGTGCTGCAGATCTCACGGGGAAACTGGAGTTGTCTGCCCACATCCACCGCCATCCTCCACTCTGCCCCTTGGTTCAGGAGCTTGGCTGGTGATCTCCTACTGGTGCTGGCTGGTAGTTCTGCCGGCCTGAGAAAGTGAATGCTGCGCTGGCTCCCCACTGCCTCTCCTCTACTTGCCACCAGCCTTGCTGCTTCCACGATCTCTGCCAGTTTTCTAAGGATCTGGTCATGCGGCCATCTCAGTCTCCCTTGGGTAAGCGCTCTCCTACACCCTGACAGGATGTGCTGAAGTGAGGCATTGCTGGTCCCACACAGTTTACAGGCTTGTTCTGTCCCCAGCCATTGGTGTAGGTTGTGGGGGCAGGGTAGGGTGTCATAGGTCGCCCGGATGAGGAAACTGAGTCGGGCCTGTGGTGTCCACTGATCTATAAAGAATACCTGGATAGTGCATCTACATCAAAATTCTGAAGCCTCAGCGCGGCGGCCATTATGGGACCACTTGCCAGTAGAATGCAGCCATAGACAGTAAAAGACAGTAAGGGTGCGTTCGTAAATTCAATCTGACACTCTGAAAAATAGAATAACGCTCTGAAGTTCGAAAAAGTCGAGCATTCTAACTGCCAGTGAATTTACGAACGATTATTTGTGTTTACGTTTACTATATGGACGCCACTACGGCACTTTTGAAACGGTGTTTATGTATTATTCAGAATTCAATTCCACTGATGCAAGAGCTTTCTTGACAGTGATGATGAAGAACACTGTGAGAGCAGTTATTTAAACCGTCTACATAATCTTGATAAGCAACGCTTGTAATGTCAACTTGGAAACATTCTTCTAGCACTGGCACTAACATGCTAACCTGTTAACGTTACGTAGGTAACTATTCTCGTTAATAGCTGACTGATGTGACGTCAAGCTCTGCTTCTCCGTCGTTTGAGATTGAGTGCCCAGAGTACGCTCTGGACGCTCCGAGAGTGTGACGCTCTGAATAAACGAACGATAATTCCATCCACACTCTGAATTTACGAACGGTTAAAAAGTGTCAGAGTGTGCTCCGAGTGCTCGGAGTGGCAATTTAAGAACGCACCCTAAAAGAATGTTGCCGTTCTGCAACAATGAAATTGGAACACCACGCCGCCATTATGGGACCACTCGGGACAGTTCCATTGGCTTCATTGTTGATGGGTCAGCAACAAGGAGATAGTCTATCCAGGTATTCTTTATAGATCAGTGGTGGTGTCTTCCAGAGATCCGCCTAGCTGACCGTTCTTTTCGCCGTCCCCTCTCATGTCGTCCAACGCCCCTGCTGCCCCTGTGCCTCTGCTTTCACCTTCAGCTCCTCCTGCTTCATCCTGGCAAACTCTCCTTCTTACTAGCTCTGCACCATAGGCAGGGTGGACTCTTCCATCCAAGTCCCGCCCTCCCTGTCTGGACCACGCCCACCACCTCTTGATGTTGAAGTCTGCCTGCTGCTCTCTGCACCTCTTCCTCCGCCCTCCATTTCCTGTTACTACCCGTGCACACTAGTCCTTCACTGCGGCATCAGAGGACTCTCTTAGTTCCATCACAAGCCTTGCCTTCTCTTGCTTGAATCCAAGGGTGATAGATTTCAGGGGCAGTTGAAGTGCATTCCATCCATGCAAGCCTGCTGCTGAGAAGCACCTCGGAAGCCCCAGCGATTTACGGATGAAGGCATTGGCTTTTGCATCCATCCGAGTCACATATTGTATTGTACCGACTCTGCTCTGTCTAACACTAGAAGCGCCGTGCCGTTCTGACCCACTTATACCTAGAAGCGCCGCGCCCCGGTCATTTGACCGCTTTGACGACCTACTAGAAGCGCCGTACTGGTGTGAACTACTTAAAGCGCGGCAAGGCGGTCAAAAGACCACTGAGTCCTCAGACTGGGACGTTGTTACTTACACATAATGATAGCTAGATGGCGCTTCGTGCACAAATCAAATCGCTTGGTCATAAATTCCATTTGCACTAAGCCATGTGTCATTTGTGTCAGACTGTGTTGGTTGTGGTTGTGGTTGGTTGTTTCATTATGACATAGGCTACAGCACGTTTGAGTTATCTGTTCATTTATTTGTGTTGATTTGTGTTGTTTGAGGTAAGATTAGATTAGATTAGATTAGATAACTTTATTTATACCCGGAGGTAGATTTGGTGTGCAGACAAGTGAGTTGGCACATTAAGGAACATACAACATAATAGACATTAAAACACATCAAACCACAGGACAGGCAATTAAGAACACAGACATTATGACACCACAGACAGGACTAATAGTAACAACTTGGAAGTAGACGTATAAAGTGCGCCAGTGCATCTCATTGGTAAAAACTTATGGCCTTAGTTTCAGGTCGGTTTTGTTAACTTCCCTGATTGCAGAGGGGATAAATCTCCCTCTAAATCGTTTGGTTTTGCAGGCAGGCAGTTTAAATCTAAGGCCGGATGGGAGGAGCTGAAATTCTGTATGTAGTAAAAACAAGAGTTCTTGAACAAACCTTAAGCAAACTTGACTTTAAACTTTTTCATGGTATTTTATTTTTTATATTTCGTTTTTACATTTTGCATGCTACTTAGAAATGTTATTTATAGGCCATTTTAAAATGGAGGCATGCGTTCTGTGATTAGGAGCCTGACCTGACGTAACCGAGGGATGAACAATTTCGACCCAACACCGGTGTTGTTGGATCTCGAGATCCGTAACACCGGCCCGCAGTTCGGGTTTGGGCAGATAATCTAAGCTCTAAAATGAATGGGTGGCTAGTTCTAATTCACTCCCCAAATTCACTTCTATTCATTTAATCCTATGTTCGTGCAGCCGAGAATGATCACAGACCTGGAACAAAGACGAAGCCAACCTAGTCTGGTTTCAGTAACATAGGATTTTATGCCGCATTTTACAGGCTCCGCGGCTACTTTCTAAAACAATTTATCCCTTCTTTCATTTAGGGAGAAGCATCTTGTTCCTCGGATAGGGTGACCAGACGTCCCGGTTTTCCTGGGACAGTCCCGATTTTGACAAAAGCCTGTCGGGACGCTTATATGTCCCGGTTTTCACCAACAACCTAGCATACAGCGTCCGACGTATGATTTGTGTGTGTGTGTGTGTGTGTGTGTGTGTGTGTGTGTGTGTGTGTGTGTGTGTGTGTGTGTGATCGTGTGCCAGTCAATCGCAACAGTCTGCACAATCTTTGCAGTCAACGTTACATTGTTTCATTGCCTCGTTTCGTTACGCTACGACAATGCTGAGGAGAAAGTCATCATTCTCAATAACCTATTAGTCCGTGAGCCAGAGGGGTTGGTCGTTACAATAAGGTGGCAAACCACACCTTTCCTGAAAGCCTGGATTCTCAGCTTTTCAATGATGTATAATGGCCATCTGACAAGAGTAGCTGTTTAGAGTTATCACACATAATGTAAACTAAGGTTGAGAAAATAATATGGCTGAGTTTCGTTTTCAAAAAATTTTTTCATGCATAGGCTATCTGGATAATAGGTGAGGAATGTTTAGGAATCAGACAGTGCAGGCCCTAATCTCTGACTGAAAGTGCACAGAATTTGTGCATTTACACAGCAATATTTAAGAAATTTTCTCGGGGGTGACACCCCCGAACTTCCACTACCGTTTGGGCTTAAGGAAGGCTACGAAAAAAAAAGTTTCACCTGTCGCATGTTGACGTTACATTTGGTCACGCACAAGGTGTCCCGGTTTTAGTTCAGAGAAATCTGGTCACCCTATCCTCGGAGGGAGGGAGATAGGTGCGAGAAGTAATTAAAAATTATGAGTTAAAGATGTTCTCCGTTGGCTATGTTGGCGATGTCTGCTGAAAAGAGCTATATTTTTTCTACATTTTAAGTTAACTTCTATGTGAATTCGTGGTTCAGCATTCAAACACAAATTTTCTCCCAGTGCTGGGGCAGAGCGATGGCCTACTGGATAGTGCTTTGGACTTGAAGTCGGGGGATTGCCGGTTCGATTCCTGACCAATTCATGGTTGAAGTTCGCTAAGTTCGCTAAGTATCATAAGAGTGTATCAATTCTATTCTTTTCACACGCACGCAGGCAAATTCGAACATTCTGAAAAGCACATATGCGGTCAAACATGATTGCGTATTCTTCCACGAGTTGCCTAAACAGCCAGCCTACTGCTCTGCCTGCACAAATCAAACAACTAATAGGCCTAGATGCAGGGGGGAGAGAGAGGGGGGTTGGGGGGAGGCAGTTGTCCTCAATGCCGGTATGCATAGGTGATTAGACAGTTGGTTAGACGAGTGTATGGGGGAGGGGGAATGATCCTATGCTAATGGCTCTTCTATTGAATGCCTCCATGTGCGAAAGTTTCAAATAGGCTATGTTTGCAATGGATAGTATGTTATGTAGGCCTAAAGTGCTGCGCCGATCATCGACCGTCTGTAGGCTACTGTCTTGAAGCGTATGTGCCTCTCGGATTCACTATAGCAAGTCCATACACTTTGCTCATTATATGCTTTTAAAATGAAATGTGTAACAATTTGCCTCTTATTATAATCAAGAGTTGGCTACACACTGGCACGACGCACAAGGTTACGGTCGGATATGAGCAAACGCATAGAAGGCCAGCTTTCGCGTTCGTTAGCTGTATTCCAATGAGAAAAAAGGAAAGGGTCACGGCAATGCAGCATACAGTAATCTTCTAACCACGTAACTTTGTTGAGCTGGCTCCATATAGGTAACAATAGCCACCGTGCGCTCTCCCCGCGCCTCCAGGGCAAACCCATTCATTCGTGGCCAAAATGGCATCCATCTGTCAGCTGACATGAAATTTACTTAGATGGCATATGAAAAGTAAAGAAGAAGAAACACATTTTCATTTAAGCAACGTTTATGCAACCATGTAAAGAGGTGATTTTTGGCAACCTTTACAAATGTGCTGCGGGGAAGCATCGGGGGAGTCAGTTTAGGTTGTGCTACAGACATAGCTGTGTGCGTTTTCAGGGAAGAAATGTGTTCTGAATATGCGCAGATGTTCTTCCCAGTTCCAAAAACAGGTTCAAAGAAAAAGACTGAAATACATATTTTCAAAGCGGCATCTTACAGAGGGCAATTAAAACTTCAGCAATAGGTTTTTATCTCTTGTGTGACTTATAATTCGCCCCCCTTTATTTATTAATATAAAAAATGTCTAAACATTGCGTTTGTTTTTGTGACATGAAGCATATCCGTAGTAAGTTGAGCAGACTGCTGTTTCATTGAAAGAGGGTAATAAGCATTTATCTCCCTCTCCATTGACCAAAACTTTGCCCTGGCAAAGGTGCCTTCCCGATTGCGAGTTTGTGACGATCTGTTGGACTGCTTATTTGTCTTTATTTCAAAACGTTTGTTTAGGCTATTCAAGATAGTTTGTTATTAAAAACCATTAACGAAAATTAATTGTTCGTCGACGTTGAAAAACGGTCATTGAATTCAGTCAATGTAACTGCAAAATTCCGCCGTCGGCAGGGATAGAAGATATACAACTTAGAAGATGTACAACTATAAATGTACGTAGCCTAGGCATACTAAGTAAGCCAAAATAAATCCATAAGAGAACTTTGTCCAAGTCCATAGTTGCCCGCAGATGAATGATTCGGCCGAAACTAGGCTAATGTAAATTCGACGCGTTTCATCTGAAAATAATTCATAACAATCGCTCAGCACTCAGCAGACCTGGGCTCAATCCCTGCCGTGAACTAAATATTGGACTGCTTATTTGTCTTTATTTTAAAATGTTTGGTTATTCATCTGTTTATTTCAGATAGTTTGTTACTAAAAACCACTAACGAAAAATAATTGTTCGTCGACGTTGAAAAACGGTTACTGAAATCAGGTAATGTAAGGTATAATATTTCACTTGCAGCAAGATTTGAACCCGGGCCGCTTGAATGTTATACGAGCGAGCTAGCGTTGCGCCACTCACCGCTATATAAAAGGGGATCCAATATCATAATAGGCTAAATAGTTTGTACAATAGTAAACTATTTACAGCAAATATGTAAGAAAATGCTTATAGCCTACATTAGTCTGAGCTTTAAAGATACAACTATAGAAGACATACAACTTAGAAGATATAAAACTATGAATGTACGTAGGCATACTAAGTAAGCCCAAATATATGCATAAGAAAGGTTTGCCCGCAGATGAAGGATTTGGCCGAACTAATTTAAATTCAACGAGTTTCATCTGGATATAATTCATAAGACTCGCTTGCCAATGTCCTTTCTTATAGTTGTGCGCAGATTAATGATTTGACGAATTTCAGCTGAAAATAATTTTTACACACGTAAAACACGCGTATTTAGGAAAAGTCATGAACGTAGGGTCCTGGAATTTAATCGAGTGAAAAGATTTTTTTCTTTTCTAATCACTGCGGTCAAAAGACCGCAGCCCGGCAGTTCTAGGTATATCTAGGTCAAACCAACATGGGGCTTCTAGTAATACGTCTCAGCGGTCGAATGACCGGCGCTTGGTGCTTCTAGTGCTAAGGTCAATAAACTGAACAAAGTTAATTAAGGTAAAAGTCTTTGGTTTAAATATTTTTTTCCTAATTTTCGCTGGCGATTTTGGGAACCTGAACCAATAAACCATCTGCCTTAAAGTTCTTAACTACAGTGCTATTAAGGCCAGTTCAAACCGAAGATTCACGACGGTCTGAGACGGTTGTGGAGAGCAGTTGCGGCGGTGTGAATCAAAAGTTGCAAGCAGTTGCAAGCAGTTTCAAGCCATCGCTAAACATTCAACATGTCAAATCTTAGTTGCAGAGTTTTTAGAACACTTTTGCACGGAGCTATTGTGACGTTGGCTAAAAACGTCTACCTTGTCCTCACGCCTAGACTGTTGTTATGGTAACATTGTTGCCGTTTTAATGTCGTTGCAGTGGTTTGAACGCCCCAGTTTTAGAACACATTGTTGCAGAAAGTTGCTGGTTTTTAGAATGTTGCAGCTCGTCTCGTCTCGTATCTTGTGTTTGAACTGGCCTTTAGTCATCATTTCATGTCACAAAAAGAACCTATGTGGCAATACAATAGAATGCAATGGTGAAAGTGATGGTCTGAGTTCTTAGATGAGGACATAGAGGATGGTGACTTACCTTGTCTTTATCCTTTCTTCCAACCATAACCTCTGAAGGTTCTGATGTCTCTAATTTGCCTTTCTTTATCCCTTCTACTGAAGACCCTTTCTTTTCACTTTCATTCTGACACTGCAAAATAAAAGGACATGATGGCCAAAGAGGCACATTGTAACACACTAAACTAATAATTCAGACAAGATCATCATAAAAATGACTCTATTCACCTGTAGAGTCATGCCTGTGGGGGCCTGTCACACAAACCAACGTCATAACTTCCCACTAACATAATTAATATGTTGCAGGAATTTACAGTATCATGTTGGTGTCTTACCGCTTTTTCTGTACGCAATTTCTCTTCAACCGTTTAACTTAGCAACTTCATTCAAACTTTGTAACGTAGGTATTCTAATGGATCAGGTTGGTATGAGTTTTCAACTTTGTAACTTTATACTTTTTAAATTATAAATTAAAAACTATTAAAAATGTCCCCATAGACTTAACATTGGCCTTTATTACATGACAATAAAGTCATTAAGCAATTAGAATCTTATGCCAGGCGTTCAAAGCCACCTGGCAGCAACTCAACTCTCTGTGTCAGGCTTTCTGGCTCTCTTAAGACTATCCTGTTCAACTGTTTCCTCTACCCACAACTATTTCAAAATAAAAGTCCTCACCATTTTAGCATTTTCATGCATTAGTAATTTCCTGGAATTTCGTTTTCTAGTTGACAGTTGGAATGGTTGAACTGTTTATTAGTTGAGTAGTTTAAATAGCTAACGTATTTAATAGTAAATTAAATTACAAAGTTGAAAAGTCATACCAACCTGGTCCATTAGAAGATCTACGTTACAAAGTTTGAAGTTAAACGGTTGAAGAGAAATTGCGTACGGATAAAGCGGTAAGCAATCAGGGAAATGACACAGGCAGCCAAGTACACCGTTTTTAGAGATCATGAATTATTAAAGCACATTGGCAAACTGATATGTTAGTATGGCATCTGAGATACTGACCTGCAAGTTGCTGGTGAGCTCTTTTACTCTCAGTTTCAGATTAGCAACTTTGTCTTCCAAGCCAGTCTTCTCAGCTTGTAGTTTACTCTGAGCTCTGCGACTCTTCTGAAGTTCTAGTACCAGGCCCTCATGGGACTTCCTCATGGCACTCTCCTTGCTCTGGGCCACACTCACACTTTCTTTTGCATTTAAGAGTTTCTCATTTAACTCCTGTATACGGCTCTGTTTCATAAAGAAAAATTCAACTCAGCTCAGAGAGAAACAAATGGACAAATGGACCTCTAAATCCAACTTAAGGCATGTAAATTGACCTGCAACTCCTTGGTGTGTTTGTCCACAATCTGCTGAATATTTAACTCCTCTTCTCTCTGTGTGACACTGATGATTGTTTGATGCTCTGCATGGGAGGTCATCTCAGCACGCAGTTCTAGTAGTGCCTTGCTCAATGCCTGTCAGAAACATAGTTTTCGTTGCAAAATATAATCAACTGGAACAAATAAAACAAATCTTACATACAGATAATTTCCGTTCTGATATAAGGCATGATTGAGTTTTTAAGTTTTAAGTATCTGATTTGTTTCATTAATAAATTACTGTAACATTGACAACCCTCTGTTGCTTTTCCTTTAGGCACAGCTGAGATTTAAGGCCCTCCACAAGGTTCTTCATGGTTTGGCTTGGGGAGCGAAGATTAGCCTCTTTCTCAGAATCCAACTCTGCCTGGAGGCAATGCAGTTGTTTCTCCATCTGAGCAACCTGTACTCCGAGTTCCTCAGCTTCATGTTGTAAATTTTTTTTCTGCGCTTTGTAGCTCTCTTCCAGCCTGCAATGCAAATTTCATTAAAATATTGTACCAGTAAGCTACAAACACATAATTTAGATTTTCAAAGAAAGATTTTGATAACAGCAAAAAAATGCCCTGACTAACAAAACTGTATCAAGACAAGTTAACTGTACTGTACTGTTTATAGATTAGAATCAGCGCTGCACAGATCTCGTTTAGTAAATGTAAGGCATGGTTGTATTGAAGAGTCTTAAGGCATACTGTATCTATTCAATATGCACTTAGTTGATTAGCATTTCTTATGGTTTGTATTTAATTGTATAGCGTTGTTTTGTTTCCATTAGGCCATTGATTAAATTGACATTGTTTTTATTATTGCTCATTATTCCATAGTTATTGTTATTATATGGGTAGTTGACATCTGGCCAACAAAAAGTGTTTTTTTTGGAAAACATAATTTTTAAAGAAAAAATACAAATATTTATGTAGTATGGAAACTGTAG
The DNA here is from genome assembly GCF_963854185.1 of Sardina pilchardus. NCBI lineage: Eukaryota > Metazoa > Chordata > Actinopteri > Clupeiformes > Clupeidae > Sardina > Sardina pilchardus. The sequence continues at coordinate 1,281,553 of NC_085003.1, read as the reverse complement.
TTTCTGAAAATAATAGTGGTCACTCATTTCGTCAATGACCTCACCTATTTTTTCCACGTTTACACTCATCTGCACTGTGAATGTGTCCTATGGTGTGACATTTAAAAAGTACTAAGAAATGATATTGAATAACATTAAAAACTAGAAAATGTAATTCCATGGAAGGAATTACCATTGCATGTAAATGCAAAAAGGTTACTGACATCATTGTATTAGGCCTATAGTTAAAAAGACAACTAGGCTACACAGACAAATAGATAAATAACAATAACCCAATTACAATTCCACTGAAATTACTTGGAAAGTCACATTTAAAAAGTGATTTATGAAAATGCATCAAAATTGTGGATATAGGCTATTTTGGAAAATAACTCTTCATTTATTAGAATTTGAAAAGACTGAAATGAAGTTGCCAACTTCAAACGAGTTGCAAGAGCTGACACTTTAGTAGTGAAACGACTGGTAGGATAGCTTATAGCCTTCATATCTACACTAATGCAGGTTAAAAGTAGGCATGATGGAATACGGAATACAATCTCATTCTCAAACAACGCCAATCAACGATGATGCAGCAACAGGTAGCAAATGTAACGTTAGCTTACAGTAGGATATTTTATGTAGGCTACACATTTTACAGGATGAGCTAGTATGTTCTTCGAAGTGTGTTCAGGTGCGTGATTGTCCTAATAGGAATGTAGGCCTACAATAAGCTTAGGTTTTTAATTTGTGAATGATACCGAAAGCTTTAAATGATTGCCTGGCTGGCAAGTCTAACGACTAGCTTGCTAAACCCTGTTCGCCTTGCAGCCTACCCCGACGTTAAACGTTAGCCTGGAGCAAGTTTGGTTGTCGTTAGCTAAATAGCCTACAGTGTTTACATTGACGTTAGGTTAGATTGTCTTTAGGTTAGATTGTCTTTAGCTGTTGATAACGTTACCGAGAGCAAACCGGTTAGGCTACTGTAACGATATAAACAAATCAAGTAAGAGTAGCCTAACAGGAGACAAGACGACAACGTCCTGGATTACAGTGGCAAGGTAGAATGTTTTCACAGCTGTAGACGTAACGTAACATTCACGTTTATCCTGGTAAACAGCGGAGCGGTGATGCCATGGCTTTGGATCAGACTCAGAGATCCTTGATTACTGGCAGCTGAGCACTGACGTAACAATTAGTCTTTGCCGCCAAAGGGTCTCAATGTAAACTCTATGGGAATTTTAAACTTTTTTATCGTAAATATCTCAAAAAGTATAAAGTTCACAAATGTGAAAAATACATAGAACAAATCTCCGTTACAAGACCTGTGTATGAGTGCTTGAATGACGTCAAACGGTTCAGTGGTTCTAGAGCCTTTGATGTTTGATTTTGGTCGGAAGCAGAATAATAAAGATAAGAAGAACAGGGATAACAGTACATTGCATTTGACATGCAATGTAAATACATGAAACAGAATTGTTCACATTATTAAATCATTCTTTTCTTAAAATTATATTTATTTCACATAAAAGTTCTAATTACAATCATTTTCACCATGAATAGATGAACTTGATTGACTTTTTCCTATGAATGTCGATACATTTTTTTCCGCCAACCTTACAAAACTGTTTGAAATTGTACCTATCTAAGAGGAGCCATTATTGGAGCTCCCCTCATGCCAAACCTGGCTTTTTTTAAAGTACGTTTTGAAATTAAGGATGTTTTTCTGTTGTTTTATGTTTGTCACACTATAGGACAAAATGTCACACTGAAGGACAAAGATAGCTATTGCATGAAGTGAGTCAGAATATATGTAGTGTTTATTGTAACAGTGATAAAGGAGGACATTTGTTGGATAAGTGTTGCTTTTTCCAGGCTATTTTTTTTGATGATAACCCATTGTCAGTCAATAGTAATAGTACTTAACTGTGTTGAACTAATTTGTCGACTATGAAACCACGGTGAAGTTTCACTTTGTCTATGAGTTCAAATAATAGGTGAGTGCAGATGCATGTAGGCTATACTCTGCTAGTCACAAGTAAAGCAAGGTTTAGTGGAATCCCTGTTCCATATAGTCTTGTGTGCATGCAGATTCCTTCAAATGTGCTGCTGTGTGAAGTTGCATTGTTTGCTGTTGAAGGAAATGATAGATATTATTCTCATTGTTTTAAAGGATGTTAAGCCCAAAACACACCCATGACTGATTAAGAGACATAAGAACAACCCTTTTGTGTCCAGCACCTGACAAAATCACACCATTAAATTAGTGAATGTGGACTGCCATGCCTTTAATGTCTATAAACGTTGTGCTTCTGACCATCCGTTTTTGATCGCCAAAAGAGGGACCATAATCCTCAATAGGGAAATTCCATTTTAAAACATTGCGTTACATTCATGAAGTACACTCTATCTAAAACATCCCTACTGAAAAATAGCAAGAAACCATGTTGATGTTGGTAGCTGGTTTTAGCTGTTTTTTGCTGGTTTTCCTCCAGCTATTGCTGGTCTTTGCTGGTATAACTGGTTAGGCCACCAGGTGGACATGCTGGCGTGACCATCTAAGGAAGCTGGTCATGCTGGTGTGACCAGCCTGTCGTGTGGGATACAGCTGGTGTGAGATGGTCATGCTGGTGACCAGCCTGCCAAGCTTGACATTGTAGGTGTAAGATGGCCATACTGGTTTGCTAGTATGACCAACATAAGCTGGCATGACCAGTAAAAACCAGTAATGTAGACCAGCAACACCAACTAAAATGACCAGCGTGAGATGGTACGACAAGCAAAACCAGCAGAATTACCATCGTAAGCTGCAGGTATGTTTTTGCATGACTTTTGCTGGTCTATAGCTGATTAACCATCATAGGGTGGTCAAACAAGCTGGTTAACAAGCTGGTCAACCAGCAAACCACCCTAAGCTGGTCAGGCTGTTTTTTCAGCTGTTTTTAGAGCAGTTTTTAATCATACTTGACACAATTATCTACAATGACATTCTATTCGTTGGTGGCAACACTGGAAGTTCCAGGGCAGGTTGGGCCACAGGTCCTGCAGGGAGGTTCTTTCTGTTATATAAAAAAAAAAGTTTTAGATTTATGTACTTTATATTATAGTTGCTTTAGTAACGCTTCAGAACATTGTATGTCGTCTCTAAAACAGCAATAGATATTTGAATTTAAGTCATTATAAGTGTCACACCAAAGGACATTTCCTGTCACACCAAAGGACATTTAAGCTTTTGTGGCAGTTAATGACCATGCTAATACTAACTGAGCTGTCATTAGCAACTGACATCATGCATTTGCATAATATTACATAGTCCTGCTGTTAAAAATACAAATTTTAATACAAAAATGGCATTTAGGGGTGTCACACCAAAGGACAAAAAAACATAACAACTTCAGTGGTCTGAAAACATAGTTGAATATTTGAGCAACTCTGAGAGAAATTCTCACCATGTTCACTGCTCCAGGGCTTCATTGGGGTCTTCAGTCACATGACCTTGAATGGGGTCTTTCAACTAAATGTATTTGTCCATGATTTTGGCCAACTTAACATCAGGTTATTGCATAACACCAAAGGACATTTTTTTCTGTGACGAACTTTACGGAGTTCCTACCATTTTAGAAATGTATGTATGGGAAAAGTGATTGCCACTTAGTAAAATAGACACTTGCACAATTATGCCAGGAGCGTTCATTAAAAATTTGAAACATTATTTCCTCTATTTATAAAAGTTAATATTTATATAATTATGTTGTCTACCATCACACCATACAGTGGGTACGGGTTGAGAATGCACCTTCTCCCGCGGGACTCCCGAAGAGATCCCGCAGGCCGTCAAGCCGATTTTTTTCGAGGCTAAGGCAATGTACCCAAACAACCACCAGGTGGCAGAAAGTTTCATCCCGCATTTCAAAATGATGAAGATCGCATATCCGTCAATAGTCGACTCCTTAATCTCATTTAATCATTACAATGAAGGTGATGACTGGCGAAATTATTCAAACGACGTTTCAATGAACCATTGTTGAAATGAATGAAAATGGTTATAGAAAATCGCCTACAGCCTAACGCCGACACAGCTGATTCTTTGATTGATTCTAAGCTGTTTTGATGTAGGGGATAGGTAAACTGGCGCGCTACAAACATGCTACCAATCAAATGTAATATTAGTAGGACTAGCCTACTTAGACACTTTAGTCATAGGCAACGTTGCCATGTTAATTTGGGCTAGAAGTGCTTGCTTGTGGTGGCGCTCCTGTCCGCTGCTTCTCCCGAATTGTGTGGCAAATGTGTCAGCAATCAGCTTAAATGTCAAATCATATTTATTTCTCTTTGTCGCCATGGTATTGGGGGAAACGCGGAGAAACGAGATGGTCAGTGTATTTTTTCTTTGCGTTTCGTTATAAGAAATATATAAGTAATAGTTAGTCTTCTTCCGTATTGAACAGATACGGGACGCTCTTTGTTCCGTATTTTAAGGAACTACTCAATGCACACACACTACAATGAAAAACACACAAAGAAATCACTAAACATATAGCCTACAACCTAATGACACTTTAATGCAGCGTTTCTCAAACTATGGGCCGCGAAACGTGGAGACTGCTGCTGGTCCGCGAGACATGGAGTGAAATTAGGTCCGGTGATCTGATAATTTGCTGCGCAATTGACCAAGCGGACCGACAGAAAAAGAAAGCAAACGTTGCTGCGGAAATGCTTGCTAATTTGATGTGTTTAAACATAGAGCCATACAATTAGGTGTGTCTGTTATTATGACAATTTTCGAGCATAACTGCGTGTCCATAGCTCAGTGACAGGTGTTAATAGCCTTGCCATAAGCACTGCTGCAGGTGCTTCTTTTATTATGCGGTTAGAGCATAAGCGCTTACTCATATAGACTATAACTCAGGGACAGGTGCAAAACCACCAACTGGGATGGATCGAAGGGCAAGCAAGCACTGCCACACAACGTGTCAACACTAAACAGAAAGTTTCCTATGGGGAGAAGTGGCCGCAAGGACTGCATCGATAAGATCAACGAATAGGCTACAGTAATGTTTGACATATCCCCACTCGGATGTAGGCAGCTATGTTTAGAGCGAACGTTTCAACTATGTTTGCCATGGTAGACAAAAACACTCAAATAAAACAATAGCCTAACAAATAACTGCATGCGTAATGGACACGGCTCTATATCCTAAATAATTTTCGAGGTTCGCCATTTGGTAATATGACCTATCCTTACTGACAATAATTTAGATTGAGCACAACTAAAGTTGCACGAAGGCAAAATACAGTCCTAAAAGCCTATTCTATATAGCCTGGCCAATATTGTAGATGTGCAAAAGCAGCATTTGCGTGCGTGCTTGCCGGTGAGGTGTAGCCTACAAAAATGAGCATAACATCTGATTATTAAAGTATGGCTATAGGATATAGGCTAGAGAAGAGTTGGTTTAAATTTCAAGTGTAGTAAAAACGTTTGTGCACATCCCCGGTCAAGGTGCAGAACAAGACTAGGCTAAATCATAAAAAAATGGAAAAAGGTTCGCACACTTGAAATCCTTCTTTTTTGATTTGATTTTATTTTCTTTATCACAAAGGAATGACGTTTCGACCGTGTGGTCTTCTTCAGATTAAAATTCAAGTACGTGCGCTATTTAACCCCTCGAGACCGACTGCAGTCTGCTGACACAGCCAGACGACTCTCCCAACCCATTCATTCGTTTTGGCCGATATAACCCATTCATTCGTTTTGTGCGTATATAGATTCCTGCATGCTGCATTACCGTGACCCTTAGCCTACCTTGTGGATGATTTTTTCTCATTGGAATACAGCAGGACAGAATGCCTTTTATCTAACAAACGCAAAAGCTGAGATTGTTGCAAGGACTAGGCTACTCAACAAACTTGTTTTTCGTTTCTGGGAGATCTCGTTATCGTTCATTCGTATCGTATCATTTTTATACTTATTGTTTGGACTTATGGACAATGAACTTTGAGGGGTGGTTGTTAGTGCTTTACAAAGCTTTGTGTTAATAAGTGTCGGTCCTCCTATCCTTCAGCTCACTGCGCGATGCAGTTGCGCATAGTGGCCACGAAGTCATTAACTGTTTATGACACAATACATGATATTTGTGTTTTTCGTTTATTAGATTTAATGCATGTTTGAAATGTAAACAGGCCTTCAGTCCGTTAACTTAAGGCCTTCTTTTGCATGGGGTTGCTCGCATGTAACCTAGGCTATTATGTGCGTAGTGGCTGCATACTCTTTATTATAATAAGAGGCAAATTGTTACAGGACAACTTAAACTGACTTCCCCAATGCTTCCCCGCAGCACATTACATTTTAATATAGGCTAATATAGGATGAACAAAGTCTATGCTTGCTATATTAAATCCAGTAGCCTAATAATTCTATGTGCCACGTCTTTTCACGATTTCGCAAGTGATGTAGTAGGCTTTAAACATCGACAAACGTCTGTGAGACTACCCATTTCATGAAGAGCAATTGTCTTGTGCGATCATTCCCCCTCCCCCACACTTGTCTAACCAGTTCACTAGACATTATAGCCTACCTATATGCGGCATTGAGGACGATTGCCCCCCTTCCCCCTCTCTCTAGACAGACACTTCCTGACACTAGGGCTCGGGATCATGACATCAAAACTTCGCGGGCACAGCCACATTGGCAGCTTCACTCCTTAGTTTACTATGGATTACTATGGATTTACTCCCGCCTTTTAGTGTGTTCCTGTTACTTAGTTTTTGCCTTCTTGGTAGTATGTTGCTGTGTAGTGGGGTGTAACAGTGCAACCCACGATCGCACGAGGAAAAGAATAAATCGCTACTATATTTCTGCTTCTTGTCTTGTGCATCTGAATGAATGGATATTACGTTCAGTGCGCTACCAAATGGCGGCGATATTCCTAGAATGCAAGGCGTGTGCCCGAGTCCTATTATGTAAATGTAAAATGTGTGTGTGTGTGTGTGTGTGTGTGTGTGTGTGTGTGTGTGTGTGTGTGTGTGTGTGTGTGTGTGTGTGTGTGTGTGTGTGTGTGTGTGTGTGTGCGCTGAACCACGAATTCACATATTAACTTTTCTTTTCAGCAGACATCGCAATCATAAAAAAATCGCAAAACGTTTTAATAAAATAAAGCCTCTTGTCTTAATGGGTTCCGGAGGTTCGTAGAGTGAGTTTTGAACCCCGGTCGCTGACGTATGATTAAGATGCTTCAACCAGTTACGCCACACTGCCCTATCGCATATCTGACCATTGTTACAATGTTGCAAAATGCGCGATCTTCTCCATGCATGTAGCCTACGGTTATAAGTAAAGTGACATGATAGGCATGTAGGCCTATTAAAGATATTTCTGTTAAATACATTTTATTTTCAGTTGTCAAAAGTGGTGGGGACAAAATCTGTGATAAAGTGCTGAGTAAGCTACCCAGCGTCGCCGGTTAAAATGAACATGCCTCCGTTTTAAAATAGCCTATAGGCAGGGCTGGACTGGGACCAAAAAACGGCCCGGGCATTTTTGGCCATAGTGGCCCACCATGATAATTTACACGATAAAACATATGTGCACACTGTTTTGTTTGTAAAAAATATTTAAGTAAACCGCAGTAGCCTGCATGGAAGCGAGTAGGCTAGCCTACCCTTGCTAAAAAAATATTAATTATTATTATACTCTCTCTCTCTCTCACACACACACACACACACACACACACACACACACACACACACCTACACACACACACACACACACACACACACACACACACACTAGAGTGACCTTTAAACCAGCAAGGATGAGGTTGTGCGCAAAACTCATGCTATTAAATGCTTCACTAAATAAAACCTGCCATAATTTATGTTGAGCATTTGCACAGTTTTAGCCAACAATTCACCTTGATACTATTTAGTGAAGATGTATAGGCTACACATTCCAAAACATTTTCATTGTTAATTCCATGGGCTATCACCATTCCTGTTTCATTCCATGCGTCTGACTGCATGTCTGTGTGTATGGGTGTCTGCTTGTCGCAAAGAAATGTGATAGTTTGCTTGTTGTACTGCGTCAAGATTGACAACAATTTCGACCAATCGTGACTGTCTTATGATTTCAGAAGGTTGATGGCGAGCCGACAACTCGTTAATTTAATGGGTATCGCAATTCAAATACATGCGAGAGGGGTAGGCCTACACAGAAACCACACAAAAAGACGCGCTCACACTATAAAACTTTGTTTTGCTTAACTGGGTGCTGAATACATAGTAGGCAGGTTAATACATCTAAAAGAAGCAAGGGGAAGAAGCAGTCGCAGATTTCAAACTTTTAATTGTTCGTTGTGCGCCCAAAAAGTTCAGCCAACATTTCGGCTCCTTCTTACCTGCCTCACAGTAGCTATTCTGACCTCCTCCTCAATCTGTCCCTGCTGGGTCACGTCTCTCACCTCTTCCTCCTCCTCCGAATCAATTTGAATAGCTACTCCTTCCTCTGTGTAACTCTGTTGCACACTGGCATGTGCCTCTCTGAAGCCTGCACTCGGTGCTCCTTCTGCACTGCTGCTATATGTCGACGGCCCTGTTTGAACTTGTGGTGGCAAACATTTCTGTAATTTTAGCACATTTTTGCTGCATCCACTTAGGCTTTAGCCTTTTATCTCGCAACTTCTCTGCGCCCCCCTTGCGCTTTTGTGGTTTGTCTTCGTACATTTTCATAAACGGACGGTCTCAAACTCTGGTCGAACTCCAGTCAAGGGGGAGATGAGGCCGGGAGGGAGATAGGGAGGGCCCTGAGATTTCATTGGACTAGCCCAATGTCCATTAAGGCAGTCAACCAATGGGCCGCGATTCGCTGCCGTTGTGGCCGCACGCTATATAAATGAGCCTAATATTTTTTTTATTATTATTATTAAATTGACAGCCTCGGCCCAAATATGCGTCGGCCCACCGGGCATTGCCCGGTATGCCCTATGGCCAGTCCATGCCTGCCTATAGGCCTACACATTTCTAAGTATTCCTTGCATAAATGTAGCCTAAATGTCTATCTTGTCCATCTCTTTCGTCTTCGCCTTGACAATAATAGCCTATTCACGGAAATGCGGTCTTGTAACCGTAATGAATTAATGAATTAATCTAAGGTTGCCTATATCGAGTCTTTCAGGTTGAATTGAAGGCTTCTAAAACCATTTTCATTAACTTCAACAATGGTTTATTGAAACGTCGTTTGATTATAATTTCGCCAGTCATCACCTTCATTTTAATGATTAAATGAGACGGATATGCGGAGCATTTCTCTCCCTCTCCATTGACCAAAACGTTGCTCTGGCATCTCTGCTGGACTGACTGAGTTAGCCTATAGGCTACGTCGAGTGAGAGAGCCAGCTGTGCGGTACGCTGTAAAACATTCGAAAACTCTGAAACTGCAATCTGACATGCCGAGCGTGATGTCTCTGTTCTCCGCTTGTCGCCAGCGCGGTGTCTTCGGGTTTTTCCGTGTTTTCCGGTATGAGCCGAACCTTCATTTTATTAAGGCGGTCTTATGTTGCCCCCTTGCGGTTGCAGTTTTAATTAAAGTCCCGATGCTTCGGGAGTCCCGATGTGCGGGAAAGAAAGGAGCATTCTCAACCCGTACCATCTGTAGGACAATTGTAAGGTTTGGCTCAAAGTTCTGAAAAAGCGATAAATAACTCAGGTATTAAAACAACAAATTCATGTAAAGCAAGAAAATGTTTAACCTTTTACAGTATTTGAAAATGTGAAAATGTGAAATTAATTGTGTTTTATCTTCTGTGACGGTGAAAAAGCCACGTCATGTCATCTACCCATATAATTGATTGAATGACTTCTTTATTTAGCATTCTCCTATTTAGTCATTGTTTGTTTTCATTAGCTTTGCGTATATTGATTCTGTTTCATTGTCTATGTTGCTATTCTCTTTAGTCGACACTAGACTGATCAACTGCTAAATTTAATTATTGTATTGTTTTTGTTTGTATGTAGCTTTGGACTGCTAAGCATAACCATAACCATTGAAAGATTCAGCCAGATCGGCACAACACTGATCGAAAGGGCCCGCTGATTTTGATGATACCAGGTCAGGAAGCCATGGTCTTTTCCTCCTACAGATGCAGGACTTGTAAAACAGTCTTTTTAAAAATACACTCCCACTAAAGCTCCACTAAATTACCTCCTCTAACTGTTGGAGAGTATTGACAAACGTTCACCAAAAATAAACATTAGCAAATATGCACGCACTTCAGATTTAAGAAAATCTTAGGAAGATATTGGTGAATAAGGCCTATTGTGTTCAAAGCCAAGAGGGTATACTGATTAAAAATATTACGTACTTGTCTTTATCCATGACGTGTTTTCTGGCCTGGATGTCCATGATATGTCTCTGTTTGTCCAACTCTGTAGTCTTCTCTTTGAGCTTATCCATCAGGGTGGTGAGAGAGTTTTCTTGCTCGGCCACAGTTTGCTCCAATTCAGCTAAACGAGCTAGGTGTTTTGTGGTTGGTATGGTAATAAAGGGTTTCTTCATCAACTCCTGAAAAATATCAAATGATAATCGTGCCATCTTTCACTGCCACTGTCCTTGTACTACTGCTTACATTCATAATACTGTAGTATTCTTACCAGAGCCGTCTGTTTCAGGTGACCTAAAGAGGCTTCTGTAAACAGTTCAAGCTTCTGTTGAAGAGTCTGCATATCCTCTTTGTGTTTTTTTGTAATGTCTTCTTGTTCCTGTTAATGAAAAGACAGTAACTACATTTTAAAGTATTTCTGTGATGTATTGAGACTTAAAAGAATATAGATGAAATCTTATGTCATAGAACACCAGTGACTGTACTGTACTTGTCTTGTTCTAGCCAGAAGATGTTGGTACTTCTTCAAGACTTCTTCTTTCTGGTTCAGGCGTCCCTGGAGGCTATTTATAGTTTGTTGAGCCACTCTGAAAGCTGGTTGGCTCTCAACATTGTCCTGTCTGCTGAGTGTTGCTAAGATCTTCTCCTTCTCAGCAACGTTTGGTAAGCGAAGGCGCAACTCATTAATGACCTTGTCTCGAGTGAGAACATTTTGCTCTGCTTTCCATAGTGCTTCTTCCTTCTCTTTCAGTTTCTGTATAGGGAAAGGTATCGTTAGCACTGATGCATTGCAAAATTGCTTATCTAATAAAATCCAACCAAGTGTTATTGATCTTATATCAAGATCAAACAATGTAGTTGGTATTATTTTCAGTATAAAAGAGACTCACAAATGTGACCTACATTATAAACAAGCAAATTTGTCTGCCAGTGCATAGAGTGAATTTGTCTTAAGAAGACTTCTTAAAATAAGTAAAAGTCAAAATGATCAAAATGAGTGTTAGGTAAGTCTCTTCATACAAAAAACAATACCAAATAGATTTTTTGATCTTGGTAAGATCAATAAGAGATTAATAGATTTAGTCAGATATATTTTTTGCAGTACAGCACATATGTAAGAGATATAACGGCCACCAAGGTGACCGGTTTGATGGAAATAATGGCTAGGTGGAGGTCTAGAACTCCGGCGACGTGCTAAGCACGGAGACAGAGTTGCCTCCGCCTAGCCATTATTTCCATCCAACCGGTCGACCTCGTCGGCCGTTATCCCTTACATATACACAAGTGGCAACTTTCCACCGTTGCCACTCGTGCAGTGTTAATTTCCTATTACAATGTACACGTTTACATCGCTAAAACTCTGGATTGTGGAACTACTTTCCACCACATATCAACTTTCTACTTGCAGGACAAAACTGCCATTACTAGTTCTAAATGGATGGTTGCTATGGCCAAAGGCCAGTCGTTAGTTCTAAATGGCTGGTTGCTACGGCCAAAAGCCAGTCGTTAATTCTATCTCTCCCGTTGTCAAGCGGGCATATCCCAGGATTCTGATGAACGTTAACTTTGAAAGAACGCTACACGCCATCCAACTAGCTACAATCCACCTCCGTCATATGCTACAATGTTATTATGTTCTGAACGTCTGTATTTCCGCTTGGATTGCAACATGACAGTTCATTTAAACTTCGCAACGAGTTTGGCAAATGCAAGTAGAACGCTCAATTCACTTGAATGGGATTTCCCAACGTTCTACCGGTCATTAAGTAAGGGATAATGTATATAACGCCGGTCATTATCGGAAAATAATTCCCGACAGGATGAACTGAACCCCCACGCGCAGCGGAGGGGTTTTGCTTCGTCCTGAAGGGAATTATTTTCCGATAATGACCGGCATTCTATACATTATTGCGGTTATTATACGGCTACTTGCCAAAACGAGAAAATAAACTTATCTCAATGTGTCTTTAGCAATGACTTGGCTACCGTTTCGTGGCTTCCGCAACAACTAGCGGAGTGAACCCGTTGCCATTGGCAGCAGTCATTATACCTTCGGAGCGGTCATTATGCAAAAATAACTGACCGGTAGAACGTTGGAGAGGCCCATTCAAAGTGAATGGGAGCTCCCTCAACATTCTAGAGAGCCGTATAATAAGTAAGGGATAATGTATAGAACGCTGGTCATTATCGGGAAAATAAGGACCGACAGGGCGAACCGGACTTGTTTCGCCCTGAAGGTCCTTATTTTCCCGATAATGACCTGCGTTCTATACATTATCCCGCTTATTATACGGCTACTTGCCAAAACGAGAAGAAACTTACCACAATGTGTCTTTAGCAATGACTATTAGCTACCGTTTTGTGGCTTCCGCTAACAAAACAAATAGTTCGCCACACAGATGGAAATTGACTGTTTGAGAGGTTGCTAGGTAACCTCTTACTAGCTGTCATTCACTTTGAACGAAATTTCAACGCGGAGTGTTATGAAAGACCTGAATTAGAAGTCCGTTGCCATTGACAGCGGTCACCAAAAATATACGAAACTACTTATTAGAGACTAAATGATAAATCCATTCTAACTCACTAACTAAATATACGAAACTACTTATTTTCATAAAGGCCAGTTCAAACACAAGATCCGCGACGAGACGAGCTGCAACATTCTAAAAACCAGCAACTTTCTGAAACAATATGTTCTAAAACTGGGGCGTTCAGACCACTGCAACGAAAATAAAACGGCAGCAACGTTACCATAACAACAGTCTAGGCGTGAAGGCAAGATAGTAGTTTTTAGCCAATGTCACAATAGCTCCGTGCAAATGTGTTCTAAAACTCTGCAACTAAGATTTGACATGTTGAATGTTTAGCGACGGCTTGAAACTGCTTGCAACTGCTTGCAACTTTTGATTCACACCGCCGCAACTGCTCTCCGCAACCGTCTCAGACTGTCGCGAATCTTCGGTTTGAACTGGCCTTTAGACGACTAAATTATAAATCTATTTGAACTCACTAACTTAATGCCTATTGCGTCTTTAATGCAAACCTTATTATTCTCACTGAAATAAAATAATAATAATAATAATAATAATAATTTTCTCATAGAATTGTTTTTCTCGGAAACCAAGAAGTGTTACAATTAGGGTTGTTAATGAATAATCGAATATCGAATAATGTTTAAGAATTTATTCGACTAAAATAAATGCCTAATGAATATTCGTTTTAGTCTCACGCAATATGAGAACAGCAACATTTTCCGGTATTTTGCGCACATGACAAAAACAAGCAGAGATGAAGCGAGCGAGGAGAAGTGCTGGAAACTTTATTTAGGGGCTCATGGGAACCTAGTAAAACGTAAGCAGGAAGTGTTGTGGTTGGAACGTGAAGTGCGAGAGTTAGAGATGTGTGTGTTATATAAATGAATGCGGGAGAACTGTTTTGTGAAGCATCTCCGTGTTAAACGAAAAGAAGCCTGTTAAACTGGTATTTTTCAAGCCTCTTAATTGTTTCATCACCAATATACCAGTAGGATAACCCGTGTTTGAACGATTACCTCGCAAGCTGCCGGCAAGTGAAGTTAAAAGTGATAAGATAACGGGCCGACCGGCAAGGTAACAAAATGTTCATCCGACCATAAACGAAACCAGCACCGGAGATGACCAGTGAGCGTTGCAATCGCTAGCCTACATGTTCAAATAGGACCTACGTCGGATGGCATAATGCCCTGTAAAATAAAGTTTGCAACTTGTTGTAAACAACTTATGTCTTGATAAAGGTTTTTTTTTTTTTATATCATCGTTCATATCAATTGTGTGCGTGTTGGACATGTGGGAGTGATGGGTGGGGGCAAATGTTTACACGGCTCTGAATGCCATGTGACGTCATGATTTAGCAAATAATCGATTCATTGTTCAATAACGTTATGATTAGTCGAACATGACAATTCATCTAAAGTCCCAACCCTAGTTAAAATGCTAATACCAAACCCTACAAGCTTTCAGTTCACTTCCCCCACTTTGTACTGATTTCACCTGTTCCAGCAAATTGCAGGTTGCTTGCTTCTCTGCAACAGTGTGGATGAGCTCTTTAATTTTCTTCAGGGAATGATTCAGCTGCTGAGCGACAGGCAGCATTGGATCTGGAAGAGTACCACTTGTCTGTTCAAACTAAAACCATAGTCAGAGTGAACAACAATGCATCAATACATATCAAAATGATAATTTGTATTATTTTGATACTTTAATAAATGATACCTTTTGAGTAGCATTGTCAACTTGATTCTGTTGTTTCTCATAGTGCTCCAGCTGGCGCTCTAATTCCACCTCCCTTTCTTCCCAAAGCAACTGGTGCTCCTCGTGAATCTGTGAATTGTCATCAAGATCATATGAATACTTGTCTAAATGTGTCTTATCACTGATTTCAAAGAACTACCAGATTCCAAATTCAACTCTGTGCTGTTATTGAATCATGGAATGAAACCAAAGATGCTCACTGTCTAACTGAGCATGGACTGGGCCTATTTATTTAATCAACTGTATTTGAACACATGTACCTTGCTGTCCTTATTGAGATCATCCTCCAAAGCACTGATGGACCGTTCTTGTTCCTCTATCACAGTTTTCAAGTATTTGATTTCCTCTCTTTGAATACTAACTTCTCTATTACTTTTCAGCTCCAGCAGTCGGGCCTCTTCCAATTTTCTGTGCCACTCAATAACCTAAAGAGAAGTAAAGAAGGATTAAAGGAGAATTCTGGCATTTTCCAAATTTAGCCCTATTGTTAAGGACAAAAACAACCAATATCTGTTAATTATTGACTCAGCAAGCTAGCTGGTTAAGCACAAACTAGTTGCAACTTTGTATGGGGGCAACGTCAAACACTCACATTATACAGTTTCTTTACTTTCACAGGCAGGTTTGCTTGAGAATAAGAGAGTTGAGACTAACTCTTTGCTGGGGAATGGGACAGGGACAGTAGAATTTAATTTGTGAGAGAGGAACAGAAAAATTAGCCTGGAAGCTAGCCTGACCACAAAAGGGCAGGAAATTCTGTATGGAGTCACTCCTTCAGGGCGGAGCAAGATACTTCATGAGAACGCCACTTCCTGGAACCCGAATCGCAAGAGGGGGGGTCAAAATCCCCCTTTATGCAGAGCAGAGGCAGCAACTGTTCCATTGAATTCTATGGGCATAGATCAGAATTTCATGTATATGCTAATATCTTGGTTCTCTAGAGTTAGGAATGTGAATTTTGGGCACTGTTTCATGACCACCAACCCCTTCTGACCACTTCAGGTACATTTTTAGCACTTTTGAAAATTCCAGTCTGGAGAAAATTGACTTTATATCAGGTGTGCCCCTCTTGTTTATTCTGCTGATGTTGGCCGGTTGCTACGTACGCTCTACCTTGACAACACATTAGCCAGCCAGCTGAACCAAATCCTGATTTGTGCTAACGACTATCAGATGGCGCTGGGGTAACTTAATGAGAGCAGCGACATAGTTTTTTTTTACACCTCCTTCATTGAAAGTGTACTGACTTTTTCATCTATATGCTGGTTTCACTCCCTCTCCATCAAAAATAAGAATCACCTCCAGAGCATTGTGCACACATGTTCTAAGATCATTGGCCACCCTCTTCAGTCACTGACATCGCTGCATGATAAGGCTACACTAAGAAAAGCCAACTCTATCCTGGAAGACTCTACTCATGTTCTACATGGAGTTTTTGAATGGCTGCCCTCTGGCAGGCGTCTGCGCTGTCCTCTTGCTAGGACTAACAGGAGGAAGGCGACCTTTACCTTTGAGGCTATTCGCCTTTTGAACTCAAATATGCCCCCAGCCCCCTCCTCCCTCTCCTGGGACTTTTTCGGGCCAATGGTTTTGTTTGGCTTCATAAGATAATTAATTGACAAATGTGCAACAGTGAAGCAGTCCATGTCACCTAAGCGTATTTGAAATAATTATATTTACAAAATCGCTGCTGCTGGAGATGCAAGATATTTAGATTCCTCTATTTCATGTGTTATACAATATATTGACAGCGTTATACCTTTAACAGACAAACAATAAACATTTCACTTTCTCAAATGTTGCTGGTGAGGTAAATTCTGGCTGGTCTCCAAGCTAGGTTGTAACACAAACCCATAATGTGTTACCAGACTACAATTCTGAGAAGAATTTGTCCGATCACGCCAAACTACAGATAAGTGGCCATCAGGCAAATACAAGCAATACAGGAAGATGGGGCAAAACATGGGATTGGGAACTCCATGCAAATGTTGGCATCTGCTCAACTCACCTCGACTCAACTCGGTTCAGGTACCAATATTCTAATATAGCCGCAAGCGGCGATGGCGGGCCCGAGCACCTGCGGTGCGGAGACCTGTGAAATTTCGGAATCTAACAAAGCAACATGTGCGTGGTGGTGGGCATGTGCATGAGCAACACACATGCCCACCAAATTTGGTCAATTTTCCTGAATGTATGTGTCAACCACAACAGACAACACGCTAGGTGGCGCTATAGAGTCCCTGAGCCACACCCTAGGCCAGAGCTCTATCTGTGACTATTATCGATAGCAATAACGCACAAGCCCACCAAATTTGGTTCATTTTCGTGAATGAGTGTGTCAACCACAACAGACAATGCGCTAGGTGGCGCTATACAGTCTCTAAGACACCCTTGGCCAAAGCGCTGTCTCTGAATAGCTATAGCAATAACACACATGCCCACCAAATTTGGTTCATTTTCCTGAATGTATGCGTCAACAACAACACACAATCTGCTAGGTGGCGCTATAGTCCCTAAGCCACACTCTAGGCCAGAGCTCTGTTTCTGACTAGCGACAGTAATAACAAACAAGCTCACCAAATTTGATTCATTTTCGTGAATGTATGTCAACCACAACAGGTAACACACTAGGTGGCGCTATAGAGTCCCTAAGCCACACCCTCGGCCAGAGCTCTGTCTCTGAATAGCTATAACAAAACACATGCCCACCAAATTTGGTTCATTTTTGTGAATGTTTGTGTCAACCACAACAGACAATGTGCTAGGTGGCGCTATAGAGTCCTTAAGCCACACCCTAGTCCAGAGCTCTGTCTCTAACTAGCAAAAACAATAACACACGAGCCCACCAAATGTGGTTAATTTTCGTGAATGTTTGTGTCAACCACAACAGACAATGCGCTAGGTGGCGCTATAGAGTCCTTAAGCCACACCCTAGGCCAAAGCTCTGTCTCTGACTACCGATAGCAATAACACACAAGTCCACCAAATTTGGTTCATTTTCGTGAATGTATGTGTCAACCACAATAGACAACGCACTAGGTGGCGCTATATAGTCCCTATGCCACACCCTAGGCCAAAGCTCTGTCTCTGACTAGCCATAGCAATAACACACAAGTCCACCAAATTTGGTTAATTTTCGTAAATGTTTGTGTCAACCACAACAGATAACGTGCTGCTAGGTGGCGCTATAGAGTCCCAAAGCCACACCTTACGCCAGAGCTCTGTCTCTGACTAGCAGAAGCAATTCCACATGTAGCTGCCAAATTACATCCAATTTACAACCTTTTTTCTGCCTATAACACCAACTTCCTGTTTCTTAATAAAACACCATAATTCAAACCTTCGCCATTTCGATATACTTTTGAAATTCAAAAATCTGGTCGCAATTCCTCTCGGGCAACCCCTCAAGATCATTTTAGTGCTTATATGACATGATTTCGATAAACCGTCTAGGAGAAGTGTTTCAAAATATGTGATGTGCAAAAATCATAATTATAATCATAACACAAATTCTTCTAAGATTTACTATATTGTTAAAATGTAAAAGTTGTTCAGATTAATACAACACATATGCTTACCAAATTTGGTTCATTTTCGTGCATGTATGTGTCAACCACAACAGAAACCGCGCTAGGTGGCGCTATAGAGTCCCTGAGACACACCCTTTGCCAGAGCTTTGTCTCTGAGTAGCGTTACCAATTCCACATCTAACTGCCGAATTTCAAGAGTTTTAGAGCATGCCAAGTTGGTGAAAAAAGGCCAAACATGACCTGTAAGAGGAAGTCACGGGAATAATAATAATAATCTGAGCAGAAGCAATAGGGCCTTGCACCTACGGTGCAGCCGCTGCTTCAGCGGCCGCACCTCGGTGCTCGGGCCCTAAATATGTGGTTTAATGTCTGCATTAGGCCCATACTCCAGTGTGTGATTTAAAACTTTGTCTTTCTCACTAGTGGGTCACTTTGACACTAAAAGAATGATTCTAATGACACTGTATGATATCTGTGCCAGGGTTATCATGTCTGTTCACGTCAACAACCATTGGTTAGAGTAGACTGACGTTTTCTACTGTTATCGTATGATTATCTATCCTTTGCTGTTGTGTATATAAACCTTGTATAATTCTCTATCAAATCAGAAACGGATATTCTGGAGTAGGGATGGGTATTGATAAGTTTTTATCAATATCGATGGCATTATCGATTCTGCCTATCAATCCAATTCCTTATCAATTCTCTTATCGATTCCCAAAAAATGTAGGTGCACCCACATTTTTCATTGCAACGCCAAAAGGTCACCTTTTATCGCTCTCCTTTCATATAATGTGAATGATTTTTTAACAATAAGGCGTAGAAAAAGCTTGTCTTTATTTAAAACACAATAAGGAATATACATATTCTTTATAAAGAAGTATAAAGATGTATAGTGTATATATATAATATAATATAATTCTTTATATATTCTAATCTATAGCCTACTACTGACATTTCTGATATTCATGACATTCATGACTATTCATATTACAACTCTGCCTCTTTAATTCAGCTGTCGGCTTGAAGCCTCAAATTGTAAACAAAGTAGCATAGTTGGCTAGCTTAGTCTAGGCCTACTGGTTGGACTGTTCAGTTTCCCCACGTGTGTTTAAGTTGCAAGGTAGGCTAATACTTTGTCTCCTTGGGACAGGCCCTTTTGAGTCTTAGAGTTGGAAAACATTGAGATGATCAGTCAACTTGAATGCAAGAGTTTGAATCAAATTTGTGCAGTAGCCTACGCTATGATGCTAACCGAAATTAATTATAATGTCGCTAGTTGTCTTCTATGCGTCACTGCTTTCATGATTGTGAATGTGCATGTCGAGGGGCGGGTGTCGCGCAGGAGAGAGGGAGAGGGAGAGAGAGAGAGAGCGGGCCAAGGGGGTTACTTATATACAGTTTGGCAAAGTTGCACGCATAGTCTACAATTAAAACTTGTGAAGGAAACGTATGCTTTCACCCGAGCAGCGTCAGGTGCACCTAGAATTATTTTCAGGCACACTCTTAAACATTTTGGGCGCATATCACTCTGGAGCCCTGGACCGGGCAACGTTAGCACCCCTCCGTAGTCTGTCAAACACATGACACTCTTGGAGCTTAATCCCATGCTTCACGGACAAATGTTTAAACATATTGCTGGTATTACTACCCTTACACGATTTGACTTGTAGTATGAGTCGTCGCAGAGGGCGTGTAGTAACACAAAATTTCAGGAAAACCGGAAAAGGTCCGACGTCATGCAGGCTGAGGGAATCGTTAAGGGAATCGATAACAAAAAAGACGTACGATGTCGATGGAATTGATAAGTTAAACCCGGTTCCAAGACGGAACCGGTTATCGATGCCCAACCCTATTCTGGAGTACTCTGTGCTTCATGTGTGACTCTCCTGTACAGCCTAATTAAACCCTGTATCTTGATTGTACTTCTTCGTGGTACTCATGTTTCAATATTTTTTACCAACAGGTGAAAATGTTTGCTTTCCCCGCTCCCCCTAGCATCCCCAGGCCGAAAACCAACCTTGCATTCTTGGGACTTACCGTTCCAATAGAGAAGTGAGAAAGAGAAAACTCGTTTTAAATCGTGTTTCTTACCTTAAACTTAACCACACTGTTCTGCTGAACTTATGCTAACCGTTTCGCTAGCTTGTAAATAAATCCATGTGCTTTATCATTACTTTTTTCTACAGCTAATAAAAAATAGCATGCACTCTTTTTCCAGCAGAGGGGAAAATTTCAATCCACACGTTTCAAATCATTTGTTAATTCTTAATGAGACAAAAACACTCCTGTTTTCGAACTGCCGGACGTCAGAGCACACACCTGTTGTGAATAATTACATAATGCAAATATAACTGCTTGTGCTAGCACAGTATGGCTGCGGTATTATTATTATTTTTTTTTAAATGGGCTTGTTAAGAAAATAGTACCAGGTACCAGTTTTTGCTAATGGTAAACCAAAAAAAAAAGCGCTGAGGCGAGTTGAGCAGATACCATGCAGTGGGAAAAGCAACTTTTCACATTTATGTGAATGGTGTTTAATTTCCATTTCAAACTGTCGCTTATGTACGCACGACATTAAAGGAATGTGTCAAGATGGCTGATCACAAATATTAACTGGGGCATTGGTGTTAGGTCTCCTCCTCAAATTCAAAACTATTTTTAAGTTTTTGAGGCGTTCAAATTTGTGTTGTTGCTGCACCATTCTTCAGCCCAGTTCACCTCTTTGCGGTATTGAGACACATCCTTTACACTTATTCGGCCGATGAAGGAGGTGTCACCGGCATATTGCAATATTTTGAAAGTGGTGGTGGGAGACCTTTGTATACTACAGGACCACCAGTCCAGTGTGCATGTCTGTATTTGTGTATAAGTAAGACAAACCTTCTGAGCCCCTTTGGTATCCTTAAGAGTGGTCATGAGGTCATCTAGTCCTTTGATTTTGAGCTCTAGCTCTTTTCCCTTGCTCTCGAAGTTCCTTCTCTGCTCTCTTGCCTGAAGAGCCTCATGTCGCACCTGTTTGTGATCCTCTTTGAGGTGCACCATGATCTGGAAAAATCTCTCTTGCTGAGCAAGGGGCAGGGCACCAGAAAACTGCCTCCGCAATGACTGTATTGTCTGTCTAAGATGTTTGGCTTGACCGTGAGCATTCTGGCGAACTTGCCACAGAGTTTTTTCTTTTTCATCCAACTGCTGTTCAGCACGCAACAACTGAGCCTCTACTTTACAGAGCTGGCTAGTGGTGGTCTCCAGCTTACATAGAGCAGTTGTTTCACTTAGCTGCAAGGCAACAATGTGCTGATAAAGCTTGGCAATGAGGGCTTTTTCTTCTGACTGGGCCTGGATGGAAAGAGAAGAACGATTTTTTTGTTAGCAAGCAAGTGTCTTACCCTGGAAATCCAGAGTTCTCGCAAGAGCACAATTAGTGTCTGCAAGATACTCTGGCCATGAGCAATGATATACACATTATGTTTTGCACCAATATCGGAGCTAACCAATCAAATCGCCTGAGGCGGGACAAAGGCGAGCTGAACTGATGACGACAGCACTACAACTTTCGGTTTTGGTCGTAGTTATCCAATTGCGTCAAAGTCCAGAATCAGTCAGAGTAAACATTGGTCGTAGTGCGAGATTTTCAAACGCATGCTTGGTGCTGCCCCTCGAGTTGGGCCATTTTCATTATTCGTGGCCAGACCCTTACTATGAAAAATTCCAGGGTCTGGTTTACTACCAGGCTACAAGTGTCTTACATTTAGTTATTTTTTTTAGTTTAATATTTAGTTTTTTGAAAACAATACACCATTTTATTGAAAAAAAAAACCCACCAAAACACCAAGTCTTAACCCCTAGTTTGCGCATTCACTGTGTTGTGAGCCTTTGTGCACTGCAGAAGCGTTTTCCATCATATTTCTCAGCTGTATTGAATCTTACTTTATAAACAATAAAACACTGTTATTGTGAAAGTGATTTATTATTTAATTGGTTGTTTTACTATAAATGTACTATAAATATACTATTCATTACTATTTTGATTATTAATGTAATGTGTCACTTTGTATAAAAGTGGTGGATAGGTGGGCCTGAGAAGCTAACCACTATCGCACAACACAGGGTTATTCAATATGGTGTATAGAACTCCACTAGATGAACCTCACAAAAACGGGATCTTGTTTATAGACCTCTGAAGTCCATCTACAAAAAAAGCTGCCATCTTTGAGATCTGGTATCTTGCGATTTTTCCTGTGGGAAAATAACATGGGGATTTTGAATTATCGCATCTGTTAAACTCTCATGGGGACGAAGAAGCCTGAAATTCAACTGTTTTGCTCAACACACCTCTTCCTTTGAGTAGCCCCTGTGATGTTCAACTTGCAATGCAACTTGCCAATTTACACCCAGATCTCCTTATATGGGCAAAGATGGCAGCTTTGATTCCTTTTTATAAGCGAATTTTAGAGGTCTATTGTGGAAAAAGGTAAGTGTAGCCCAGTGCCCAAGCTCAAAAATGTCAAATTTATTGAAAAAAGTCACTTGCTAAATATACCTCAGTAACAAATAACAATTAGGCAACAGATAAATATCAGTTCAAAAATAGAGAAAATAAAAATCTAAATCAATGACCAATAACGTCAGTTTTTTGTAATTGACAAGGTGTCAATCCTTGCTTCAAAAAAAGCTGATTTCCAAAACTGAAGAAAAAGGGCCAATAGGCTACCATTGTGTTATAAATGAAGTTCACCACTCTCACAACCTCATTCAAAATCTTATTCAGGTCAGGCCTTGACGCGAGCGCTTTCCTATGAATGAAACAGTCCGTACACTGCGCATCGGGCGCTACCCTCTTTATCAAGGGCTGCAGGCCATTTCTTTTACCTGCCATCGTCTGTGAGCCATCTGAGCAAAGTCCCTCACAGTTTTTCCTTTTGATGTCATGTTCTGCCAGGTAAACTAATTGTTGAGAATGTTGAATAGCCATTTTCATCTGGTCAATGATACAAGAGTCTAGATTACCTTGTTTGTGTGTGTTTTGTGAGATGGAGGTGCATGCTCGTAATTATTATTAAAGGAAGGCATAGGCTACAGATTTAAAAAAAAATCTCCGGTTTTTCACGTCAGCTCGCGCCCCACCTGGCACGTCTCTGCGCCCCACAGTTTGAGAAACACTGGTGTAGCCTAATGATGGCCAAGTACAAATCTACCATTAAGGGCAATCTGGGCATGTGCCCAAGGGCCCTTGAGCAAAAAGGGGCGCTCTGTAATGAAAAAAAGAAAAATACCATTGGTATTGTATTGTTGGCCATGGTGTGCACACCCCACTATCCAGCACTATACGACAAACTACTATTATTGACAAACAAGTGTGTAGTTGACATACCAGATTGGCTGAAAGCCCAAAGTAATAGCTAAATTGGTTGTATCGGGTAGGTGTGGTTTTATGTGTGCACGTGCATTTGTCTGGGGGCTGGTTGGCCCTTGAGCGGTCTGTTGCATCTGTATGCACGTGTGTGTGTGTGTGTGTGTGTGTGTGTGTGTGTGTATGTGTGTGTGTGTCTACAGACTTGTGTGGGGTATTTCACTAAGGCAAGTCTGCAACAGCACCAACAATACTTGTATTATGTATTTGCATTGTACGGAATAATCAGGGTGGGGTATCTATTTAGAGAAATAGATTTGCGTTCCCTCACAATTATTTTGCGTTTGTGCTCCCTTAGTAGCCTACGGTGCAGTAAGTGGAAGCTCTTGATAGTACATATGCCACTAACATCTATAAAACAATTTATGGAATGAAACTAGACAGGTACTGCTGATTGGTATTGCTGTTCACTGTTAAACTGCCATGGTCTGAGCACCAGCCAGTGGAGGGCATGATGCACCCGGATAATAGTGTGCGCCTGTCCTAATTCTGAAGCAAAGGCCACCGCTACAAAATGTGACCCTTCAAAGCGAAATCAGTCCCTTTGCGCACAACCTTATTTTGAGAAAATCCACAATAAACAAACTTCCGGGTTAACATCACGTTTTCGCATACAGTAATTCGACAGTACACAGTCTACAGTTTCATATTGTGAACTAATTTCATGGAAAAACATACGTTTTGACTGTTAAACCCGGCGAAGATTCAACAGATTTGCAGTCATTCCCGTTGCCCACGTGCCGCTTAAAAAGATGATTTGTCCTCTTCTGGCATATCATGACAGGAGAACCATGTCAACTTTGGATGCGGTTATCTTAGCAATAGTTTGTGTAATACCGTCGATATACATATCACTGGAAAAATTAGTTTATGGCCGTTCATGTGAGCACAGTAACTTAATTTTGTAAATTTTACCGAAGCGACTGGTTTCTCTTTGCAGGGTCACAAATGAGGAAACCCTGCGGAAGAAAATGAATGTTTTTACATCAACACAATATGTGGAGTGAAACTAGACAGGCCCTAATAACCTCTAACTAGTTCTCTTGCGTTGAGGAAAATGTCATGGTTAATATAGTGTAATAAGCTAGTGCAGAGCACCACCATCATTTACTTCACTGTCTGCAGATGCCTTTGCAACATTTTTTTTACTGAAAAGCTTGTTGAGCCTTTAAGGAGCACTTGAACAAGCAGGTGTGTTCTTAAGGCATTTCGGGTGGGACAGAAAACTACATTGAGCTAATGGTAACTTTTAGAGTTGACATTTCACCAAAGTCAAGTTTTCATGTTAAAATATCTGTGTTGACTTTGAACATTCCAACCAGAAACCCTCCAGGAACAGGCTGAAAAGGTCGTTATGTGTTGTGTGAGTTAATATGATATTGAATTTCAGATTTATGTTTGACCTATTTGGGCACAATCCAGTGACCCTACATCTCAATACATGGAGTGGTCACATTGGCCCCTCACACTGACTTTGCACTGAATCACAAATACTGCAGATATTCTATGACTTTTTTCTGAAATATTTTGCAGTGAGGAGATATTGCAATTATGGGAAATCATTGAATTAGCATGAGGTTTGTTAAAAACGCAAGATCGCATAATCCTAGAGAGAGTGAAAACCATGTGGAAATGTCAATATTTTGAATCTCTTAAATGTACGTAGGCTTGTCTACATTTTCCTTTTCAGGGGTTGAACTGTTTGTTGTTTTTTTCTTAATCTGTACAACATGAAAACCTGCTCAGAATGTTGCCAACATTATTGTATCCATACTGCATTGGTCTGCACAGTCTGTAGGTAGGGTCTGTACCCTCACCTGATAATCCAAGGTCTGTCTCCTCAGAGCCTCCATTTCATTTTCTCTGGATTGCTGTCTGGCCTCCAGGGCAGAGACCTGCATTTTTGCCACATTGGCCACCTCCTGCAAGCTATATAAAATAAAAAGGCCATTTCAGTTCTAAATGTCTTATGATAGTTCAGTTATATTATTTAGCACTTTTACCACATCCTCACTTGGAAATCTCCATCTTCATTTCAGCTTGCATCTTCTCAAGATCAGCAATATATTTCTGGTTGCTATCATTCACAGCATTACTAACACAGTTAGCCAGCTCATCCCGCAGCTCCTGCTCTACTCTCTGGGAATCCATGTTTTGCTTGGACACCTGGTGAGACATGAATCAGAGCAGGATAAGTTCATTAATGTTTAGGAAAATTAAGCAAGTAACTTGTCAAAAATATGTCTAAATGCACTACAATGACATTTATATTTTATTTATATGTTTTATTGTTTATTTTCAATTCTCCAATATAGTCATTGTTTATTTTCATTAGGTTATTGCTTTAATTGCTTTTATTGCTTTTTGAAATTGCTCACTGCTAAATGAATCATTGTATTGTTTTTATTTGTATGTCACTTTGGACAAGGGTGTCTGCCAAATAGCCATAACCATAACTATAACTATAACCATTTACACATTTACATTTTAGTCACATAATTTAGGAACATTGAACACTGACTGTAAGATTGAAAAAAACTGTGACTGTCCTGTATGAAGTTACTTGGTGCTGTGTTTGTAAGGCAGTCAAAAGTTCGAGGCACACCGATGTAGTGAAAAAAGTTAAAAATCTTTTATTGCATTAGATAAAAAGCCTACGCGTTTCGACTCTACTGAGTCTTCCTCAGGGCAAAACTGACTGTAAGATGTTTGTTTCATTTCAGGAAAAGTTAAGCAAGCCAGATGGCTGAAATATACTGTTAAAAATATGTTAGAAACATTTTGCAATGCAATTAATTGTGAAATTTATATATTTTTATAATCATTTCCCAAAACTATTCAAAAACAAAGATGTTTGATGTTTCACCTACATGTACCTCCACGTACCTCCACCCCACATCAAATCATCATTATGATTATCATTATGACAATTATTATTATTATGCTATATTGTTAGACATGCACTTTCACTTCAAAGCAGTCAATATTTGCAGTGCTAAAAGTGCTTAAAGTGCTAGTTTGTGAAAACTATGCACATGTGTACATGTCCTATGCACATCAGTAATGTAAGATATATTTACAATAGTTCATTGCTTTTGCATGGTTGCATGAGAAATACTTCTGAAAACAACAGCAATTATATGGGTGCTATAGTTTTGGGATGTTTCCCCTCATGCAAGCATCATACTCTGGTAGTCAAATGTAGAAAAAATTGATATGCTTTGTAATTAAATTTAATTTGAATGCCTGAATGTAAAGATCCAGGACACATAATACCAACTTTTGTCTCTGGTAAACGGCGGAGCATATGCGTAAATCACTTATCTGGAGATCTTTAAATGAAAGACTAAAGGGCCGTTCACACCAAGAACGATAACGATAACGATAACTGGCATAACACGGCATAGTGTTTTGTTCAGTTTTGTTCAGTTAGCCTATTAGCTTGTTTGATTTGCATTGAGTTCAATGAGCATCAAACAGGCTAATAGGCTAACTGAAGAAAACTGAACAAAACGCCATGCCTATCTCTAGGTATGGTGAAGGGTGTGTGATGATGTGGGTCAATTTTAGTTCTAAAGACCAAGGGAACTTTATCAGGATGCATAGTATCCTGGATCCATGAAATACGTGGCCTTTAAGGCGAGACACTACAGGTGAATAGGGTAACATTTTTAAATAATAGGTATCACCATGAAACTTCCTCAGTTGATT
Organism: Sardina pilchardus; assembly: GCF_963854185.1. Lineage (NCBI taxonomy): Eukaryota > Metazoa > Chordata > Actinopteri > Clupeiformes > Clupeidae > Sardina > Sardina pilchardus. Next base: position 1,254,261 of record NC_085003.1, on the reverse strand, counting down.
ACTTACACAACTATGAGAAAAAAATGTATTACAAGATTTTGAAATGTGTATGTTCAATTATGCAAATTAGGCATTATCTCATTAAATATGCGTGATTTTGCATGTATTTCCGGTAGATAGATCTGAAGATATGAGAAAGCCAGGTGCAAAATTATTCTTTCATGTTGTTTACAAACAAGATTACAATAAAATTACAGAAGGATTTCAGGATATCTGCTTTCATTGCCTAGGAAATCCAAATATACTGTCCATAGCCTTAAAAAAACAATTTTTGCCATGCTTTTTTGATTAAAATGTCACATAAATCAGGCCAGGAATGATGTATTAACAAATCCCTCTGTAAATGTCTTCGGAATACTGTTAAGTGTATAACTAGAAAGTTTGGAGTACATAGGTGCTACAGAGGCTGAGAAGTATCTACCGGAAAATGACACAAAACCGCAAATAACTCGTTTTGAGAAAACAGCCTTGAAACACAGCCAATGAGATGCGTTCTCAGCTTAGACTCGTCTTTGAACTTTCGCGATTGGTTGCTAATACAAAGGAAATGTCCATATTTGGATTGCATAGCGTCATGCAGGAGAAACAGGGCTTTCCAACGGTGTCACACGCGATATGATTTGGATCACGGTCGCGGGAGTACATGACACTTTAGAATGGGAACTTTTGGTGAAATTAGGAGAAATACATAGGCGCGAGCAGACAAAAGTTCGTGAAATAAACACCTAAAAGTGCAAATCGGACTTTGTTGTTGTAGTAGGGTGGTAGAATACATGCTAAGGTAGCAAACTAGCACAAAATCTCGAAATTGACCGGAGGTCACAAAAACAGTGTTTTCACCTGCCGTGTCTCGCCTTAAAAATAAAAAACTGCCTGCCCCTATGTTAACCCTATGTGTTAAATTCCCATTGGGTTACATAGGGGTGCCAATATTTTTGACCTCGGTATTTTGGGAAGAACATTTATTTATTTATGATACATTATTCATTTACAAAGAAAATTGGTGTCCTTAAAGGGATAATCCAGAGTGAAATGCACTTTAGATCAATTTTTCGGACTATTGGGAGCACATATGTTGAGTTGACACCAAAATCATGTCATTCGGATGTATTTTGAGAAAGTTCGAGTTCACCGTTTTTAGCCAAAACTCGTTAGCCTGGAAGTGACCGGGGCGTGTCCTTTCGCCGCTACAAAACACTATTTTTAAATATCTCTTCTACTGTTCCAAACAACACTACACTTACGTGGTAGTGAGTAGAGGGTCCCTAAAGCCAAACCGAAGTATCCCCACGTCTTTATGTGGTCGGATAGAGAGTCCAGAATGAATTTAATCGAGTCCGTACCTTTCCGGAAATGTTAGTAAAATGTTGTTAAAGCGTTGCCAGCTGCAGCAGCGACATTTCCGAAAAGGTACTGACTCGATTAATGACAATGATAAATAACAATGATGTGCAATAAACTGACACTTCAAATAGCCCAGGCTACTTGAAAATTTGAAGAAACAAACATCAATTCCAACTGCAAGGTCCCAAATTGAAACGACTGATAATGGTCCCAGATTGAACATGTTTCAGAATGTTTCAGAGCTAGACAACGAGTGGCAGACAGAGCAACATGTCACTTATGTTACCAATTAAGATAGTTTTAAGACACATCGTTCTAAATCTCATCTGATGCATCTTTCTACCAAGTGGTTTGTCCTCCGCCAAACCTTTCTACGAAAGATCTCTCCGCCAATCTCCAAAAATCAAGATGGATATCAGGGCTGTCAGAACCGATCTGTGGCCGTCCGAAAAATAACAGTCTCATCTTGAAGGTTGAATTTACTCAATGGAAACGGTAGTAATCATCTTCTTGTCTCAGATAGTCTCTTGTCTCGGAAACATGTTAAACTATCGTTACGCTCCAAATGTTCGATATGTGTGCACGTTTGAAAAAGCTCATGGGACTGTGGTTCTTTCACTTGGAATTTACAATATGTGCACAGTCTTATACCTTTATCTTTTTTTTCATTTTTCTGGTTGTTTTTTTTTTTTGCTCGTAATGATATGTTGTATAAGTATGAGTCACGTCGTAGCTGGTTAGCCTAAAGGCTGGCTTACATTGTACGATTTTGGTCTGTTTTAACAGTCGGCGACTACATTTTCAAAATCGGGCGGAAATCATGGGAGTTGTAATGGAATCGCGGCGCGCTCCCGTCAACTAAATCGCTTAGTGTAAGGTGCCAATCTTAGCGGTTTTAGGTCCGTCGGAGTCAGTCTTTTTCTAGTTTTGCTGTTACGACAGTATCAAACATGTTTAATATTATCGGAAGTCTTTTCAGTCGTGGCTTAGTGCTGTGCGATATGGACAAAAAGCTATTTCCCGATATAGGCAATTCTATATCCCGATAACGATATATATCCCGATATAGTACTTCTACTTAAAATGATATATTTAAATATCCACACATGAATGCTAGTTTTTCTTATATTTATTTTTTTTAAAAATGAACAGTTGTGGTTGTGTGTACAGTAGGTGTAATTGAGTGCCTGTCACTTTAAGAAAAAGGTGAGAGAAAATAATGACGTTAAACCCAATAGTGAGCCTAAATTATCTAAATGCCATAGCCTAGATAGGTTAGCGACACACATTTGAGAGATGCAAGTGAGCAAATCAACTTAATATTAGCCTATTATTGTGTGTTACAATAGCATAACTTAAACTAGCAGCTTGTCTCGCTGTTAGCACTGCTACGCATACGAGTGTGTGTGAGGGGAAAAAGACGCACAGCCACAGGCTAGCTTTTAGGGGAGACCTGCCTTGCGCACACTGCACTTTAGGCTTCTTCAGAAGAACAGTCATTCTTAAAAGTATTGTAAAGAAGGCTAACATCAGGTGTTGTGACATTTTAAATTTCAGAGTATTGCAATATTTTTGTAGTATCAGTGCACTGTGCAACACTAGTCTTTATGCCAACTTCAAAAAAAGTTTAATTTGTTTACTATTAGCTGCGTTCACTTGCCTGGCCACCCATCCTGAGTCAGAAAATTAAGTTTACGTTGCCCGCTGCGAGAAGCGGCAACGCACCTGCAGTTAAATTATCTGAGAAGCAGCCACACGTTAAAATTACGATATAAACGGTAGAGGACTGTATCGTACGATAGACATTTTTCTGTCGTACAACGATATATACCGTAGTATCGCACAGCACTATCGTGGCTCATGCAAATAGTGAACATTAAAAACCAATAGTGACCTTGCTCCAACACGAACAGGAAGGGGCAAAATAGGCAACAGCTGTAGCATATATGATTATTTGTTATTTCATTTCTTATAAATTATTAGTCTAATTATTCTACGTGACAGAACAGCTCTATATCTGTTAGGGATGTCACACATGAAACAATGCTGCAGAAACGCGAAAAAATGACTTTGATATGAGTAGGCTATCATGTGAGTTCCTGTTGGTGATGACGTGTAGCCTAGTGCACGATGGAAATAATTTGAAGGAATCTGGTAGCAGTCTTGTAAATAGTGACCCAAAGTCTTTGCAAAATCCTAATCTGAGACTGGCCTGTGACTAGAAACTCAATGAATTGTCTTTAGATGTGAGAGGGTCTGAGACTGTAGTCTTTCAAAAATCTTTTCCAAATCTTTGCAAAGTCTGTCAATGTAAGGTAGGCTTAAGGCATGGTCTAAAACTCTATATATACAGATTTTTCCAGACATCAATTGGAGAAATTATTGAGAAACTTCCTTCCAGAAACTAAGCTCTCTCGGAAGAGGGGCGGGACTGTCGAGCTTTATTCACCTTATTCAGCCCTGCCCATATTTAAACGTTTTTGTCTTCCACATTGTCTTTAAACTTCCGGTCGGCTATCTACGTCTTGTTAGCAAGGGGGCAGGCGAACGTTCGCTAGCCATTCCATTGAAACCCCATTGAACTTTGGCGCCATTTTGCCATCAAATAACGTTACAGCTGAAGCGTTTTAAAGGAATATTTAGGTATTTTACGCTTTAAGCCCATTTTCTGTATTGCCTAGCATGAAAACGAGTGCTTGACACCGAAATCTCGATGATTGAGCCTGTTTGTGGAATTTGCCAGGTTTAGAATGGAGCTCTGTATGGCTTTAACATTGCTCGCTTTGTGCATGGACTATTCTGTCATTAAAACACCCCTAAACGTTCGTTATTTAAAATGTGCACCAAGTGGTTAATGGTCTTCAACGATCTTCTATAGCAAGTTTCGCAGTGAAATACAAATTCTGTTGTGTTATATTAGGCACACATGGTTGTGAGGTATCTGAAAAAGTACTTCCGGGATTTCGAAAATCAAGATGAAAGATGACAGAAGCTGTCTTTCGCTGCTAAACTTGCTATAGAAGTTCGTTGAAGACCAGTAACCACTCGGTGAGCTGCACATTTTTAAAAACGAACGTTTAGGGGAAAACGGGCTCAAAGTGTAAAATACCAAAATATTCCTTTAAGCCTTTTCTATTTTCTACGAACATTTTCTATTTTCGGAGTAATACAACATTGTGTGATTGGTGTCATAACCTCGTAACTGTCTTACTGGCTGAGTAATACACTTTTTTCCAAAAACAATGCTAAAGTGACGTAAGTTAGGTAATGCGCATGTGTCCAGAGGTATATTTTTCTTACTTTTATGTAGCCAGCAGTGTTGCATGTCTGAACGGCCCGTCCCGTCCCGCCGTTTTCAACTAACCCGACCGTCTAACTTAGTCGTAGCGTCATTGAGCTACGCAAAACTGGTATCTCATATGCATGTAAAACAATATAGGCCTAATTATATATAGCCTAGTTTAATGCTCAGCATTTGGGAAACATGCATTTAGTCTACCTTTTTTTGTTCCGTGTTATATAGTGTCAAGTGTCAAGGCATATAGCCTTGATGCCACTAAATTAGTTGGGGAACTGATTGGGGAAACTTTTAGTTTATTTTTCTTGCAGTCCATGGTTCCATAATACCATTCGATCTTGCTGCAAATTATCAGACTTGGGAAGCACGCATCGCATCGGCAACTTCGCTGCTCAGTAGCCTAATTTTCTGTCGAGGAGGTCAGCAGTTCGAGAAAAGCTGCAGATCATAGACAGAGAAAGCATATGCTCTGAGAACAGAACACAACTGCATGTCAAGTGTAGCCGAGGGTCTGTCTACGCAGAAACAACAAGTGGCTTGGTGCGCACACCCCGCTTTCAACGTCATTGACTCCCTGCATTTCTACATGTTCGTGACAAAATGTGGGGGATAGAATCACGTTTCAGTGAGGATGCTGCAAATGATGTCTTTCTCTTCTAAATTATGTGTACGATATAAATATAAAAAAATTAACGGCATATTTATTTTAACCGACCCGACCAAACATGACCTGAATATCATTACAAATATTTTTTATTGACCGATAACCGCGGGTGACAGCGGGTGACCGCGGTCGCCCGCTCGATTTGGATCAGCCCGCGCATCACTGGTAGCCAACACCTTTGTTGAACCTTTAAGACAAATTTACCTCCAGGAATTTATTCTCAAGGTCAAAATTCCGTTGTTCCACTTGTTTTAGAGAGTGACGAAGGTGCTCATACATTCTCTGGGCGTGCTCGGCCCTCTGCCTCTCATTCAGCTCCTTCATCTCCAAAGTAGCAATCATTTTGGAAACAGACTTTATTTGGCTGTTTGTCTCAACATTTTCAACGCTGCTGGTGTCTGTTGAGTAAAAAAAAAGATGTTATGACAGGCACTATGGATATGTTCATAATATAGTCATTTTAACACCTGTGTTAACATAGCACCTTTTTGACTAGAGACTAATGTGTATGACTATAGATTATCATAGCATAATTCATCATAACAAAAAATAATGATAGATACGTAAATAATACAAAATATTGTGGATAAGTATGTACAAACGTTTAATCTTATTTTTAAAAATGAACGAATCGTTCTATAAGTAACCAGGGTGACCAATGAAATAACCACCAGGATTCAGGAAAGACAAATTTTAAAGGGATATTCCGCCATTTTTGGAAATACGCTCATTTTCCACCTCCCCTCGAGCAAAACAATCGATATTTACCTTGTGACCGTTCATCCAGCCATTCTGTGAGTCTGGCGATACAACTTTTAGCTTCAGCCTAGCATAGATCATTGAATCGGATTAGACCATTAGCTTCTCGCCTGCTAGCTTCATGTTTAAAAGTGACTAAGATTTCTGGTAATTTTCCCATTTAAAACGTGTCTCCTCTCAAGTTAGAAAGTGCAATAAGACCAACTGAAAATTAAACCTGGTGTTTTTCTAGGCTGATTTGACATGGAACTACACTCTCATCTGGCGTAATAATCTTGCAACTTGCAAACGTACCATAGGCGCAGTGATATCGTACGCAGCATCTGAAAATAGTCCCCATAGACAACAAGCAGTAGTAGTGCCAGTAGTTTGCAAGTTGCCTTGATTATTACGCCAGATGAGAGTGTAGTTCCATGTCAAATCAGCCTAGAAAAATGCCAGGTTTCATTTTCAGTTGGTCTTATTGCACTTTCTAACCTGAGAGGAGACACGTTTTAAATGGGAAAATTACCAGAAATCTTAGTCACTTTTAAACATGAAGCTAGCAGGCGAGAAGCTAATGGTCTAATCCGATTCAATGATCTATGCTAGGTTGAAGCTAAAAGTTGTATCGCCAGACTCACAGAATGGCTGGATGAACGAGAACAAGGTAAATATCGATTGTTTTGCTCGAGGGGAGGTGGAAAATGAGCATATTTCCAAAAATGGCGGAATATCCCTTTAGGAGTATAGGTGTTTTATATGTGATACAATCTCTGACATAATCTGGTGCCAGGCCAGCAAAAGCTTCAAATGTGTGAAAATGTGACACTAAAATGTCTCAGACTGATTCTATCATTTGATCTTTCAACTTCTACCTTGAGAGTTTCTGTGATCCCATGTTTGTTCTAGGATATGAACTCTCTCCTTGTTGATTTGCAGTTCTTTGCCGAGTGAGCTGATGTGTTCACGAAGAGACACATTCTCTTGCTTAGGAAAGACAAGAGGATATATAAAGATGATATATGTTCTATGTATTATATAGATAATATGTTCTATACATCTTATAAAAAGGTGCAGTCAGAGGTATAGGCACTGTGCTTTTTTACCTCTAAATGTTCCAACGCAGTGGTCCTCTGAATTAGATGGTTGTCTTTTTGCAGCAGGTCTCTATATTTAACAGTTAGGTTGATGTACTGTTTATCGGCTTTCTCAAGTTCTGAGGAAGGGACACTTTTATCCAGAGCCTTCTGTAATGTAGTCATTTTGAAAACAGCCATGTCCTTCAAATATAAATTACAAATAAGAAACATCCAATCCCAGCACAAGCAGAAAATAAAATGTACTTAAACATTTATTGACAATCAAATTATGAATATGCTTTGGAAAATAAACTTACCTTATATCTTTGTAAGTAAGATATCCTCTCAGTTACAGAAATCTCCATTTTAAGAAAATCATCTTTAAGCTTGTTGTTCTCCTTCCTAAGGTGCTGTTCCAGTTCCAGCAAAGTAGTGCAGTACCTAGTTAGAGATGTTTCATTCACTCGAAGCACAGTCATTTTTCGCGCTGCCTCCGAGATGCATCTCTTGATCTCTGTAGGGTGCTTCTCTAAGACATCAAGCCAATGCTGGGTATAAACAGATAAACAAGGTGAGTAGGGAACAAAAAACATTGGAGTTCAAATTTTCACATCTAATCAGAATCCAAAACACAGGGCGGATAACATTTACACTGCAAAAAAAAAATCTAACCTATGGTAGCCAATAAATACTTGTGTGAAAAGATCTAAACTGGCTGGTGATTGGCTGCCTCACGTAATGTCACACAGGTCAATCGATGGCCAATAGCTGGCCACTTAAAGAGAAGCTATGCAGGATTGGCGATTTCATCTCCGGTTTCGCTTTTCGTTTTATGCTTGCATATTTCTCTGCAGAGCCTCCCCTACAGCTTTAGCGTGTATATTTATACAAAGGCTATACAGAATATATAAATTGCAAGCGTGGTTCTTCTTGTTCTGTATGTGTCTCAGACTTCCAGATGTAAACAAGGAGCGATCGCCTCCTGGACAAACTGCAAGGCTGCAATAGCGGATAGAGACACTGGGGGCGGGAGGAAATATTACTGTTTTCGATTAAAACTGGTCAGTCAAGCAAAACAACGATTTCTAAGCGATTTTATGACTATGAAAAAGTTGCATAGGGTCTCTTTAAACCTTAGGGGTCTGCCATCCCACCGGTGGGATTTTTTGGTCTGTTCCAAACACACGTTTGACACTCCGCGAGTTTTTGTCCTAGAAACATATAAGTGACACCATTAGAAACCTTTGATCAAATAGTTTCCAAATATATATGTTTTAAAAGAGAATGTATCAATGGGACTTTGTAAATACAATAAAATACAATCCTAGGATTTCAGTCCTCTCACCTGCAGCAGGCCCATTTAAAAAGCCCATTGAACTTAATTTGCATTTGAGAGAAACACTCACTAAGTGACCCATTTGATTTAGTCTGACTTTTTTCCAATTTGTAGTGAAACCACAAAATATTTCAGATTTTTTTTTTTCACTTTTATGTAGCCAGTACTTATGTTTACAAGATGCAGACTTCAAAAGTTTTCGATAGATATATTTATAGTGTGCTTATTCATAAAGTTATAACCTTTGAAAATCTTTTTTTAAATAGTTGTGTTAGATGAATTATAATAAAAAGTAATTTCATTACATCCACTTCACTCTCATTTTCTTATTGTGGAGGACCTCTAGAATATAACCATATGTGCCACTTTTGCATAGATGTTTTTAGTTAGATAAAAAACTTAAAAATCTCAAGGTATACCTGACTGCCTCAAAGTGCCTGAAAAGGCCTCAGACCCTGAAGTGTTAAGGAGAAATTATTTATTATATCGAAATTTACAAACAATGGTGTCGAAAGAGTATCGTTTAGGAACCAGCATCGAAATCAAGGAATCGAAATTGCCACCGTATGGAAAAATTTGGAACCTTGCGGACACCCTGTTTTAAGACCTCACAGCCCTGCCAGATTCATTGACAATAATGTCTTTTCTAGATTCCAGCTTGGGTAAGGCCACTTTTTCTTTCAAATCTTTTTATTGAGGAATCATCTGTATTCGGGTAGTTGACATCTGGCCAAGAAAAAGTGCTTTTTTTGGAAAACATCGTTTTTTAAAGGGATAATCCGGAGTGAAATGCACTTTAGATCAATTTTTCGGACTATTGGGAGTACATACGTTGAGTTGACACCAAAATCATGTCATTCGGATGTATTTTGAGAAAGTTCGAGTTCACCGTTTTTAGCCAAAACTCGTTAGCCTGTAAGTGACCGGGGCAGGTCCTTTCGCCACTACAAAACGCTATTTTTATACCTCTTCTACTGTTCCAAACAACACTACACTTACGTGGTAGTGAGTAGAGGGTCCCTAAAGCCAAACCGAAGTATCCCCACGTCTTTATGTGGTCGGATAGAGAGTCCAGAATGAATTTAATCGAGTCAGTACCTTTCCGGAAATGTTAGTAAAGTGTTGTTGAAGCGTTGCGCAGCTGCCGCAGCGACATTTCCGGAAGGTACTGACTCGATTAAATTCATTTAACGATCATTGTTTTAAGTCACATTCAATCTTGTGGCCATATAGTTACAGTCCTGTCATAAGGTGAAACAATGTGTTAAGAATGAGGCCTCAAATCATACTCACTGCAAACTCTTTGACCTTCATCTCATCCACCTTCTTCTGTTCCTCCAACTTAGTATTTGCCTCCTTAAGTGACTCTCTCTCCTTATGCCATGCCTCACTCTCTCTGAATTCAAAATCAGCTAGAGTTAATATTTTAAACAAAATCATTTGCTACCTTTTTTCAATTACAAAAATTGTCAAACAAACCTTTGGTATTCTTCATATAGAAGCCCTTGCTGGTGACGAATCACAGCTAGTTTCCTTCTATACTCCTTTAAAGCTAACTGGAGTCGTTTGCATACATCTTCTTTATCTTTCACCTCCTAAAAAAAATAATTAATTGCCACACAAAATCAGACTTTGTGTATGGAACTGCTGGAATATCTAGCCTATTATAAATATGTTCTTTCAAAGATGTATACATTGTTTAAGAACGAAATATGCTTTTTAACAAACCAGCAGAAGTCGAACAGCATAATCATTTAGAGAGCTGATGGTGTCCACAATAGATGGCGTTAATTCCTCGGGAATGAACAAGGCCTTAAAACCCTCTTTGTTGTCTTTAGACTTCAGTGTTTCTAACTCACTCTCCAAATGCATAATCTGCCAAAACAAATTCAAAATAAAGACACAGAGTCAATAAGCCCCACCATTTTCAAACAAAAGTGAATGCAGAATTATGCGGTGATTGCTGTGCAAAATTAATATTCCCCAACCCTACAACACTGTAAGCCACAGGTAAGAACTTTAACAACGGAATGAATAAAATTGCACAACTTTTTAAACCCATACCATTGGGGCCTCAAATTTGTGGACATACTGCCCTTATCCGTGAAGGAGAAAATAAAGAGCTTAATTAGTGTTACAGCATATAAGAAGTATCCAAATGTAATACCTTTTCATTGGCTGTTGTCAGTTCTCTCATAGTCAGTGCTGCATCCTCCCTTACACCTTTCATTTCCTGTCTGAGTTCATTGTTTCGATCTGCTAAATAGTCAATCTGCATCTTACTTTGCAGATTGGTTTCAGGCGTTCCTTCTGAATTTCTCATTTCTAAAGCCTTTAATGTACACAAAAAGGCACAAATATGAACACATTTCTAAAAGGTAATAGCCAAGGCAATGTTTTAATGTGAATTACTGAAACTTATCAACCTTATAAAATCATATGTCAAAGAGAGAACCTTCCAAGACTATACTCACAGTCACAAGTCTTTCCAAACTAGGAACACTAATTCCCAATTCTGTGTGAGTCTTTTTCTGGCTGTCCTGTAAAGCCACAAGGATCTCCTTAATGCCTTCTTCCAAGTGCTTATTTTCATGTAAGATTTCATTAACTGTGAAGATCATGCACATTGACAGATAATCAGATAATAGTCAGTGTTGGGGAGAAACGCATTACATGTAAATGAGTTACGTAATTTAATTACAAAATAAATGTAACAGTAATATATTACAGTTACTGGAGAAAAATGTGTAATTCAATTACAGGTACTTTTGAAAATAAAAAAAAAACACAATTTGAATTACATCTCAATATTGTCAGCAAAACCTTGCAAAAAATATTGTATGTAAAAAGAACTGTTTCCCTCCACAGCCATAATTTGATACGGGACCTTCTGATCTATCACGATATATCACGCTCTATCACGCTCTATCACGTCTACAGCGCCATCAGCCTAGGCCTACATGCCTGCCTGTAAACATGTTATGATAAAGGGAAAAAAGGCTGTGACCTATGTGTATGTCAACTCAGATTGATTTTACAGTAAAATTTGGCTTGAAGTCTGACCTTGTGGTGATTATGATTATATTATCCTCATAAAAAAAATGTGATGCTAATTTATGTATTAAAAGGGGCTCAATATAGCCTGGGAATGCCCATGCTGCCTTGTGTGCTTGTACAGAACTGCTCGGCAGCCTGGAGACCAAGGCCGAATTCTTCACATGGATTTGGGGACTATATATATCATTAAAAAATCTGAAAAGTAATCAAAAAGTAATCAAAAGTAATTAGTTACTTAGTCAGTTAGTTAGATAGTCATAAGACCACGGAAGATAAAGCACACTGAGGATTTTAGAGTCTGTGTCGATGACTGTTTTATAACTGAGAGCACAACTGTTAAAAGTCTAGGTGTTACCTTGGATCAATTTTTAACATTTAGACCTCACATAAGAAACATTTCCAAAATTGCTTTTTACCATCTAAGCAACATTGCAAAAATCAGGTCTATGCTATCTTTAAAGGATGCTGAAATTTTAGTGCATGCATTTGTCTCATCTAGACTAGATTACTGTAATGGATTATTTTCTGGCCTGCCTGCATGCACTTTAAGACCCCTGCAGCTAGTTCAAAATGCAGCAGCCAGAATTTTAACAAAAACAAGGAAAAGTTCACACATAACACCAGTTTTAATCTCATTACACTGGCTACCCATCCCTGCACGAGCTGATTTTAAAATCCTTCTTTTAGCATATAAAGCACTAAATGGACTTGCATCTTCCTATGTGGCAGACTTGATAACCCCCTACACCCCCTCGCGCCCATTGAGATCTCTGGATGCAGGCCTCCTGACAGTTCCCAGGGTAAAAACCAAATCTGCAGGCCAGCGCTCCTTTGCGTTCAGAGCTCCATATTTGTGGAATAGTCTTCCATCGGATGTTAGGGAAGCCAGTTCCGCAAATATTTTTAAAAGCAAACTAAAAACCTTCCTCTTTTCAAAGCACTATGGCCTATAACCCATGTATTGGTTATTTTACAATGGTTTTACATTTGTTTTACACTGTTTTACATCTGTTTTATTTGTTTTACATTTGTTTTCTATTTGTTTTATATTTGTTTTACTGAAACTTCTATTTCTTGTTTTATTCTTCTTCATTTTAATTTATTACCCTAACATACTGTTATTTTTATTTTAATCCATGACTCCACAGATACTACTCTCATGTGGCTGCTCATGAGCTCAAAGGGTATCTCTGTGTACAGTGTTTTGAGACCATGCTTATGGTGATACTGCACTTTAAATATCAATAAACTTGAAACTTGAAACTCAGATAAAGTAATTCAAATAGTTACACTACTATTACATTTTAAACAGGGTAACTTGTAACTGTAACACATTACATTTCTAAAGTAACCTTCCCAACACTGTAGTGATATTAGTAAGTAGTGTGTGACATCACTGCACCCATGGTACGTTTGCACCAGTGATGCGCGGGTACGTGTCTGAACGACCCGCCCCGCCCCGCCATTTACAACTAACCCGACCGCAACTCGGACCGCAAAAAATAATTATTGAAATACTGGACCCGACCCGCTTATTGTAAAAAGTAGTCTAACTTAGTCGTAGCGTCATGGAGCTACGCAAAACTGGTATCTCATATGCTTGTAAAACAATAATATATATTGCCTAATTATATATAGCCTATAATTGCTCAGAACTTGGGAAACATGCATTTAGTCTACCTTTTTTTTTGTTCTGTGTCAGCATTCATCCAAAAATTAGGCTATTTGACTCAACATTGAACAATAGGGCTCGGGATCATGACGTGAAAACTTCGCGGGCGCAGCCATATTGGCAGCTTGTTTACTATGGATTACTATGGATTTACTCCCGCCTATATTAGTGTGTTCCTGTTACTTCGTTTTTGCCTTCTTGGTCGTATGTTGCTGTGTAGTGGGGTGTAACAGCACCACCCATGATCGCAAGAGGAAAAGAATCGCTAATACTACATTTCTGCTTGTTGTCTTCTGCATCTGAATGAATGGACATTACGCTCGGTGCGCTACCAATATGGCGGCTATGCCTAGAATGCAAGGCTTGTTCCCGAGCCCTATTAGCCTAAGGATTTTCCTATACAAATTCTGTTTCAGCCGTTCCTCACATGAATGCCTTGAACCTCTCCCAAGCATGCAATGCAGGCATAGAATAGGCTATTATTAAGAAACTCTTTATTAACGTCTTCATCAATGGACCAAAACAAAAACCAAAACCCATATAGAGCCCGATTGAGTGAGTCATTGCTCCGCGATTAAATTGCAGCGAGATGAAACCTTTATTGCACGAAAGAGCAAACGTGGGGCTTTCCAACGAGCCACTTTATAAGTTGTGCAAGGACGCACATTGCATGCTCATATTGTAGGCTATGCCTTGATAACATTGAATTAAGAAGAAGCCTATTCCTGATTTGGTAAACGTTTAGTTTATTTTTCTTTCCATAATACCATTCGATCTTGCTGCAAATGATCAGACTTGAGAAGCACGCATTGCATCGGCAACTTCGCTGCTCAGTAGCCGAATTTTCTTTCGAGGAGGCCAGCAGTTAGAGAAAAAAGCTGCAGATCATAGACAGAGAAAGCAACAGAACACAACTGCATGTCAAGTGTAGCCGAGGGTCTGTCTACGCAGAAACAACAAGTGCATTTCTACATGTTCGTGACAAAATGTGGGGGATAGACTTTGCGTTTCAGTGGGAATGCTGCAAATTATGTCTTTCTCTTCTAAAGACAATTACGATATAAATGACAAAAAATTAACGGCATATTTTTTTACCGACCCGACCAAACATGACCCGAATATCATTAAAAATATTTTTTCTTGACCCATAACCGCGGGTGACCACGGGTGACCGCGGGTGACCACGGGTGACCGCGGTCGCCCGCTCGATTTGGATCAGCCCGCGCATCACTGGTTTGCACTTAACCTATCGATTGTTTTGCTCAAGGGGAGGTGGAAAATGAGCTTAATTCCAAAAATGGCGGAATATCCCTTTAAAATTCATTTGAAAAACACAGTATAGAGAAGAAAACATACGTTTGGCCTTAAATTCAGATGATTCCTTTTCTGTTAGCTCCAGTTCTTTCTGTTTGCTATTAAGCTCCATCCGAAGATGTTCATTCTGTAAAATATTGTAAACGTGAAATGCATTCCTCATGCGCTGTATATATTATAAGTAATATCAAAATATGTCATGGTACTTCAAGAACTTGCCTTCTAAAAAAGCAAGCAAGAATAGACGATCAAATAAGGAAAGCAGATATACCATTTTTTTAACTTTGTCATCTTCTGTGGATGCAATAGCAGGCTCTCTTTGTGTGTAGATGTTAGGTATATGTTCACTGCTCACCGTCATACCTGAGTGAAAGTATATTACACAACTAAAATGAGTTTGTCTCATTAGACAATACATATCTAGAATACCTACAGTCATTGACAAAAGTGTTGTCACCCCATGCTAAAGTTTACTAAAAAGAGGAATATAAAATCATCTTTTGGAAATTGATTTTAATGGCTTATGTAATAAAATGAGGAAAAATCCAACCTTTAAGGACACACCAATTTTCTATGTGAATGAATAATGTATCATAAATAAATAAATGTCCTTCCCAAAATACTGGGGTCAAAAATCTTGTCACCCCTATGTAACCCTATGGGAATTTAACACATACAGTGAGGAGAAAATGTATTTGATACCATGCTAAAGTTGCCTAAAAAGAGGAATATAAAATCGTCATTTGACAATTGATCTTAATGTCTTAATTCAAAAATTGAGTAAAAATAAAACCGCTAAGTACGCCAATTTTCTTTGTGATGGAAGAATGTTTCGTAAATAAATAAATGTTCTTCCTAAATGCTAGGGGGAAGTAAGTATTTGACCCCCAATGTAACCCTATGGGAATTCAACACATAGGGTTAACATAGGGGCGGGCAGATTTTTATTTTTTAAGGCCAGCTATTTTATGGATTCAGGATATTATGCATCCTGATAAAGTTCCCTTGGCCGTTGGAATTAAGATAGCCCCACATCATTACATACCCTTTACCATAGCTAGAGATTGGCATGGTGCTTTTTCCAGTAGGCCTATTAGCCTGTTTGATGCTCATTGAGCTCAATGCAAATCAAACAGGCTAATAGGCCTACTGGAAAAAGCACCATGCCAATCTCTAGCTATGGTGAAGGGTATGTGATGATGTGGGGCTATTTTAATTTCAAAGGCCAAGGGAAATTTATCGGGATGCATAATATCCTAGATCCATGAAATAGCTGGCCTTTAAAAATAAAAATCTGCCTGCCCCTATGTTAACCCTATGTGTTAAATTCCCATAGGGTTACATAGGGGGTCAAATACTTCCTTCCCCTAGCATTTAAGGAAAACATTTATCTATTTACGATACATTCTTCAATCACAAAGAAAATTGGTGTCCTTGGCGGTTTGATTTGTACTAATTTTTTGAGTTAAGGCATTAAGATCAATTGTCAAATGATGATTTTATATTCCTGTTTTAGCAGGGTATCAAATACATGTGCTCCTCACTGTAGGGTTAACATAGGGGCAGGCAGTTTTTTATTTTTAAAGGCTACTTATTTCATGGATCCAGGATACTATGCATCCTGATAAAGTTCCCTTGGTCTTTAGAACTAAAATTGACCCACATCATCACACACCCTTCACCATACCTAGAGATAGGCATGGTGTTTTGTTCAGTTTTGTTCAGTTAGCCTATTAGCTTGTTTGATTTGCATTGAGTTCAATGAGCATCAAACAGGCTAATAGGCTAACTGAACGAAACTGAACAAAACACCATGCCTATCTCTAGGTATGGTGAAGGGTGTGTGATGATGTGGGTCAATTTTAGTTCTAAAGACCAAGGGAACTTTATCAGGATGCATAGTATCCTGGATCCATGAAATAAGTAGCCTTTAAAAATAAAAAACTGCCTGCCCCTATGTTAACCCTATGTGTTAAATTCCCATAGGGTTACATAGGGGTGACAAGATTTTTGACCCCAGTATTTTGGGAAGAACATTTATTTATTTATGATACATTATTCATTCACAAAGAAAATTGGTGTATCCTTAAAGGTTGGATTTTTTCTAATTTTATTACTTAAGCCATTAAAATCAATTTCCAAAAGATGATTTTATATTCCTCTTTTTAGTCAACTTTAGCATGGGGTGACAACACTTTTGACAATGACTGTAGAGAATAGGAACATGCTGACCTCAAATACAAGATTGAATATACTGCAGGTGGTTTACCTTTTTCCTTCACCATGACCCTTAACTGTTTTTTGAGATCAAGTCTCTCCTCCTCGAGTCTCTCTATCTGTGACAGGGGACAGATAACAGATAATCAAAAACCTAACTCTGCATACATGGGTCATTCCACCTCAATTCAACAAATGCCTTCTGCTTGACCATCTCAGATTTCCTTCAAAATGTTACCACCTAAAGAGTAACCATTTAAACTAACTTAGCCAAAATATTAGATTGGAATACCTAATACATCCAGAGAAAAGCGTTTTTGAACATGGTACCCCTTCTGATTTTTGGCACATTGGCGCCCTCATCTAAATCTGCAGCAAAGTTCAGATGTCATTATCTCAAAAAGTGTTCAAGCTAAAGACTTCAAATGTTCTGTGAATAATGATTGCTACCTATAGATTCCACATATTCATTCGTAGGCCATATGTGTTGATACTGACTGCGTTTCAATCTTGTGAAATCAGAAGAAAAATTGCAGATTTTTTTTAACCCCCACATTGGGTGCCCCATTACACAATTTGTAAACAAAATGTTTGACAAATGGTTATGTCTCTACAGAAGTGTTTATGCTGTCTTTGAAAAAGTAATTAAGAGGTGTCTATATTGCTTTTTTGTTGGAAGTATTGTAACACAAAACTGAAAAATAATCAATTTGGATGATATTGTATCTCCCCATTACAGAGGTATGACAAGCTATACCAATGAATTGAACACATCTCCAGAAAGAGTATGAAATGGGCTTTCAGACTGTGAAATTTCAATTTCAAAATTCTACATTTCACAGTGTTCTCCCTCAGTATCTCTTCTGTCTGACGAGATAACAGTGCAATCGTGGTTGACATACTACTAAAACGCTAATGTTAAAAAGTTGATTTTCACAAAAAGATCGTTTTCTCCATTTTTTTGGTCAAAAACAGGTGTTTTTAGCAAAACTTACCCATGTTCTACTGATGATTACTAAAGAACGGAAAACGGTAGAAACAACCGTTCGGTGGATCTTGGAAAAACAGTCAAAATGCTGTAAAACGTCTGGCAGTATGGAGTGCTCTGCACTGAAAATGGCTGGCAGCCAAAGAGTTAATTTATTGTGCATCCACAGGATGTAGTCCCGAGTCCATGTACCAAGTTTGGTTTCGATAGGTGAAAGTGTTGTTTATTATAGCGCCCCTAGTGTTCAAACGTCACCAAATTTAGTGTAGGTTCTCAGGACGTGCTCACAAGTCCACGTACCAAGTTTGGTGTTGATACTAGAAAGTTTAGCTAATTATAGCGCCCCTAGTGGTCAGAGTACACCAAATGTATTGTGCGTCCTCAGGGTGGGGTCCCAAGTCCATATACCAAGATTAGTTTCGCTACGTGAAAGCATTGCTGAGATATGAGCCTACTTCCTGTTACTATAGCGCCCCCACAGTTGTCAAAGGGCACCAAAGTTATTGAGGCTTCTCTTAATTGGGTTCTGAGCCCATGTTCTAAGTTTGGTCTTGATACATGAAAGCCTTGCTGAGATATAGGTTCACTTCCTGTGTGGCGGCTTTGCCGCCAATTTGGATTGGCTGTTACAGGCGAGCACTTCCGTCAATTGTTCCATAAAGCAATGCAATAAGAAGGCATGGTCTGAAGACGGTGTGTGCAAATTCATGAATTATAGTATTAGGAAGTGGTTTATAAAACATGTATTCACATCCTTACTAATCATTAGTGCATATGTAACAACTGTTAAGGCGAGACACTACAGTTGAATAGGGTAAATTTTTTAAATAATAGGTATCACCATGAAACTTCCTCAGTTGATTACTTACACAAGTATGAGAAAAAAATGTATTACAAGTTTTTGAAATGTGTAGGGTGAACATGGGTAAAGTGGGACAATGGGTAAAGTGGGACAGCTAAGCTTTTTCATATATATCTCCAATGTAGTTATGACTTGTCTATTAAAACATATTGCCAAAAGATCTCTAGGATGTAAGGGGTTAAATAATATTGGCAGTGTGGGTGTGATGTCATATGCGGGGTTGTGACCAGACTACTTTCAAAGCCAGGAGCCCGAAAAACAATGATAAGTCAAATGACATAGGAATTTGAGGCAAATTGTGTTTGTCCAGCAAATCTTAAATGTATATGTTAAGCCTACAAAGTTGTTTTCATATGTAATGTGACGACGTTAAGTATCAAAATAATGAAAAAAAAAGTCATTTATTTGATTAAATGTTTTAATTAGGGGCAAATTTCCTGCTGTCCCACTTGACCAGTATGTATTGGTAAAGTGGGACACACCTATATTGTCAAAGTGGGACAGTGTAATATCCAATGGGAACCATTTTTTTCATGGGAATAAAAATGGAAACATTAACATGTGTTTTATTTATTATGATTTATTATTAGTATTTAGTACCATTATTTAGTGTTATTCATTTTATAGATCATACAATCATGTATGTTAGTGAGCTAGCTAGTAATGAGAGCTAGCATGCTATTTGGTAATGAAAATATGTACATTCAAATGAAAACTAAATTAAAATGGTTTAAATCATAAAATAGGAGCAAAATATTAAGTTAAATAAAGGTTTACTATGCAAAATAGCACTTTTTTGGGCCCTGTCCCACTTTACCAATGTACCCCCCAAAAATTTGGGGGTGTGTCAGTTGAGCTTTGAAGGAGTTTAATTCTGTCTGTGTCAATGATTACTTAATTATAATGATTTGATCATGTAAAGGACAACCTAAGCTTTCCAAAAATAACTTATATTGATATAAAATATATTAGAGTGTTTGCGATATAGGGCTGAGAAGTTGGATTTTCCAAAAGTGTCCCATGTTCACCCTATGTTTAATTATGCAAATTAGGCATTATCTCATTAAATATGCATGATTTTGCATATATTTCCGGTAGATAGATCTGAGCATATGATAAAGCCAGGTGCAAAATTATTCTTTCATTTTGTTTACAAACAAGATAACAATAAAATTACAGAGGGATTTCAGGATATCTGCTTTCATTGCCTAGGAAATCCAAATATACTGTCCATAGCCTTAAAAAAAAAACGATTTTTGCCATGCTTTTTTGATTAACATGTCACATAAATCAGGCCAGGAATTATGTATTAACAAATCCCTCTGTAAATGTCTTCAGAATACTGTTAAGTGTATAACTGGAAAGTTTGGTGCTACAGAGGGTGAGAAGTATCTACCGGAAAATGACTCAAAACCACAAATAACTTGTTTTGAGAAAACAGCCTTGAAACACAGCCAAAGAGATTTGTTCTCAGCTTAGACTTGTCTTTGAACTTTCGCGATTGGTTGCTAATACAAAGGAAATGTCCATATTTGGATTGCATAGCGTCATGCAGGAAAAACAGGCTTTCCAACGGTATCACACACGATATGATTTGGATCACGGTCGCGGGAGTACATGACACTTTAGAATGGGAACCTTTGAGAAAATGTGGAGAAATACATAGGCGCGAGCACACAAAAGTTTGTGAAATAAACACCTGAATGTGCAAATCGAACTTTGTTGTTGTAGTAGGGTGGTAGAATACATGCTAAGGTAGCAAACTAGCACAAAATCTCGAATTTGACCGGAGGTCACAAAAACAATGTTTTCAACTGCCGTGTCTCACCTTAAATAATGATAATAGTACTTAATTAGCAAAATGTTATTGCATGATATGTTAAGTATTAGCAACAATTTATACATAATTTAGAAATAGGCTTATTCACTATGAACAAACCAATCATAACTTTGTGAACAAATGCTTAACTGATGATAAATTATGCATGAACAATGAATTACTAATGATGAACAAACCCTTAACTAAAAGTTAACAAATGCTTTATAGATGATGAAATGTGTGTAGTTATTATAAAGTGTTACCAAAAAACCCAACAAATTATGGAACTAGCATTACCTCTCTCATCAATACTTGATTTTCTGCTTTATACTGCCTTTGTTTTAAAGCCTTAGACCTTCGAAATTCAGTCAAATCCACTTCTCCCTCTGGGTTTAGACCTTTAAAAAATAATAATAATAATAATAAAAAATAAAAGGACATTACAATTTCTTTGTACACACACATTCTGTAATTCTTCTACACACTGGAATCTAAAACACAAATTACTGCTCCTTAAATCAAACCCAGCGTGATGTGCCAAATACTTTGAACTGACCAAGTCTCTCTCTCAAGGCCTCATTCTGGTCCAATAGATCATTCATTTCCATTTCTAATTTGTTGATTTCCTTGGTCATTGCTTCCGTCTCATCATCTCTTATTCTTATCTGGTCTTTCAACTGCTTGATTTCAGCAATGGCAGCTTCTAAGCCATCTGTGCCCTTCAATTAAGCAAGTAAACAAATGAAAACAAGACATTTTTAGACAAGACTTACTTTGTATTTCATTCTATGACACTGAAGATTCACTTCATGAATTTCCATAACTTACAGACTCATAGACTCTTATGCGAGTAAGAGTGTCGCTGAGGTCCTTGTCCTTGAGTCGAGCATCTTTCTCGGCTAATTCTGCTAGTTCCTCAGCCTCAAATGCCTTCCTCTCAGCCACAAGGAGCTTTGCCTGTAGTTCCTCTATCTTCCGCAGGTGCACAGTTGTTAGAGGACCTAGAAGAATTTTTGCATCTTGTGAATTTCAAAAATAGACAAGTAAACCAAATATTGCATGGTATGTAGGGAATCATCTTTTATGTTTACCTTTCTCTTTCCTTAAGGGCTTCTTCATTTCTTCAATTAACTTTGTGTTTTTTTCCATTTCATTTGTGTATTGTTCCACTTGATCACTAAGCATCTTGATTTGATTGTCTCTTTCTTGAACCGCCTAAATACACCACATTATGATTGTTTTGGACTTGGCAAAAATGGGAATCAAAATAAATTAAATAGATATTTACAGTTGAGGGTAACATTATCCATGACCCTGGAAAATACTGATTTATTGATGATTTTCTCTTAATCAATATGTTTGTTCAGACTGAAAATGACATTGTCACATGCAAAAAGGTTGCAAGACAATGTGGCAGAAACATGGAATCAGAAAATGAAGCATTTTCATCTTTTAACATTTGTCAACAATGGCCTGTCCAAAATTATTCATACCCTTTTAACTAATCAATAGAAACATCATTATTTGCCATCACAGCTCTCAAACAAGGGAATCAAAGCTGGAGCTGCAGGCTTGCTTTGACTGCACCAACTGGAGCGTTTTTGAAGTGTTTACAGGCCTCAATGACCTCAATGATACTGTACCATCCTTCATCTACCATCAGTTTTTATGAGGACATCTGTGTGCAAACCAAGACCTCCTGCAGGTACAATAACAGCAAACCTTGGTTCACTTCTAGTCTTAGGAAGCTATGCCAAGCCAAAGAGGAGGCCTACAGGAGTGGGGGCGGGGACCTATATAAGCAGGCCAGGAACAAGTTGACAAAGGAGATCAGGGTAGCCGAAAGGTGCTACAGTGAGAAGCTAAAAAACAGCCTCTCGGCCAACGACCCTGCATCAGCTGCTGCTTTTATAGTTGTGAAGGTGATTCAATCACATACAATTATTTTTCACTCAATTATTGTACAATTATTTTCTTTCTCCTGGTCCTTTGTGGGAAAAAAAACACTATAGGCTATTTGGTAACTTTTGTGAACAAAATGGGATGGGATGATTGTATTGGGAACACTGAGGTATCAGGTGCGACTGTAAAAAAACAAAGATGGCAAAGAATCGTTCCTGGCTCAAAACCCAGATTGCTGTTACAAAGGTGCAGTCTAGAATCACTGTGGAGATATGGAGAGGCTTGGTAGATATTGTAAGAACCATTTTGAGAGCTGTGAATGCAAATAAAGATGTTTATTTAATGACTATTTAAAAAGGGAATGAATAATGTTGGACGTGCCAAAAAAAAAGAAAAAAAGATGGGTATGCTTCTTCCATGTTTTTACCACATTTTCTTTGAACCATGTGACCGAGTCATTTTCAGTCAGAACAAATATTGGTCAAGAGAAAATCAACATTAAATCAATATTTCCCAGAGGTATGAATAATTTGGTTCTTAACTATATATGTATAGACAGTATATGCTATCAACTGACAAATTAACTGACATTTTTTTTAAAGCTTTCATCAAATATATGAACTATCAAATACTCACAGCACACAGCTCATAAATAAGCTGAAGCAGCAAAGTAAGGATGGAAATTAAAGACAGACAAAAAGAAAAGATCAGAGGGACAGCAGTCATGAGATGTTTAGTACTCCATTTGGAGTGGAAGCATTGAACACTGCCAACAACAAAGCTGGAATATATTTCACCGATATAATTTCAGCTAGATAGAGAAGAGCCTTGACAGCTGGAAATGAAATGTGTTTAGACAGAGGGGTCATTCCACCTCAATTCAACAAATGCCTTCTGCTTGACCATCTCAGATTTCCTTCAAAATTTTACCACATAAAGAGTAACCATTTAAACTAACTTAGCCAAAATATTAGCTTGGTATACCTAATACATCCAGAGAAAAACATTTTTGAACATGGTACCCCCCCTTCTGATTTTTGGCACATTGGCGCCCTCATCTAAATCTGCAGCAAAGTTCAGATGTCATTATCTCAAAAAGTTTTCAAGCTGAAGACTTCAAATTCAAATTCAAAATCAGAAGAATTTTTTTTTCAAACCCCCACATTGGGTGCACCATTACACAATTTATAAACAAAATGTTTGGCAAGTGGTTATGTCTCTCTACAAAAGTGTTTAAGCTGTCTTTGAGCTGTCTTTTTGTTGGAAGTATTGTAACACAAAACTGAAAAATAATCAATTTGGATGATATTGTATCTCCCCATTACAGAGGTATGACCAGTTCTATACCAATGAATTGAACACATCTCCAGAAAGAGTATGAAATGGGCTTTCAGACTGTTAAATTTCAAGATGATATTATGGCTGCAGTTATTTAAATTTTGTCATACCTCTGTAATGGGGAGATACAATATCATCCAAATTGATTATTTTTCAGTTTTGTGTTACAATACTTCCAACAAAAAAGCAATAGAGACACCTCTTAGTTACTTTTTAAAAAACAGCTTAAACACTTCTGTAGAGAGACATAACCATTTGCCAAACATTTTGTTTATAAATTGTGTAATGGGGCACCCAATGTTGGGATGTGAAACAAATCTGCAAACTCTGAATCTATACGTAGCAATCATTATTCACAGAAAATGTGAAGTCTTTAGCTTGAAAACCTTTTGAGATAATGACATCTGAACTTTGCTGCATATTTAGATGAGGGCGCCAATGTGCCAAAAATCAGAAGGGGGGTACCATGTTCAAAAATGTTTTTCTCTGGATGTATTAGGTACACCAATCTAATATTTTGGCTAACTTAGTTTAAATGGTTACTCTTTAGATGGTAAAAGTTTGAAGCAAATCTGAGATGGTCAAGCAGAAATTTTCTCTAAAATCCGTTGAATTGAAGTGGAATGACCCAGAGGTAAAAATAGCTAGAATAGAAATATATAAATAAGCCAATCAATAAATATCCATGTACATACATAGCTACATAAACAAACACGCAAGCAAAACTTGTATAGTTGCAAGTGGCGATTAACAGGGTCCAAGCAGTGAAGCAGCCACACAACAGCAGTCTCAACCAATGGTGAATTTAGAAGCAATTATGAAATACTAAAATGTAGCAGTCATAGGAGTATTGTTCAATAATATCAAATCAGAGGACATAATATGTTTTGCTGTAATCCATGCAGTTCTTGAGATCTAAGCTAAAACTTGAAATGTGATAACTGCAGTGTCCCTTTTGACTTTGATTTGTTTCTTATAGCTTATGTGTGTCATGAGTGTCATTTTGACTGCTAAGGTTCAATTTGGTGTTGGTGGCCATTCGCAGGAGTCACAAATTGGCATTACCTGTATAGGAAATGCTTTCAAATGAGGCCAAGTATAACAGTATTAAATGTCATTAATATGTTAAGGGATTTGTAAACAATTTTAAATGGTAAGCGATATTGACATGTGGCAGTTGTAGCACCTTCTATTGATGCTTTCAAAGTCCAGTATATTGTAATGATTGTATGCACTAGGATTGGGCCGAAGGACGATGTGAAGCCACCATTGTGATGCCACGCCCCCACACTGCCAGACACACACTAACTCTATAGACCCTGCTAAAACATAAAAACATGAATAAAATGCAGAATAGAACTGATCCATATGGAGGCTACTTTAAAACTATTTTCCCCATAAAGACGTCATATGACGACCCCCTACAAATCCTTAGTGATGAGTTTTGACAACTCTGTTACATCTATAAAGACATCATTTTCACAGGAAAATAGAAATAATAATAATAAAAAAAACATACAGAGCCTGAGATATGAACCAAAACAAAATGTGCACATTTAAGCGCCCCCTGAAGTTGTGGTGAGGTCATTATCATTTTGTGAGATTCCTGCAGGGGTAGAAATCTACCTACCAAGTTTGGTGTCTGCGCATGTGACACAAGCAACTAAAGTAATGCAAATTGCTTACGTATTATTTGATATTTTGATCAATTGTGATATTGATGTTGATAAATGGTGCAGTCACTTTAAGAAGAGTCTGAACGGTTCTCATAATGCCGTTTTGCAGGTCATGCTCAAGGCTGAAGGCTCTACCACCTGTAGCTCGTTTAATTGCACCATATTGATATCACAATACTTGTATTAGAGTATTACAAGCAGCCTTCATTTGTTGCTTTGTAAATGGAGTTTAGAATTTACAGTCTATGGCCCCAAGCTTATATTTCTGTTTGCAAGTAAACGTGCATTTTGAACCTGGTAGCCACTTAGCTATCTGAGTGGAATGCATTCACAAGAATAGTCTAATTTGTGACTCCATTCTTCAGATGGTAATATTAGGCTAACTAATAAATAAATTGGCTAAGTTACTCACAGTGAGTGCAGCCAATGTAAAATAGTCTTCTTACCAACCTGAGCTTACAAATGGTGAATCACTGGAAACCTGATCTGCAACCTCCTTTAGCCCCTCGTTTTTGCTGCCATCATCATTAGCCACCTTTCTTAAAACGATTCTTATGGCAGAAGATGTCAACAATGACAAGCTAGGTGGAACCTGCCTAATAGCTGTTTTAAAATGTTCTGCACATTTTGCGATAATTCCTTGCCGAATTTCGGACGGTAACGGACATCACGTGAAGCGGCCACTTGCTGTTCACATCTTATTTCGAATTTCCGTCGTTAGCTGGGCAGATAATGACACCTATGCGGTCTGACAGCGGAAGAGTGAAGCTGGAACCTGCCTCTCTGTCTCTAGCCTACTGCATGCTCATAATTTTGTTCCAAATTATGCTTTAGTTTGTAGAAGTCACGAGCATGGAGAGAGCCCACAAAGTATAATGATCTTTCTCGTTTGATCGATTATTGGAATTGTCATTCATAAAAACGATACATTCTGCGTTAATTGTGTGAGAATGATCCGGGGCTGATGCTTGGCATAAGAACAAGTTAAACCAGGTAGGCTATTACCAACTTTCCGTAGCCTAGCCTAGTCCAAGCCTATTATATAGCCTACGTGTTCACTACTGAATTTTGATGATGACGTTCAACAAGTCTTCAGATATCATACCCATCATGCACTGCAGTTGTTAAAAAATTACACAAACATGATTTAAAAAAAAATACAAGCCATAACAACATAGCTCATCTTAAAAGAACATGACTAACTATTACATTACAAGACAGCTTTAGGGATTTCACTGGTATTTTTTGAGTCATGACTCCCACCATGATAAAATAGTAGATCTAAAATGCTAGATATATTAACTGGCTAGCCACCTAAATAAAGTAATAATGAGTGATGTGCGCTACAACACATTCGGTGAGAGAAGAATGACGGGGTTGGAAATGTTGAGTTCGCGTTTTCGACGAAGTGCAAAGGGCCCTGTGAGCCCTCGGTAAGGGCCCGGGCCCAGGGGCAGCTGCCCCGCCTGCCCCGCCCATAGCTCCGCCCCTGAGATGCCATACCTGCTGGAGAGCTAATATGTTGTTCTTATCAGAATCCATTTGTGTTGCTTTAAGCTTCTCTCTTAGGTCACGGTTCATCTGTTGGTATTCCAAGACCTCGTCATCCTTCTCAGATAACAATCTCTGTGGATAAACAGAAAACTGGAATAACTTCTGATGTAAAACTGCAATATACAGCTCAGGAAAACATTAAAAAATAATAATAATTATTATTACTAGAAAATGTAATTCCATGGAAGGAATTACCATTGCATGTAAATGTAAAAAGGTTGCTGTGTAAAACATTGTATTAGTTAAAAAGACAACATACTGTATGACACAATAAGAATAGATGAATAACAATAACCCAATTACAGTTCCATTGAAAATACTTGGAGACCCACATTTAAAAAGTGATTCATGAAAATGCATTAAAATTGTGGATAGTATTTTGGAAAATAACTCTTCATTTATTAAAATAATAGACTGAAATAAAGTTGCCAACTTCAAACGAGTTTGACACTTTGTTTAGTAGGCCTACTGAAGTTCACCTACAGTGAAACAAATGATGCTATGCAGCAACCTTTAGGTCTATGGCAGCAACAGGTAGGCTGAGGAAATGATATAGCAAATATAACGTTAGCTAGCTTGCTAACAACAAACATGATGGCAATGATGAGAATGATAACAATGTAGCTTGTACTGTAGGCTACAAACGACTGTGAGAAGAAGGCTTAAACCTAAATGGTACAACTGGCATATCAGGTTGGACGCTGAGTTAAGACTGGCCTGGCTAGAAGCTAACGTTAAATGTGATTGTCGTTAGCTAAATATAGTGCTTACGTTAGGGTTTGATTGTCTAAGTATGGTCTAACTATTAGGTGTTCCCAACGTCGCCTAGAGCTAACCGGTTACTGTAACAAAGCAAGATAGGAGTGGGCTAGGCTACTGCAGGAGACAAGACAAAGACAAGAATCTCCGTTTCAAGACCTTTGTAGGAGTGCTTGAATGACGTCAAACGGTTCAGTGGTTCTAGAAGAAGAATAAAGATAACGATAAGAAGAACAGGGATAACAGTACATTGCATTTACATGCAATGTAATTATTATTATTATTACATTGCATGTAAATGGAATGTACTGTTATCCCTGTTCTTCTTATTATCGTTATAATAATTATTCTGCTTCCGACCAAAATCAACGATCAAAGGCTCTAAAACCACTGAACCGTTTGACGTCATTCAAGCACTCCTACAAAGGTCTTGAAACGGAGATTTGTTCTATTATTTTTCATATTTGTGAACTTTATACTTTTTGAGATATTTACGATAAAAGAGTTCAAAAATCCCATAGACTTAACGTTGAGACGCTTTGGCGGCAGAAATGGATTGTTTCGTAGTGCTCATTAAGCTACAGCTGTTGCAAAGAATCCTTCATTAGCCATCTGCTCTGCTTTAACCCTCTCTGGCTGTAAACACTAGTGACTAGAAGAAGCAATCTAACGTTGATAACACGCCACGGAACGTTATCGTCTTCGTCTTGTCTCCTGCAGTAGCCCACTCCTATCTTGCTTCCTTACAGTAACCGGTTAGCTCTAGGTGACGTTTTCAATAGTTAGACAATCAAACCCTAACGTAAGCACATATTTAGCTAACGACAATCAAATTTAACGTTAGCTTCTAGCCACGCCAGTCGTAACTCGGCGTCCAACCTGATAGACATGCCAGTTGTACCATTTAGATTTAAGCCTTCTTCTCACCGTCGTTTGTACAGTACAAACTACATTGTTATCATTCTCATCATTGCCATCATGTTTTTTGTTACCAAGCTAGCTAACGTTATATTTGCTATATCATTTCCTCAGCCTACCTGTTCCTGCATAGCATCATGTTGATTGACGTTGTTTGAGATTGTATTCCGTATTCCAATATGGTCTAAGCTGTTAGTACTTTTTACCTGCATTAAAGTGTAGATAATATGTAAGCTTAGCTATTCTACCAGTCGTTTCACTGTAGGTGAACTTCAGTAGGCCTACTACACAAAATGTCAGCGCTTGCAACTCGTTTGAAGTTGGCAACTTTATTTCAGTCTATTATTTTAATAAATGAAGAGTTATTTTCCAAAATACTATCCACAATTTTAATGCTTTTTCATTCATCTCTTTTTAAATGTGGGTTTCCAAGTAATTTCAGTGGAATTGTAATTGGGTTATTATTCATCTATTCTTATTGTGTCATACAGTATGTTGTCTTTTTAACTAATAGCCTACAATGTTTTACACAGCAACCTTTTTACATTAACATGCAATGGTAATTCCTTCCATGGAATTACATTTTCTAGTTATTATCATTATTATTATTATTATTATACATACTATTAAAGGTTGGGTATGGAATTCGCAAAACGGCCGGCAGATTTTGAACAGTCCCTCCCTCCATGGACGCACAAATGCACGAGCGAGAATTCAGATGCGCGAGAGCGAGCAGGCTAAATGAAATGCCAGCCTGGTGTCTACAGCACTATGAGCTAGTGAACTAGTCTCCATACAATCGCTCACATCAACTTCCCCAATTACATTCTTTATTCACCTCCAAAGGGTTGTAGGTAATAGTTCCACAAATCAGACAAGGTAGATGATTTTATAGCCTACATTACGGTAAAGCACCAATTAGGCTACCAGCCCTTTCATTTGGAAATTATAAAACAACGATGCATTTTAATACACCAATTTGATAAATACCTTACATTTTTCAGTAGCCATAGGTGTGTTTATTTGAACAGAATCTGGGTTGGTTCTTACCGGGGCGTTTATCTCCTGAAATATCCGAGTTTAGTGCTGGCCCGTTGGTTCGCCTATTCCACTGTAGCTCCAAGCGGTTAAGTTTCGGTTTCATGTTTACAACACTCTTTGAGTCACGATAAAATGTAATTTTTGCTACATAGCTTATATATTGCGTGGGTGATTGAGTTTCTGTAGGTATCCGCTGTCTTGGTTTGTATGGAAATGAAGTGACACATACAACAAGAGGGAAACATAGGGTCATGCAGCAGGCATAAACAGCAGGCCTAGTTGGTTTCGTTTCAGCACTGGCTCGCGGTCACCAGCTTTGAGTATGTGCACGTAAGGGTCGCGTGCATGCAGGGGGGAGGGGGAGAAGTAAGACCGTTAGATTGACGAACGAGCTGTGAAATGATGGTATAGGGTTTAGAATACTATTGGCTGGAGTTTTTCGAGCCCTGCCCGTTCCGCAGATGATTGACGTGTTTAATTTCCATTTCAGTGCTTCTCAGTGACTGTAAGTGGGTTAGGAATAGGATTTCAAGTGATTTTGCAAAAATGGCCAAAAAAGCTAATTCTATACCCTACCTTTAAGAAACCACTGTACATTTTTCTGATGTCATCCTACGGTTGCTGAGTGACATTCAAATGAGTTGACGGTCATATCCAAATTTGCAGTGATCTCTTTCTAGATACGACTCATTCAACTTATTTTAGTCTCTCAGCAACTGTAGGATAGCATCAGAAAAATGTCACTGTCACGAGATGACAACGGTTGAATGAGTGAATGAATGAATGAATGAATGAGTGAATGAATATGCGTTGTGGCAGTGTGTACTCAAAATGGAAAAAAGCACCTTCCACTCCTCCACTTTAGCACTGACTGCAGCCATGACTGGGTCGTCTTCTTCAGCCCTCCTCTGGATTTGGTCCATTAGCTCTCTCACCTACAAAAACAAATGAGCAATTCAGATAAATGAATGATAAACAACATGCTTTAGTGAGGTCAGTATAAGCCAAACACAGTGAGGCGTAATCCCTTTTCCATTTTGTACCCCTCCCCTCTTGAAACAGCGTTACAAGAGATGTTCCTCTATGACATAGGACAACCTTTTATGAACCTCATGCATATAGCCTCATTGCACAAACTCCTACATAGTTGGAGTACATATATAACATAAATAAATGTCTTCCTTAAATGCTAGGGGAAGGAAGTATTTGACCCCCTATGTAACCCTTTGAGGTCATTCAGTGTCAAATCACCCAGTGCCGGAAAGTGACCCTCTCCGAAAATATCTGAAATAAATCACAGGTGGGCAATTCCATATCAGTTGGAACAGGTCCGACACCATGGTCCTCAGTTTTTCCTGATTTTTGGTCCAAATGTTCCTCTATGTCTCATTAGAAGAAAACCAAAATTTTAGCTGGGTATCTTGTTTAGTTTCTGAGATATGGCTCTTCAAATGTGGTTAGACGTGTCCTTAAAAAAGGCTGAAAATTCCTGTATTTAATGAGCACCACTTTTTTTTAAACCCCTCTCCTCTCTTAAGGCTACCATATTATTTTCTAAAAATTTGAACACTGGGGCAGTACCCTGTGTCGTTGTCCAAAATCATAAAGGAATTACAGTCCTTCCCACCATTGGAGACTTATTCATCGAAACAAACCCATATTTGTTTTGAAAGCAATGAAAAAAAAAAACTGTTTTTGTTCTGTTATGGTCATGAATGGCTAGCACTCACAGTTTTAAAACTCTACATACAGCGCCCTCCACAATTATTGACACCCCTGGTTAAGATGTGTTCTTTAGCTTCTAATAAATTCATTTTTTTTCCAAATAATATAGGACCACAATGAAAAAAAGCGTAAAATCCAACCTTTAATACAAGTGCATTTATTTAAAAGGAAAAAAATCCCACATTAAGAAATAATTATTCTTCATAAAATCACCTGTTCCACAATTATTGGCACCCCTAACAATTCCTAGGATATAAATTTAATTAAAGCATTTCTGTCATTTCTGTCATTTCTACAGTAGTTTACAAAGTCAATCAGAGTATGTAGGAACATTTAATTAGTAATTCTTAACATCCTGTTTCCCTGGGCTATCAATATGACGTGACACAGAGGCCATTTCTCTTCAACATGGGAAAGACAAAGGAACACACTGTTCAAGTAAGGCAGATGTGTGTCGACCTTCACAAGTAAGGCAATGGCTATAAGAAAATAGCCACTCGCACACCTGCCCATATCTATGGTCAGAGGAATCGTTAAGAAGTTTAAAACAACTGGAACAGTGGTAAACAAGCCTGGAAGAGGACGCAAGTTTATTTTGCCACCACGCACAGTGAGGAGGATGGTAAGAGAAATAAAAAAAATCTCCAAAACTCACTGTTACAGAATTGCATCAAATGGTTGCATCTTGGGGTCACAAAGTCTCCAAAACAACCATCAGGCGCTATCTACATGCCAACAAGTTGTTTGGGAGGCATGCAGGGAAAAAAACCTTTCTCACTCAAAATCATAAGCACAAACGTCTGGAGCGGTACTGGGCCTTCAACTGGGACCGTGTGCTTTGGTCAGATGAGACAAAGTTAGAGCTTTTTGGCAACAAACACTCTAAGTGGGTCTGGCGTAACAAAAAGATGAGTATGCAGAACAGCACCTCATGCCCACTGTGAAGTATGGGGGAGGATCGGTGATGCTGTGGGCCTGTTTCTCTTCCAAAGGGCCTGGGAA
The DNA here is from genome assembly GCF_963854185.1 of Sardina pilchardus. Classification (NCBI taxonomy): domain Eukaryota; kingdom Metazoa; phylum Chordata; class Actinopteri; order Clupeiformes; family Clupeidae; genus Sardina; species Sardina pilchardus. The sequence goes on along the minus strand of NC_085003.1, from coordinate 1,221,955 downwards.
CCTTGTTAGGGTGCATGGCATCATGCATGCTTTGAAATACCAGGACATTTTAAATCAAAATCTGGTGGCCTCTGCCCGAAAGCTGAAGATGGATCGTCACTGGGTCTTTCAGCAAGATAATGACCCTAAACATATGGCCAAGTCTACACAGAAATGGTTCACCAGACACCGTATCAAGCTCCTACCATGGCCATCTCAGTTCCCAGACCTCAACCCCATTGAAAACCTGTGGGGTGAGTTGAAGAGGAGAGTGCAGAGGAGAGAACCCAGGTCGTTGGCTGATTTGGAGATTTTGTGCAAAGAGAAATGGTCGAAGATCCGTCTTTCTGTTTTCTCTAATCTTGTGAAACATTATAAGACAAGATTAGGTGCTGTTTTATTAGCAAAAGGGGGTTGTACAAAGCATTAACATCAGGGGTGCCAATAATTGTAGCACACATGATTTGATGTAAAATAATTATTTCTTAATGTGGGATTTTTTTCCTTCTAAATAAATGCACTTGTATTAAAGGTTGGATTTTACGCTTTTTTTCATTGTGGTCCTGTATTATTTGGAAAAAAAAAGAATTTATTAGAAGCTAAAGAGCACATCTTAACCAGGGGTGCCAATAATTGTGGAGGGCGCTGTATAGTCCATGAGTAAGAGAACATGTTGACAAAAAATTGAGAATGTTAGTTTTCGTATTTCGAGGCTATGAGCCTTCAAAGTTGGCCAAAATGGCGTTTTTTCCTAAAAATGCCACTTTTATTGCCTTTTTCCAAGGACAAGATGAAATGCAAATCCAACATTTCTTTTTTTCTGCAATAGTGTGGCACTTTGTAGATCATGTGAATGTGGTAGATCCAACCTGTCCATTTTAATATCCCCACAGCACATGTCTGAAGTTAGAAAAAATGAAAAATAGTCTTGGCTGAAGGAGGTGTTGGTTTGATTTGTATGAACCTCTTAGAAGGACAATATGGGGTGTAAACCCATTTTTTTCTGTTTGAGGGATCAGAATGCCATCCTGTAAATAGGATAAAATGTTGTATCCCAGTTTTACTCTTTAGTGATCCCTTAAAATATGTCCAAAAGTTGTCAAAAATTAAAAAGGCAACTAAATTGAGGGGCTTAAATGGCCAAGTGGATCAAGTCACACAAGGCTACAAATGTAATATAAGACAGATGAGATACTGAGGGAGAACACTGTGAAATGTTTAACACTGTTATGATGGCCTTTTTCATTTCCCACCCTGAACAAGGGCAAAATGCACCATTGAGATCTATTGAGAGATGTGTTTTGTATAGAGTAACCACTAGGTGCCACTAAAATCACTGAATCACTGAAATTGCCGGGGTGGGGACAAAACATATTGATCTCAATGGTGCATTTTGTCCATGTTTAGGGTGGAAAATGAAAAAGAAAGATTTGCATAAGACAAGTCAAATTGGTGTTTTTAAAAAGAAGAGGTAATGCAGATTAAAGAAAAAAATATTTTAAAATGTTTTGTATATTCCCACAAGGTGTTAGGGTGATCTGAATATGAGATCCAAAATCATTTTTCAAACTTGTGAGGTCTGCTGTTCAGTCCCTGATGGATTTTCTTTTCTCTTCATTGCTTTTTCGGAGAGTGTTTCTACTGATCTCAGTAAGAGAAAAAAAACCAAGAGCCTATGTTGAGTAAAAATATGTCTTCTGTAAGCCTAAACAGAGCCCAGCCAAGAACTCCAATAAAATTTTGATCAACTTTGAGGGACTGCTATGACCATGCAGGATCATCCAGACTACTCGTGGTGATTGTACTGCATACTATTCCTATTTATGCACCAGCCTGCACAATTTGAGCCTCCTACAGATTCTAGTTCTTGAGCAATGAGCTTGTGAACTTTGACAAAAAAAAAAAGCAGAACAAATTTGACACCCCCCTCCCCCTGTAAAACTGGCTGTTACTTGAAAAGTGTTGATCTTAGCACAAAAACATTTTACAGAGTGTCTCCTGGGTAACATAGGCACACATGGTATTTTTTTCAGATTTCTTTGAGACGCAAGTGCGTGGGCTCTGGTTGATTTGGCGTGGAATGACCCACCCCATTGGAGTTTCGTACGTCTTTCTGCCGTTCTGACCCTGTTTGTAAGTCCAGTGAGTGACACGAAGTTGGATGCTCAATAAAACGTTTGATTTATTAACAACTAAGCAACTGAAATGATTAAGTTGATTCAGTTCATTTTCGATCCACATGCTCGACTTTCCTGCGGCATGACAACTTCTGATATGTACAGTTAACCTGCATTTCTGATTGGATATTAGCAGCACAATCAGCTCCACTGATTGGTTCATTCATTGACAGAGACGCTTCCGCGGAGGATCTTCCTCCCTTTTGCCATTAATTTCAATGATATTCACGAGCCGTGGGGTCCGTCTGGAGAGTTTATTATGGGCACTTAAGTGTGCAGGAATCTCCCGCATTAGAATCATTAACCCTATGAGCCCTAAGCTGTTTTAAGGGCATTTTCACTACCTCTAGTTAGAAGCATTTATCCTGGTCATTGTAAGTGCCATTCACACATGCTACATATTGTTTTTTTCAGCACAGTCTAGGCTATCCAGATCTGCCACAACATCATGTATAAATACTTGCATTGATTTGATTTAGATTTTTAAATAATAAAAATTTGAAAAGCGTACTATACAAATTCTTACATTTTGACGTGTATCTCACCACAGCAAGCTCACATCTCGACGAAACTTGCATGGTTGTGTAGGCCTGACTGTCCTAAAAATGGCAATATAAGAACCATGGTGGAGGTATACTTTGGGGCTGAGCAATTTACAGAAATATGTGGTGTGTGCCTTCCAGAAATAAATGGCAATTTTAATTTAGTGATGAAAAAATGACTTTTTGGCACTTTTTGCACTCCATATTTGTGACACTAGCTGATCTGACATGACTTGTTTGCGGTAGCACACATGACGTGCACAGATGATGATTCTCTATAATATTTGTTTTACTGCATTGCAATGAACAAAGTAAAGGCAAAAAGTGTTTATTTGTCAAACAAATTTTGATGCAATATGAGTCTTGAATTGGATACCATACAGGAGTTTGCTAGGATCTCAAAACCGTGTTATGAACGTGACTTGCCATAGAGAAACACATGATAACATTGGATTATGAAAATAGGCTATTATGCCACACAAAAACACGAGGTAAGTGGAGCTAAATGAAGTTATTATTTTGCTGTCACTTCGTCTGTTTTATGGCCTAGAAGGTTGTATTTGGTATCTGTGGATAGCTCTAGCTCTCCTCTTTCATCTGACATGCGTGCCATATCTTTTTGATCGCGATTTCACGAGGAAATCAAACGAGAGTGAAGGTAGCCAAAGCTATATGACATTATTATTAGTTTGTAACTTCGTCTGATTTTATAATACGAAATGATCGATGTATTTGGTATCAATGCAAAGCTCTGCTTCTCCTCTTTCATTTGATATGCGTGTCATGTCTGTGCAATGCGTGGTCCGCGAGTAATTCAAGTGAGAGTTCTGGATGCGCCGGTGAACGCAGAGCAATATAGACTGTAAATATGATATACTTTGATTTAACTTCATGATTTTATTTTATTTTCATACTTGATCGTACAGACAAGTGTCTAGTATCGTTGGAAAGCCCCGGTTCTGCTCTTTCCTGCAATATAAGTCTCATCTCGCAGTGACAAATAATAGCGGAGCAATGTAACAAAGAAAATGTGTGCGTTTTTTGACGCACTTTGCGTCCATCGGGCTCATAGGGTTAAGGTGCGGAAAATGAAAAAAAAATGCGGGATACCCGCAATCCCGCACACAAATTCAGGCCCTGAAATAAGTGGCACATCTGTACTATATAGGAACAATTTGTCATCTGAAATTTACACAAAGGTTTGATTTCTTAGCCAAATAGCATATTTCAGCTTTTAATTGACACATTTTTAATTTTAGCTGAGAAATAAAAACATATGTAATACTAAGATCCCATATACATTTACATTGGTTGACGATGAAGCTCAAGAAGGAAATGTAATTTGAGAGATGAATGTTCACAAGGATAAGGTCATATTAGAGTTTAATGAAGTTTTACCTGAGCTTTGGCATGGTCTCTCTCCTTCCGCAGCTGGTCCATGCTGGCATCTGACTGCTGAACTATTATTTTCATCTTGTTGTACTCATCAGTCATCTTCTCCATCTCCCTTACAGACACCTCAAGATTCATCTTCATCAGTTGACTGTCAGTCTTCAAATGACCAATTTCTTCTTCTGCCCTCTGAATAAATCATTTCAGAATCAGAGCCAGGTTTGCGTAAAACAAGGAATTTGACTCCAGTTAATCTTTGCACTCAAGTACAACACTCAAAATAACAAAAACAGTAAAAAAGAATAAGGACAGTAAGTGATGTATAAGAGTAAATACAGTATGTACATTTACATAAATAAATAGATGCTATGAGTGGCCTTGTTGTCCCTGTCAAGGTATACCATGGTTTTCTTTGTGAATGAATAATGTATCATAAATCAATAAGTATTGACACCCCAATGTTAAATCCCCATAGAGGCAGGCAGATTTGTACTTTTAAAGGCCAGTTATTTCATGGATCAAGGATACTGTGCATCCTGATAAAGTAGCTCCACATCATCACATACCCTTCACCATACCTAGAGATTGGCATGGTGTTTTTTTTTTCATTTAGCCCTTTTAAACCCTACTATACAGTGAAAGAAAGTCTGTCACACAACGTGTTTTAAATTGGTGATAATGACAGAGCACAAGTAAAAGTCTGGCTGGCAGGTTCCTATGCAGAGCTTCCCCTACAGCTTCAGCATATATATTTTATGACACTCCTCAATTGGTCGGTTTGTCATTTCCTCCATCCCTGTTCCTCCAGTGCCTGGCGTGTATGTGTATCGTGCAGTAAAGCAATTTGTTATATCGCGAGCAACAATCGCGAGGGTGCGAGACTTTCTGTCTCTGAGTCCAGCAGTCTGCCAGCCCAAAGTTGCATGGGTGGCTTTTCCGCTTACAGACGCTAGGGGGAAGCGAGACGGTCACCATTCAACCCAAAAAAGACATGTAAAGGCCTGAACACACCAACCCGACAGGCCGACCGTCTGCAGAAAATCAATCGGGCTCTCGTCTCCCCTGGCAACGCCGATTGTATGTTCTGTGCGTGCGTGAACTGTGATACATTACCCATAACTGCAGGCTTCAGAGTCAGCCGAGCCGAGTAGATATCATGCAGGATTCGCGGAACAAATTGCCACTAGTTTTCGGACTTCTCTGATTAAGCAATAAGAAGATATAGATATAATGATATAGTGTGTATCATTTTATTGCCATTGCTTGTGTGTGAGGCCAACGAAACACTCTCTTGGGCACGGAATAAATAACTTTTCGCCCGTTAACCTAGCTAGCTTGCTAGCTAATATTAGCACAGTAAACAAAAAGTGAATGGGAAATAACCTGAAATAACACACGTTCAGAAACTTAGTTTTAGCGAAAATATGTTAGGAAGGTCTATCAAAATGGGTTCGAAACTTACATCGCTGAATGTAGGGCTAATGGTTAGTTTTTAAACAAAGTCCTCTGCTACCAAGATGTTACGAAGGGTTAGGACTCAACCAATCAGATTGGTAATTGAGACCGACGGCCACTGGCCGACTCTACATGTCAAGTCGGCCAAAACTGGCCAAAATTAGCCCCGATGCCGCCGCCGACTGGCGACGGCACGGGACACACCAAACAGACTCGAGCCCCCGACCACCCCCGACTGCCCGACGGCCGATTATCGGATTGGTGTGTTCAGGCCTTAACCATTCCGATGACTCCGAAGCTGTTCAGTTAAAAGAATAGTTCGGAATTTTGGACATCGGACCTCATTTTCAACTTAACCGGGGTGATAAAGGTCGGTTGAGACAGTTTTCAGCGCATTTCATCCCATCCTTAACTCATTGGCTGCCAGCCATTTTCAGTGCAGAGCGCTCCATACTGCCAGACGTTTTACAGCATTTTGACTGTTTTTTCCAAGATCCACCGAACGGTGAGCTTTATGACTATGTAAACACTGAAGGTACCAAATGAAAGAGTAGACTCTCTTCTTTCACCAGGAAAAAAAGGTTTGTTTCTATCTTTTTTCGTTCTTTAGTAATCGTCAGTAGAACATGGGTTAGTTTGGCTAAAAACAGCTGTTTCTGACCAAAAAATGGAGAAAACAATCTTTTTGTGAAAATCAACTTTTTAACGTTAGCGTTTCAGTCTCGTCAAGGTTGCTAGGGACTCTGATGGTCGCTATAGACTCTGAACAGGACGGTAGACTTAGCAAGCTAGCACTAGCAAAGTTGTTGTTAGTCTATACAGCAATATCCAATGTAAATGGATCATACCGTTCACGTGTTTTCCATCCTTGATGTAAGAAGTAAGCATATTTATTCCCTGCACCGCGTGCAAACTAGATCCACTGTGGTCGATCTTCAGTAACTAGCTTGATGGATGTCTACATGTGCACTCTACAGGCAGATACTCTGCACGCAGATAATCATCCAAATGGCACTGCTGTCATCTAGCGGTTCGGATCGCTAGTACAGTCTATTTACAAGCCTGAAACTCTGCCAGATCGTTCCAAGCTCACCCATGAGCCCTCCCCATTGAAAAAAGAAAAAAAGAACGTATGTGTCTAAATTGACGTTTAAAGACGTCAATGGCAGTTAATGAGTTAAATTGCAGCGTTCACCTTTTCTAAGCTGGAACTTATGGCCGACCATAGGTTCCCAACTCTGCACAGTATCCCATTAAAGGGACACTTCACCAATTAGCATTAAGCTTTGTATCTTTAGAAAACCAGTCATGTTTTTGAATGGTCGTGCATCATTCCCTTAGTTTGCCTTGAGATGGGAGAAATAAGGATTTCAATGTTGGACTTCCTGCTTCCAATGATGTAAAAATCATCATTTTACATCATTGAAAGCGGGAAGTCCTATTCATGGGCTTCATTGAAATCCGTATTTCTCCCATCTCAAGGCAAACTGAGGGAATGATGCACAACCATTCAAAAACATGACTGGTTTTCTAAAGATACAAAGCTTAATGCTAATCAGTGAAGTGTCCCTTTAACTGCATGACTAGTAGGCTATTCACAATTTTCTAGAAAATAAAGTTTCTCCCACTTTGGGGGAAACACTCCACATTCCAATAAAAGAGCCCCACCCCCCCAAATAAAATAGAGGCTCTGCAAAAGTACCTGTAACTCCTCCATACATTGGTAGAGTTGCCGACTGGTTATGTTGAGGCGTCTCTGAGTCTCAATTCCTTCTTCTTTAGACAGAACTGGCACCCTCTGGTCCAGTTCTCTACGATAAAATTCCACATCTTGACGGAGCTGATCATTCTGAAGGAAAGTCAGAAAAATGGTCAATGCATAGCCATTTTGTTTAAAAAAAAAAAACAACAAACATCAGAAATAGAAATCTGTTGTCCTCAAATTGAACTGTTTAATGAATGAATGTATGAATATTTTAAGAAGTGGTGGCAGAACAGAATAACTACCCCTATTGCCATACATATATTAGGCATGCATATAGGCATGAAAACATATGGTTGGTCCAAACAGCGACCAAAACCTTTCCCGGAGTCAGGAAATAGTCTTGATCAGATTTACCATGCAGGAATCCCGTGCAGGAATTGCTAGGGTAATCATGTTGGTTGCTATGAAACTGACTTTATTTCAATGGTTGCTATGTTGGTTGTTAGGTTGATGGTGGTTTAATACAGTTTGCTGGAGGCATAGTTGATGATAACTGACATTTGGAATGGGTTAAAGAGACCCTATGCAACGTTTTCATAGTCATAAAATCGCTTAGAAATCGTTGTTTTGCTTGACTGACCAGTTTTATCGAAAACAGTCACATTTCCTCCCGCCCCTAGTGTCCCTATCCGCTATTACAACCTTGCAACTTTCTGATAAACGATCTTCTGCTGTTTACATCTGGAAGTCAGAGACGCGAAAGGAACAAGAAGAACCACGCTTGCAATTTATATATTTATATATAGCCTATATATGTATAAATATACACGCTAAAGCTGTCGGGGAAGCTCTGCAGAGAAATATGCAAGCATAAAACGAGCGAAAACGAAAAACGAAACCGAAACCAGAGATGAAATCGCCAATCCTGCATTATTCCTCTTTAACAGTGAAGTGTAGATAATATGTAAGCTTAGCTATTCTACCAGTCGTTTCACTCTAGGTGAACTTCAGTAGCCTACTTAACAAAGTGTCAGCGCTTGCAACTCCTCTGAAGTTGGCAACTTTATTTCAGTCTATTATTTTAATAAATGAGTTATTTTCCAAAATACTATCCACAATTTTAATGCATTTTCATTAATCACTTTTTAAATGTGGATTTCCAAGTAATTTCAGAGGATTTGTAATTGGGTTATTGTTATTCATCTATTCTTATTGTGTCATACATGTACAGTAAGCTATGCTGTTCTAACTAGTACAATGTTTTACACAGCAACCTTTATACATTTACATGCAATGTTAACTCCTTCCATGGAATTACATTTTCTAGTTTATAAATGGTGCACTGTCACTTTAAGACTCTTGCCAGCACTCTGCTGTGTCTATGGCCCTCTCACAGTTTATAATGCTCAGTGGGGTATACTACGAATCTCGATTAGTGGGTTAGCGAGGTATGTTGCGCTCAAAGCCAGGGTATGCTGTCATACGAAAGTGGATTTGTTTTAGCGTCGCTGTATCACCATGGTATCTTATGCTCGCAACCAAACCTGGTCGGGAGCAGGTTATGTGCTTAGTTATAGCTCAAATCGTGAAAAATCACCGCCCTCTGACCAATTCTAACCAATCCATTATCTTGAAAAACGAAGTTATCTCACGTGTGCTAATCTGTCAAACTTCGAACAGGTTCAGCCACGCCTCTGCAAACATTTTGAAACTCGAAGGCGCTTTTAACTATGTTGTGCGTGCAAATATGTCACTACTATGGACGTGCACACCATGCAATATTTGATGACCATCGATTTTTTGATGTTATGGGTTAGACACTAAAAAAGACCACCCTAGATTTCTCTGCCACTCATAAATGCGGAAGTAATCGTTGGTTAACCTAGGCTGTCTTGTGCGTCTCCACGTTTCCCGATTGGTCAAAGTCACCCCAACCACGAGAACGCGCACAGATCTGAGCTGAAAGCCTAGTTTGATAAATTCATCCTTGAGTGAGTTTCGTAGTACCACTCAACTCTGATTGCGACTTTCGTTTTTAGCAATCCAGGTTATCCAAAGAAAACCTGGTTATGTTCAACGAGATTCGTAGTATACCCCACAGGAGTGCAACTACTGTTGTCTTTTCGTTTTTCTTTTAAACGTTTCGGTAACGCTTTTATTAACAGTGCATAATAAGCAGTTAACAATTAGTTACTAACAGTTAGTTAACTGTTGTTATCCTTTAATAACATTAACTAACTGTTAACATACAGCTTGTAAGTGTTAATAAGCAGCATTTAAAGGTGCTTACAGGCATATTTGTTAACAGTTAACGTGCAGCTTATAAGTGTTAACAAGCAGCTTGTTAATGGTGAAAAAAGTCATTTCTTACCTACTTGTAGTAAATTCTGCAGCCCCCCAATCTAAAGCGAGAACTATGTAACTAACAGTTAACAAGCCACTTCTTACCTGCTTGTAGTAAATTCTGCAGCCCCCCAATCTAAAGCGTGAACTATGTAACTAACAGTTAACAAGCCTAACGTTCTATCTTTAAATCGGTTAAGCTGTGAGAAATGCACCTTCAAAATTGCTGCAAATGGTGGGATGTTTTACTAATTCATCCCACCATCTCTAATTCCCGCCCATGTTTTTTTTTATCATACTAATTACTCTTTTTACAAATATGTTTCTGATGGTGTTTCAGTTCAGTGAATGCATAAAACCATTTTTTCCGCAGTCTATGTGTAAAGCAAAGATCATAGAGTGCTACGCTCGCTCTAGAATCTTTGGCGTAAATATTTGGTTACCTAGCAACCGAGGCTTAAACAAAGTTTAAGCTAATAGTTATCCATGCATTCATCACTTCACAACTGGACTACTGCAATGCTCTTTACACCGGCATTGACCAATCTCAACTCCGCCGCCTACAGTTAGTGCAGAACTCAGCTGCTCGACTACTCACCTGTACAAAAAAGCGCAAACATATCACCCCGGTCCTTGCATCACTCCACTGGCTACCCATCCGCTACCGCATAGACTTCAAACTCCTACTGACTGTATTCAAATCCCTCCATGGTCTGGCCCCCACTTACCTTTCTGATCTCCTCCATCACCACATCCCCTCCAGAGCACTACGGTCAGCTGACCAGCTGCTACTGGAAGTGCCCAGGACCAGGTTAAAAACAAAGGGGGATAGAGCCTTTGCGGTTGCAGCGCCTAGTCTCTGGAACTGCCTCCCCTTCCACATTCCACAATACTTTTTGACACTTTTTGCACTCCATATGTGATGCTTGTGACACGAGCTGATGTGACCTGACGTGTTTGTGTGGTAGCCATAGACATATACAGTATACATCTATGGTGGTAGCTGGTAGCACACATGACGTGCACATGATTCTCTATAATAATTTTTTACTGCATTGCAGTGAACAAAGTAAAGGCATTAAAGTGTTCATTTGTAAAACAAATTTGGATTCAATATGAGTCTTGAATTGGATACCATACAGGAGCTTGCTAGGATCTAAAAATCGTATTATGAGCGTGCCTTGCCATAGAAAAACACATGATAACATTGGATTATGAACATAGGCTATTATGCCACACAAAAACATGGGGTAAGTGGAGCTAAATTAACTTATTATTTTGCCGTCACTTCGTCTGTTTTATGGATATGTATTTGGTATATGTGGATAGCTCTAGCTCTCCTCTTTCATCTGACATGCGTGCCATATCTTTTTGATAGGCCTACTCGGTTGCACGAGTAAATCAAACGAGAGTAATGACAGATATGTATTTGGTATCAATGGAAAGCTCTGTTTCTCCTCTTTCGTTTGATATGCGTGGCATGTCTGTGCGATGCCGGGAGTACTGGATGCGCCGGTGAAAGCAGAGCAATATAGATATACTTGATTTAACTTTCATTTCATACCTGATCGTACAGACAAGTGTCTAGTCTCATTTAAAAGCCCCAATTCTGCTCTTTCGTGCAATAAAGGTCTCATCTCGGTGCGACTAATAATTGCGGAGCAATGTAACAGAGAAGAATGGGTGTGTTTTTTGACGCACTTTGCGTCAGTCGGGCTCATAGGTTAAGGCCTAGGCCTACTTTGTAAACATTCAAACGTTGTCTACATCCGACTTGGTTGTCAGACATGTCAGTATTTTAAATGTTTTTTAACTAGGCTACATCGCGTTTGATTGTCAAATTTTTAACACCTGAAAAATAAAAGATAGTTTGTGCGGTTTGAAAATGTGTGGTCTGAAAAATATGCGCGGTCTGAAAATCTATTGCGCAGCCACTTGGTCTGGCCTGCACGGCCACGCGTGCGCGCAGCTTAGAGGGAACATTGTCCCTGTCCATCTTCACTGTCCTATCTGAATAAAGGCAAAAAATCCAGAAAATATACTAGCAAAAGAAAAGGAATATCATCTGGGGCTGTAAAAAGTTTACATTTAAAGAGAAACTATGCAGGATTGGCGATTTCATCTCCAGTTTCGGTTTCGCTTTTCGTTTTCGCTCGTTTTATGCTTGCATATTTCTCTGCAGAGCTTCCCCTACAGCTTTAGCGTGTATATTTATCCATATATAGGTTATATATAAATAAATTGCAAGCGTGGTTCTTTTTGTTCCTTACGCGTCTCAGACTTCCAGATGTAAACAAGGAGCGATTGCCTCCTGCACAAACTGTGTGGGGACACTGGGGGCGGGAGGAAACATTACTGTTTTCGATCAAACTGGTCAGTCAAGCAAAACAACGATTTCTAAGTGATTTTATGACTATGAAAAAGTTGCATAGGGTCTCTTTAAGTAATTTTACTTTTTTACAGTGTAGTGTTTAACAATTAAGTTTCACAAAATATGTCAGATAGTGATTTCAACAAACACACAACTTGTAATTGAAAACAGTAATCAATTACATTTCCTATGTAATTTTCCCTGAACTGAATGTATGTGAGATTCAACACATTCTTCCTGTTATGTGACTGTGGAATTGTTTTGAATTGCCATGAATTGAATTCCACTTCCTGTCATTCCAATTCCATTTCAAATTCAACTTCCTGTGGGGTAGGGCCAATTCAATTCAAATTCCAACTCATGTATTGAATGGAGGCAAATTCTAAAATTCGGAATTGTGCACAAGCTTGCCCGCCACAGTGGCTGGTAAGTTGACAAAATTCACCTGCCAGCGGTGGCGCGTGCTAATTTAAATTCTTTGTACATGCAAACATTACTCAAGAGAAAATCAACATTAAATCAATATTTTACAGGGGTATGAATAATTTTGTGTTAACTGCATATTTATGCCCAGCACTAACAGTTGGTTAATAATATATTTGGTTTGAAGCTTTAATCTTGAGGTTTTGCTCATCTTTCACTCCAATCATACTGGAATACTACTTACTTGATTTTCAGATACAGCTCAAATTAACTTTTAAAAGACATGAACTGTAGGAGAGGTAATTGAAACATTACTAAAGCCAGATTTCACCGCCTCACTGCCAGTCTGAGATGTCAAGATCAGCTAAATGCTTTTGTGCCTGCCGGCACATCACATCCAAAAAGCCATTCCCCATATCTTTTGTATCTTTTGTACTCAACACTACTCTCACGTGGGTCCTCAAGTGTGAATTCAATCGGATGAACAGTTCTCAAGATATGTCAAGAACACGCAAGGAAAATATTCCTTGCTTTATAATTAATTACATTTCAATCCAATGCCACCTGCATTCAAAACTATTATAGTCTTATACATACCTCCCTCTTCAGTTTCCTATTTTTATCCTCAATGTCCTCCACTCTGGCTGACAGCTGTATTTACCAAGAAACAAATGAACAGCTTAACATAAAAAAATGTAATTAATGTATTGCATTCAATGACTAGTGTTTCAAATGGAAGCCAAACATACCTCCTCATTTGCCTTCTTTTCTTTCATCATTTCTTTCTCCAGCTGAACCAGTTCCTTCTCCTTGCGCTCCAAGTGACTTTCCAGCTGACGAATTTCATCTCGAAGGAAACGTGTATCTCTACCCCCAACAGAGCGATTAACCATCTGGACAAGACAGAAAGGGAATTCTTTAACAGTTTTGTTATATTATTGACTGAGATACTGATATTAATCGGTGAAAAAACAGTTCCATGAAAATAACAATAGGACTTTATTTAAAGAGAAGGATGAATTATACTTTTACATTTACATGGTAATGTAGATTATGTATGTTTCTATTGTAACAAGTTGGAGGAGCAGCAAGAAAAGGAGCTAAGTGGAATTAGCTCTGTAATCCTCTTAGCACTGTCACAGTAGTCTGAATATATACAGACATGGAATTGCCTTTATGAAGCAACAGTACAATGTTCCCACAGTTCTGTCTAGATCACAGTTTTTGCTGTTTTATGTTCTAAAAAAATGCTTTAAGCAAAATTAAAATAATAAACTATTTAGCCTGTTAACAAAACAATCCATTAAGATTGACTAGGCCTGATTTCTACAGTTTGCACTACAGCAAGATAATGGTCTAGTGCTTTGGTGGTCAAACTATCACTGTAGAGAGTTAGATGGAGGATTTGTGTAAATTATTTTCAAATTTCTCTCAATGATGCTCCATAGAATTTTCATTTCGATGCCTAAATGTGTGTGTGTAACATTTCAGTGATTCTGTGACTTTAGTGCCACCTGTGGCTACTCTATACAAAACATATTGATCTCCATGGTGCATTTTGCCCATGTTCAGGGTGGGAAAAGAAAGATTTGCATGAGACAAGTCTAATGGGTGCTTTTAAAAAGAAGGGATTATGGAGAATAAAGAAAAATATATAAAGAACATTTTTGTACATTTCCACAAGGTGGTAGGGTGCTCTAAAAAAGATTTTTCGGAGGTCTACTGCAGGAATTCATTTTCTGTTCATTACTTTTTGTGAGAGTGTTTCTACTCATCTCAGTAAGGAAAATAAATTAAAGAGCCTATGTTGAGTACAAATATGTCTTCTGAAGGCTTAAACAGAGCCCAGCCAAAATCTCCAATAACATTTTGATCAACCTTGAGGGACAGCTATGACCACGCCAGATCATCCAACAAAAAATACTATTTTGCTACATCATAATCCTATTTATGTACCAGCATGTAAAATTTGAGCCTCTGTATGCTTCAGTTCTTGCGTTATGGGCTTGTGAACGTTGACAAAAATGTCAACCCCTAAAATTGGATGTATCTTTAAGTATTGATCTTACATAAAAGTAATTTTAGAGTGTGTCTCCTGAGTAACATAGTACACTTGGTGTACCTATGAAATCTAACATTTAGCATAAGGGTCAAATACATAGCCCCCTGTATTTAAGGCGAGACACCACAGGTGAATAGGGGAACATTTTTAACTTAAAGATATCTTCATGAAACTTTACCAGTTGAATATTCACATAAATAGGAGAAAAACATGTATTGCAAGTTTTCTTTAATTTAATGTTTAAATATGCTAATTAGGCTATATGTAATTAAATATGCGCTAATTTGCATATATTTTGATGCGAAGGATCTGACCATTGGAAAAAGCCAGGTTGAAAATTATTTTTTTGTTGTGTTAATATATCAAATAAAAAAACATTTACAGAGGGGATTATGAATATCTTCTTTTGTTTTCCAGTAAATCAGAAAATACTGCCAATTGGCTTAAAAAATGGATTTTCGCCCTATTTTTAGGCAGAAGAAGTCATATAAATCAGGTCAGGAATTCTATATCAACAAATCCCTCTGTAAATATCTTCCAAATATAGTTATGAATAAGACTGGAAAGTTTGGTGTATGTAGGTGCTGCAGAAGCGGAGATGCTTTGCATGGCGTGTGGGGAAAAACTTGTTTTGAGAAAACAGCCTTGAAACACAGCCAATGAAATGCGTTCTCAGCTTAGACTCGTCTTTGAACTTTCGCGATTGGTTGCTAATACAAAGGAAATGCCCATATTTGGATCGCATAGCGTCTTGAAGGAGAAACAGGGCTTTCCAACGGTGTCACACACGATATGATTTGGATCACGGTCACGGTAGTACATGACACTTTAGAATGGGAACTTTTGGTAAAATTAGGATAAATATATAGGCGCGAGTAGACAAAATGTCATGAAATAAACACTTAAATGTGTAAATCGGACTTTGTTGTTGTAGTAGGGTGGTAGAGTACATGCTAAGGCAGCAAACTAGCACAAAATCTCGAAATTGACTGATGCTAAAAAAACAATGTTTTCACCTGCCGTGTCTCGCCTTAAAGGTATACTATGCAACGTTTTTCAGTTAATCAATTCGTTCCATACTGTTATATGATTAAATGAGTCATTACCGGTCGAACGGTGTTTTTTTTTGGCCGCCCTAGTGGTCTGTAACGGTAGAATCACGCTTGCAACTTCAGGAGACCTCGAGCACGCACCCATGCTCTACTCCAGGAAGTGTCATGTAAAGTCTCATGAAAAGGCACGGCAGACTGACCGATTGAGGAGTTTTGTAAAATATACACACTAAAGCTGTAGGGGAAGCTCTGCAGAGAAATATGCAAGCATAAAACGAGCGAAAATTAAAAGTGAAAGCGAAACCGGCAATGAAGTCGCCAATCCTGCATAGTATACCTTTAAGGAAGAACATTTATTTATTTACAATACTTTCTTCAATCACAAAGAAAATTGGTGTCCTTAGCGGTTGGATTTTTACTAATTTTTTTTATAAGGCAGTAAGATCAATTGTCAAAGATGATTTTATATTCCTCTTTTTAGTCAACTTTAGCATGGGATCAAATATTTAGTCCCCCCACTTTATGTTGTTTAGTCAATTGGGCTGTTTCCTAGAGTCGAAGCTGTCTGAGGAATGTCTCCATAAACGATCTCACTTCTGTCACCATGTTATTTAGTCAATGATGCATCTGTGTTAAAGTTTGATTCTTCTTTATTAGGCTAACGTCCAAAAGAGATAATCCACATACACGCTTAGAATACATTCAACTGAAGTCAGTCCCCTGAGACTCACTCATAGTACGGTAACACCTTAGGGTCAAACAGTTAAACATCCCCTTCTTTAGCTGTGCCTGAACATGAGAAACATAGAATCACTTCCTTCTGCACTAACAGCAGTTTTTTTTTTTACAATGAAAATGCAAATACAATCTGGTTTACATAAAATGAACTCTGTGAGTGTCCCACAACTAAATTATCAACAGAATGAAACATTATCCAGATCCCAAAGAACAAAATATAATTTCTGGCATTTTGAGTTCAATGTTCTAGTTCAGTTCATGTATTTTGTATTTGGCCGAGAGACTCTGCCGGACCTAGCGATATACACGGAAGTAGCGGCTTGAACTGTGTTTTTGGCCTGCGGCTCCACGTCTTGTTGGGATACACTGGTGAGAGACTTTTCTGGACCGAGTTGACTGTGACACTGTTCTGGTGGTGCATGTTCGGTTTCTTCAGTCCTTTGTGTTTTGTCCATGTCCGGGTCAGGTGTGTATCCTGTTGTGTTCAACTCATCAGCATATGGGGTGCTCTTTGGAGGCTGTGGCTCCATCACTGACAGGATGTGGCGTTGGTTACGCCTGTTCTCCTGTCCCTGTTATCTGGTTCTGTCCAAGATCACGGCCCTGTCCTCAGCGAGTTTGTGGAATGGTGTGATAGCTCCTTTTTGGAGTTAAACGTCACAAAGACCAAGGAGATGTTCATTAACTTCAACAGGCATGGAGGATGCAGGACCGCCACTACAATACATGGGGAACCAGTGGAAGTTGTACATGAGTACAAATACCTGGGCACTGTCATTGATGACAAACTGCGTTTTGACAACAACACAGAGGTGATCCTTAAAAAATGTCAACAGCGCAAGTATTTTTTGAGAAAGCTATACTCCTTTGGAGTAAACAGGAAGATCCTCACAGTTTTTTACACCTCCTTCATTGAAAGTGTACTGACGTTTTCATCTATATGCTGGTTTCACTCCCTCTCCATCAAAAATAAGAATCACCTCCAGAGCATTGTGTACACATGTTCTAAGATCATTGGCCACCCTCTTCAGTCACTGACATCGCTGCATGATAAGGCTACACTAAGAAAAGCCAACTCTATCCTGGAAGACTCTACTCATGTTTTACATGGAGTTTTTGAATGGCTGCCCTCTGGCAGGCGTCTGCGCTGTCCTCTTGCTAGGACTAACAGGAGGAAGGCGACCTTTACCTTTGAGGCTATTCGCCTTTTGAACTCAAATATGCCCCCCCCCCCCCATGTCTTATGTTGTGTTATGTCTTATATGTCACTATGCCTGCACAGAGAAAAGTTTTTTTAATTGAATTGAATTGTATTCTTTCCAGTGGCGTAGCGTAGTTGCGCAAGGCCCCGGTGCAAGTCTTGCGCTGGACCCCCCCCCCCCCCCCCCCCCCGCTATCTCGACCATCCATCTCAAGACACACACCGACCGACCACAGAGGGAAAGAACGCACGCACGGTCATTATTACATGGACAGCGACTATTTGCGTAACTTGCACACAGCCTACGATCAAAAACAGGACGCATACAAATTCATTCAACTGAACACACCACGTTCCCTTGCAGCACAACAATGGCCTCATCAACGAATACACGGAGGACGGCTTGACGCCGAAACGCGTTTGTTTTATAGGCATGGTGCTACGATAAAGTATAAGATAATTAATTAACTAATGAGTGCGGTTCTTTTGCACATTGGAATACGATATTTAACTCGCACCCGAAGAAGGAGATATCTTGGAGTTTGAGCGCGCCTCTCTCTGCAAACTCATCAAAGAACAGACACATACATTATGGCACAGCGGCCATTTAACTAACCTGTACGCCGATCAGTTGCCGTATAAGCAAAAACACTTGCACTCACCCGTCAGAAGTGTACTTTGCGTGCCTTCTGCTCAGCAGGCTCGTTAACTATTGTGGTGAGATCCAATTTCCTCGCCCTGTCATTTTCGATGGAGAGTATGGCCAATCCACTCAATCGCTCCTGACCCATGGCACTCCTCAGATAGGTCTTTATTAATTTGCTGACTTTCCACGACTTTAGTAAGAGTAGTAGCCTATACCTATTTACATTTGCTAGCATGTGCAGCAGCCTATGATCAGAGATGACGTAAAGATGTTATGACTGGACAAACAGATTTCCCAGCAGGCCATGTTACAACATCTTGTAAGTTGACGATAAAATAATCAATAATGGTATTAGTTTTATTGATTAATTTTGATTCTAACGTTGAAATGTCATTAGTAAAATCAAAATGATATGAAAAGTAGGAGAAAATACAAGAATTGGGGAATGGATAGGTGCCACCATGAGACCAAGTTGCAGGAGATAATGAAGCAGTTAAATAGCAATCAGTTTCTTCCGTTTACATGTTCAGCAGAGCCGGCGTTGTTGATGACGCTAGATGTCTTTATGTCGCATAGCTGGGAGGCGCTGGGCAAATTTCAAATGGTAAAGGGCCCTGCGGAGCCCAGGGGCCCCGGTGCGTTGCACCGCTTGCACCGTCGCACGCTACGCCCCTGATTCTTTCCCTTCAAAATTGACCACATATGAACGTGGCTCAGCACACTTTCGCTTCACAATTTCTACTTAGTCATGTCCCCTTTGTGTTTGGAGTCTTACCACCTCGTTTGGTGCCAGCCTGGGTGGTTTGCTGGTGGTTTGCTGGTCTTGTCTCAAGATCCTGTTAGTGCTTATATGACATGATTTCGATAAACCGTCTAGGAGAAGTATTTCAAAATACATGATGTGCAAACATCAGAAAATCGCACATAATTCAAATTCTTTTAATATTTACTATATCTAGTTTAAATGTAAAACTTGTTCAGAATAATACAACACACATGTCCACCAAATTTGGTTAATTTTCGTGCATGCACGTGTCAACCACAACAGACACACAGGTAGGTGGCGCTATAGAGTCCCTGAGCCACATCCTAGGCCACAGCTCTGTCTCTGAGTATCAAATGCAATTCTACATATGCCAGCTAAATTGCAAGAGTTTTAGAGCATGCCAAGTTGGTGAAAAATGTTACCGATACCGATCCGATACCAGGGTGATTCTATAATTTAGGGTACACTGCATGTCCACTGATGTTAAATATACTTATACAATCAAATTTCTTCAAACAAATAACATTTTGTTTGTATACTTGCTTCATGAAATAACATCACATAGACAATATGTGAGATATATTCTTCATTTTGCTTAAAATGTGTCATTATAGCCCTAAATGTACAGTTTTGTCCATGTCCGATTTCAATGTGAGAACGTTGAGGGTCCAAAAACATCCATTAAAACCATTGAAATAAATACATTATTTGTGCAATCTTTTTCAAAAGTCTTAATATTAAAGGAAAATAATAGTTTAAAACGTAAATTATGTATTTAAATACTTAAAATAATATAATTTATTCATGTCCACAAAATGTTGGTCAACTATGTTACAAACAAAACCTCCCCCGGTAACTCAAAAATGGTTTGTCCCAAGACCATGTGACCAGCACCATGTGATGTCATTTTCCTCTGCGGTGGTCATTTCAAACACACCATGGCGTGTCTCCTCTCAGTTTTTTGAATATTTGATGTAGAAAAGCATATTGTCAACGCCCGTATTATTAACCATCAACTATGTTATGTACATTATCATGACTAAAAAAGTTTTATTCATTATAATTCCATTTTGTGTTGAATTCTTCCATTAACCTGCTCTAAAAAATGACATGTGGTTAGCTAGGCTAGGTCCACCATTTCTGTTATGGGGAAGAAATATGGAAATTGTCAACTAAGTTACGGTCAACTAAGTTACGGTCAGCTCTATTTTTCAACTAAGTTACACCGGAGCTCAACTATCTGTCAACTAAGTTACATCAGTGATCTATGGAATATTGTGATAATTAATTGTTTCTATGTCATTTATATCGACTGGACCTTTAAATATACACACATTTTATATAGATATATTATTTTACTTAACTCATTTCAGATTTTTGAATACAAAAAGGATGATTTTATGTCACAAGTCTTTGTGAAATTAAAGTTTTGTTAGTGTGCATTTCAATGTATTCTCTGTGGAATCATGTATATTGTTTAATAATTTAGCATTTAAAATAAGAGGTTTTCACCAAAAGGAACTTTGGTAATTAAATTCTGTCTCATGAATAAAATGTTGTCCATGGTTAAGAATACTGTATGTCCAGTCAACTAAGTTATAATGTCAACCGTGTGATTTTCATTGTCACCTAGGTTACACTTTGATTTTTAAAGTTAAAACAGCCAATATTGATGTTTCTTACATTTTTAAGCATTCTACTTATTTGAATAGGTTGGACTTTACTATAACATATTTTTGAATGATGAAAGATAGCTTAAATGGAGATTTATAATGAAAAATATCCTCGTCCATAAGGACGGTTATACATGCATTGCATATTCATCTTTAAAAAAAGGTTGGTTCTAAAAATAATTTGAAATAACTATTGTATGTGTAGCAGAAATAGACTCAAGAGCCTTCTAAATTGCATTTCATTTCAAGTGCAAGACTGAATTTAATGTTTTTTGTAACACCCTGTTTGTCCGTAACATAGTTGACCAACTCTCAAGTAAAAACCTGTTTTTTATTTAAAAAACTCAAAAACAGTTAATGTTTAAGCTCTGCAGATAACAGATATGTAACACTGAATTAATATACTATATTGAGACATTTAATGTTCCACTGAGAAAGGACAGCGCTATTTTGCTTTTTTGCTGACATGGAATGTACCCTGAATTAGAGAATGACCCACCATTGTTAATTAATAAACTGTATAGCTCACCATGTGGAAAAGACTAAAAGCATCAGGCTTGACTTAAACGTTCTTTCCCTAACTAAACATTACTTTCCTAAGATAAAATCTAACAAAATAACACTTAGATATAAAGGTAATGTATTGTTATTATTATTATTATTATTATTATTATCATCATCATTATTGATTACATTACTAGTATTAAAAATAAACAGTTGAGCACCAGCAGCAACTTGGAACAGCATTCAAATTCAAGTTTACAGTTATTACTAAATAATAAATCTAACTAGCTGACATGAAACTCAACAAATGCATAATTTTCTCCCATCAAAACAATTTTGCAGATAAAAATCCCATATTAGTGACACATACATTGAAACACCCCTGCCAAAATGGTGTCACCCGCGAAACCCCTCTATTTACTCATAGTGGTACAGTCCCGCAGTTTCCCCACGATAAACTAATTGACCCTTCCAGAGCCACGCCCTAAAACCGCCACAGGCCAATCGTGGCTTAGCAAGGCCTGGCAAGCTTTCGAGTTATTGCCATGTTAACCTATGGCAGGGGTGTCAAACTCATTTTCACCTTGGGCCACATCAGCACAATGGTTGCCCTCAAAGGGCCAGATATAACTATAAGATTTGTAGCACCAGTCACAAAAGCATCGGTATAAAACTTCCCTAAAATCGAGAAGATCAAAAGGTATCAGCATGACATGTTCTTTTTATTATTGTTATGTTTTGTAAAAACAAAACAAAAACCTCTCTCAGTTCCATACAGTCTGACTTTTCAATGAGGGTCACTGGTCAGTCAGGAAGAGGTCATGCCATGGATTTTTTTTTTTTAGATTTGAGTATATTCAACTTAACTGTCATTGCACAAGCGAAATACCAGTAACAAAATGCAGTTTTACATCTAGCCAGTGATGCAAACAATCTGACATGTCAAAAAGTACATCCGAATGAAATGCGTCACTACACCATTCTATACACGTACAGTAAGCGAACGGTCCCGGTGGACTTTTTCTTTGAAGTTGAAAGGTGTTGTGTGGATTCTACGTTGCTTGTTTTGAACGGAAATGAAAATGCAAAGCAACAGGGCGATTACAACAAACTTCTAGCCTACCTATGCTTGCCTGATCTGAATGCACCTTTTCTCGGTCGGAATAGGCTTACTTTCGCTTTTGGCCAAACAATCATTTGCTCGATTAGCAAGGTTTTGAAGCTGAATTGTTTTGGATAGGACTACACACAATTATACACGCTTTTTACACGTAGACGTAAATGTATCACGTAGTTTACAACTACCAATTGAAATCAAAGTAACTTACATCGATTCCCCTCTCAAAGAACCACACGCACTTCAAAGAATCATATGCGTTTCACAGGCAGGCTAAACCGAGCGCGTAATTTAGGCGCTCCGTTCGCTAAAATCGTTTAGAATACTGGTCTATTTTGTTTTCACACGTTCGCGTTGCTATCACATCTGATGTAGCCAGTTACACTGATCATAGAGGAAGGTGGTTGATGTTGCCTCCCTGTCAGTCTCACGTGCGTGCATTGTATTGCAGTGTATTGCCTATACGCAAAAACTGTATCAAACCTTTAAAGCTCTCGCGGGCCACATACTGTATCAGACCCTGTAAGCTCTCGCGGGCCACATGAAATGATGTGGCGGGCCGCATTTGGCCCGCGGGCCTTGAGTTTGACACCTGTGACCTATGGAGACTGCATAGCCTGTGGGCCATTAAGGACATTTATTTGGATGTGTGGTGCCCCCAAACACGTGAAATCACGGTGAAATAACATGTTGAACTATATAGACATGATATAGTTTGGAACACGTATTTTTCTAACTTTAAAATTTTGCATATTGCATGATATTTCCATAACCGCGAGATGGCGGCAAAAAGTTCCTAACAGACATTCAACGAGACATATGTATAGCCCGTCAGCAATTCTGTCTTAAATAATACCTATTTGAAGTACCAATCATGTTATGTTGTCAAATATTGACGTTATGGAAGTATAGCTTAAAACGTTATGCTAGTTTTGTCCCCCGCCTGTTTCATTCGTACTAGCCTGGAGGAACCGCAGCTTCTTACGCTCATACGCCTCTTCGATGGCGTCCTCCCAGGAAACTGTCAGTTCTATGATGTAGGTGAACTGGCAGGCATTAGACCAAAGGACGAGATCTGGACGAAGGGTGGTTGCTACAATCTCCGGAGGAAAAAATGAGTCTCTGATCTAGATCGACTCCCTGTCCCTGGCTGCATTCAGCGGGGTCATGTCAGGGTTTGAGGGGCTAGCCCTCAGCTTGTCTCCCTCCCGAACGAATGATGGTGGGTGTCGGCGCATATTCTGGTTGTTGAAGGGTTGGGCGTTGGTGGATACCCTCTTGCACTCAAGTTTCTCAGCGAGACACCTGAGGACCAGCCACGGCGCCAGGATTTTCATTTTGGGTGGGCCTGACCAAATATGGCTGGGCCAGGTAATGAGAAAACCTGTCGTGCGTTTTTACGCACAGAGGCATCTTACTGGCAGAAGTTTGGACGGCCTATCAAACACATCCGCCCCTTTATAATAGCGTAATCGTTCAGCGCGAATGATGCCAGACAAACCTGATATCAAGTAATCTGTGAACTATATGTCGCAGCTAAATGTTATGCGTTTGAATAACCTGGCGATGATTTGCACGCCTATATAAGCAAAGGCTACTTTACACATTCTGCCAATATAAGCAAAGGCTACTTTAGACATTCTGTCAGAAATTACCTGCCTATTTCTTCCTTGCGTCCCGTCTCTTTCGTTCTTCGTTATTAACCCTATGAGCCCGACGGACGCAAAGTGCGTCAAAAAACACACCCATTCTTCTTTGTTACATTGCTCCGCGATTATTAGTCACAGCGAGATGAAACCTATACTGCACGAACGAGCAGAACCGGGGCTTTCCAACGAGACTAAACACGATCAAGTATGGAAATAAAATAAAATCATGAAGTTAAATCAAAGTATATCATATTTACAGTCTATATTGCTCTGCGTTCACCCGCGCATCCAGAACTCTAGCTTGAATTAGGCTACTCGCGGACCACGCATCGCACAGACATGACACGCATATCAAATGAAAGAGGAGAAGCAGAGCTTTCCATTGATACCAAATACATCGATCATTTTGTATTATAAAAACAGACGAAGTGACAAACAAATAATAATATATAGCTTCGGCTACCATTACTCTCAATTTGATTTACTCGTGAAACCAGAAATGTATGGCACGCATGTCAGATGAAAGAGGAGAGCTAGAGCTATCCACAGATACCATACAACATTCTAGACCATCAAACAGACGAAGTGACAGCAAAATAATAACTTCATTTAGCCACTTACCCCATGTTTTTGTGTGGCATAATAGCCTATGTTCCTAATCCAACGTTATCATGTGTTTCTCTATGGCAAGTCACGTTCACGTTCAGCAAAGGCTACTTTAGAAATTCTGTCAGAATTACCTGCCTATTTCTTCCTTGCGTCCCGTCTCTTTCGTTCTTCGTTATTAATGTTGGTTCATGCAGCATGAGCTCCATCTGAACAGTCTAGCATTTTTAATCTATTTCTGTAGTTTACAACTAAAGCCATAATGTTTTGTTTTTTAGATGGCTACTTTACATAACAATAGGAGAGGCTTATCTAATTTCAATTCTTTTTTCTGTGTCCCAGTGTCATAAGAATTTGCGCAAAATAGCTATAAGCCCAACATTCCTCGACAAGAAAGACAGAAAGATTAATGAACATGGAGCCTATGCTTTTTATTGTTTCAAATCATGTCAAAGGCTATTTCGTGAATACTGTGTCATTAGCTACTGACAAGAACATTGCCATGACATTTCCAACAGGGTAGGCCTACTGATTTTCTTTTCGCTTTAAATGCAGACTGAACTCGACTCGGTTTACGGTCATGCTAAAAAAATATATAAGCCTATTAAACGAGGCTGAATGCATCAGCAAACCGCACTACAAAACTATTTCTCATTACAGTGACTCGTTGCTGATTCGTGTAAAGTATTAGACTGTTGTGCCATTCTATCTTAAAACGTAGGATACTGTTTAAACTAACTTTCCATTACTGAGCTACCAACGGCTACACTCAATGCTTGAGGGAAAGACTCATATTGACGCTTGCCTGTGATGATATTACAAGTCCTAAAATGATTCGTCCAAGCTGCACAAACAAACTTTATTGTAAATTAATTCATTTTTTGAAATTCTCCCATTAATATAAACCACCATTTTGATTATTTGCTGTTTTACATTGACTTATCGAAAAATAGATAGGCTAGATTTTTATTTTTTTTTTAAGTGAAAAAATTAGGGTGGGCCTGGGGAAAAGTGGGCGGGCCTAGGACCGTCAGGCCCACCCATAACGCCGTGCCTGCCTGGTTTTGTCTCCATGTGTATCTGCCTTGAGTGAGGCTGGTCCTACAACCAACCAGAATGTGCTTGAGTGTTGCGGGGGTTGTACACAGAGGGCAAGATGGGTCCTTTCCAAACCATAGCTGCAGGTTTATGGGAGAGGGTAGTACATCATACGTAGCTCGGATAATGAAACTCAGCCTGTTAGATTCCAAACCCCACAGCTCACTCCATGTGAGTTTTTTCCTCTCGACACCCTCCCACAGCATCCAGCGGCCCTGCTTGGCTTGTGCTATATCTTTGGAGCACCTGGCTGCTTCCTCCTGTCGGCGCACCTCCTCTACCACCATGCTTCGACGTTCGGTTGCAGATGTTTTTTGCTAGAGAGGTGTTACAGCTCCAAGGCCAAAGCCTCCTCTGCCTTGCTGGACGTGGCCTACTACGTCGCGATGGAGGAGAGCAGATTTGGCTTGAAGCACAGCTGTGGCTTGGGTCCACTTCCTCCCTGTTGCCAGGGTAGGAGCGGCGCCTCTCACCACAGGGTCCCGGGAGTCAGAAAGGGACATGTCTAGCCTCACCTTGGCACACTTGAAATCCTCAACCAGCCTCGAAATTGGTAATGTCAGGGCTCCATTGTTGTAGAGTCCAACACTGCTTAGGCCAGGCCTATTCAACTAGCGGCCCGCGGGCCAGATGTGGCCCGCTTCAAATTTCCTATGGCCCGCGTGTCTCGTCATGAGAATGAACTCGCTTTGACGGGTGTGCATAGATCTTCATATGATTGGCGAGTAGCGCACTGTCGGCCCGCCCATATTGGCCAGACTAATTCTTCCAGTTATCTTCAGAGAACACAGCACATCACTACTACACAAACTGACATTTCCAAATGTGTAACTAGTTTTAAATGTTATCATTAAATGTTGATTAAATTACGATTTCTTACCGCCAAAGATTCTAAACCTCGAGCGTGCGCAAATCAAAAATGTTACAATCATACCCGGTCTCCGTTCCTCCGATTAGTGAAGGAGCTGTGGTTTGTAGAGAATTGCCTCTTGACTTTATATTCCTTCTTTACAGCGATGGATTCGTTGCACAATAAACATGAAAGTCTCGTACTTGTTGCAGAGGGTAAAACGAACGATTCTCGTTGTCAATTAGACGTTTCTTTAGACAGAGCCATCTTCACTCCACTCGTGGGAATGTTATTGTTTGTGATTTGCGCAGGCTCGAAGTTTAGAATCTTTGGCGGTAAGAAATCGTGAAATAGATAAACAGAGGCAGAGCTGGCATTACTTTTTCTTTAAATTCAATGCTAAGTATATTTGAGAGATTGGCGCTGTAGGCTACTGTGTGTGTTTGAAACACTTATGAGCCTAATTATCTAGAAGTAGGCTAGTTAAATCAACACTGCAATTTTTCCCACTGATGCATGATATGGCAGCTATCAGACATCCATAGACAGTAAAGCAGACATCAGGTATGAAATACTATGGTTAGCCTGGGTGTTTTCAAATACTTGTGTAGTTTGTGTGGCAGCCTATCACCTGTCTGAGAAGATTTTTTTTATGGATATGGATAATAGGCTATGTTCTTAGTTTCTATGCCAGTGTATAAAATTCAATTGAATTGAACTGAATTTTACTCTGATTTTATCAAATATGGTTGGATACAATTATTTTGCGGCAACTTATTTTATGCGGCCCCTGAAAACCCAGTGATTTTTCCATTCGGCCCTCTTGGTACTGAAGTTGAATAGCCCTGGCTTAGGCATTTCGGAAGTCCGAGCCACTTCCTCACATGGGAGTTCACTAGTCTCTCCATCCGATTTGCATGGCTAAGCGAGACCTCGTACATGGTCAATGGCCATAAGAGTCTGGGTAACAGCCCAAACTGGTAACACCAGAGCTTTAGCTTCCCGGGTAATGCAGTGTTGTTGATTTGCTTAAGGCCGTTAACCGTGTCCTTCCGGAGTTGTTCAAGTTGCTGGGTGTCTTTGAAGTTTGATTCTTCTTTATTAGGCTAACGTCCAACAGAGATAATCCACATACATGAGGTTCGCGCTTAGAATACATTCAACTGAAGTCAGTCCCGCGAGACTCACTCATAGTACGGTAACACCTTAGGGTCGAACAGCTAAACAGTACCACTATCTACAATGTATTAATTAAAAGACCCACCATTCTTGCTACTTGTGTTAATTTGTGTGTTGGTTTGCATTTTGGTAGACTACTGTTATGGTTCGCCAACCCTGCAAGTAAGCACACCGATCATTGATACCGTGGTTAAAGTAGGTGGCTTGTCAATTAAATGTTGCAGGTTCTAATCCCATATACAGCAAACATGCTTTTATTTCTGATTACATGCAGTGAAACATGGAAATAACACTAAATATTGCTGTGGAACTAACTGATGTTGTGTTCCTAATGGTATCTCGATGTGAAGTAACTATAAGAGTTTGGTTCCAAAATGCTACAGTCATGGCTGAAAGTGTTGGCACCCATGCTAAAGTTGACTAAAAAGAGGAAATATCCAACCTTTAAGGACACCATTTTTCGCCACTGACTACCATTCATATTTTTTCCGAAGATAGGTCACATGGTTAAAAATAAAGTTGTCCTCCGAAGAGGGGGGTAGTGGTGGGATAAAGCTAACACAAAATGTATAGCTTTATTCTATAAGGGAACTTCTGCAAAATTGTCTTACCTCCAGTTCACTCTCTAGTTTGGATATTTCGGTTTGAAATGCATTCTCTGGGTACATAAACGGAAAAACATACAGTGAAAAACAAAGTTTAATATTCAATATATTTCAGATTTCAAATAATATTATATTATTATTTCATATTATAATATTATTTCATATAAAACTATGTTATTCCCTTAATGAAGACGAGTTGATACATACCTCTCACGTTTCAATGTGTGCGCTCACTGGCTCTGGTGCGTGGCGCAACTTTGATAGCATTTAGCTAGCCCATGCATTAATTAGGATCCAAACAGAGATGAAGTTAGAAGCGACCAAACACCTCCATGTTTTCCCTATTAACCCTCTGGAGTCTAAATCCCCCCCCTGGGGATTTGAAAAACTGTTCCAAACACACATCTCATTCTCTGCAATTTTTTGTCCTAGAAACATAAGTGACACCATTAAAAACCTTTAATCAACTAGTTTCCAAAAATATATGTTTTAAAAGAGAATCACTGTGTCCGAAACGGAAGGCAGCTGCCTACTACCTCACTGCCTTCACTGCCTAGCGAGTGAGTTGCCGTAGAAGGCAACAAGGTAGCAGCTAAAAACTCTGTTTCGGACAGCCTAGCAAGATATCAACATAGAACGTCATTGCTATGTTACCGACAGCTGTGCTTTAGGTGCGTTAGCGTAAATCGCTATTAGCATGCTAGTCATTGCAAATTAATTGCCACTGATGTGTAATGACCGGACAATTTCTGGAAGTGCTTTAAAAACCTGACCAGCCAAGGCGGTTCACTTGTTAAGACCCCGGGGATGGTGTTGTGGAGGAGAGGAGTGGAAATTTGAAGTATAAACATGCTTTAGACGTGTAAACAGACCTATTCTCGATGTCAGGTTCCTACGTCACAGTCCTCCGCCATATTGGAATTGGGGAAAGAACATCGTCTCCGCCATAGGAACCCATGCAATTTAGCGTCAAAAGGTAGTAGTCAAACTTTTAATTAACGTGTCATTTTTTAACTTTGAGTCATTATCTGGAGAGACTAAGGCCTGATATATACACAAATCGATGTCAGGTTCATGGCCGCAGCCAAATTGAAATGGGGGAAACAAAACATCTCCGCCGTGCAGCGCCATAGGAACCCATTCATTTTTTAGTGAAGATCCACCGGTCTTCACGTACCTCGTACGGGCATCTCGTATAATTCAAACCTACCTAATTCGATTTGTGTATATATCAGGCCTTAGTCTCTCCAGCTAATGACTCAAATTATAAAAATGACACGTTAATTAAAAGTTTGACTACTACCTTTTGACGCTAAATTGCATGGGTTCCTATGGCGGAGACGATGTTCTTTCCCCAATTCCAATATGGCGGAGGACTGTGACGTAGGAACCTGACATCGAGAATCGTGATTTTTGCAAGCTAAATACAAAGAGGTAAATGGAAGCATTTTACTGTTCACTGACATCATAGTTAAATAGAACTTTTGGACGTTGAAGGCAACATGAAGGATACATCTATGCTGCCATCAAAACTGGGCAAAACGAAGGTATCTTAGAAGTAGTGTTGCTTTCGTCAACGAAAATTATGACTAAATATTGTCGTCAACGAACTTTTTTCACGTGACTATAACGAGACGAGACGCAACCTAAATGCTGGCCATGTGACGATGACTATAATTAAATGTGTTGGGCAATATCGTTGACGAATAAAAACGAGACTAAATGTGGTTTACAAAATAAAAACCATGCTAACATGTCTCTTCATTTTCGAAGACCAGAAGGACAGGAATGTTACAACATTATTTTGTGTGTTTAGTCGTGTTATTATTTTGCAGTAGCCTATTTCTGTTTCCTGCGTCTCACTTCAGGGGCGCATCAGGTTGCATGGTCTGATTATCATACCAGAGGACCAGCGTTTCTCGCGTGGGCCTGTTGGTCATATCCGCCGGTGCTTCTGTCACTCATCTGATAATATTTTATCATGTAGCAAAGGAGCGGTAGATGTACAGTATAGCCTATCGTTTTCGCTAATAGAAGCTAAGAAATATAGGCTACGTTCAGTCCGTTAGATTGGCAACTCTCTCAGTTCAACTTTGCACTAGGCTACCTTATCTCACCTCCGCATGTAGCCTAGATCTAATTCAGATGAAAATGTTAAGAGGCAACTGCAGATTTGATTAGTGTGTAAGCTTCTGTCCAGCTGATGCTGACGCTGTCATATAGCCTACAATAATAACATTATTCCACCGATCAGCAACGAAGTTCTAATCATAGACACATTTTTAATGGAACCTTGGCTCAGTAGGCTATCTAATGTTGTGTGGGCAAGAAAACCATTGAAAACAATTCCTTACCAACCACACAAGTGCGCGTGTGTCGTTTATTTAAACGGTAGAAAAACTGAATCAAAGACGGCACTGTTCATCAACAAAATCAGCATGGAGTTAAAACGTAATTTAAAGTCCCACGCATTTAAAGGGGCCGCGATCACTCAAGGCATAGGCCGGTAGCCTACCAAAACTTAGTGATGAACGTGAAATGCGTTTTATAGGCTACAAAACACTGCATTAAGATGACAACTGTGTGTAACCACGTTTATAGGCTACCTAGTTAATGATGAAATAGCATCCACATTTACAGCATTCAATAACCTAAGGACAACTTGATCTTCAGTTAAATTGTTCTCAGAAAAGGAACAGCAGGTCTACAGAATATTCCAAATAGTCCTTTCATGGTGACAGGGGGACACCAAACTGTAACATAGGCCTACCTGATTCCACTGTCAATGTTCAGTGCCAATGTAACCTGTAATATTTGTAATTTTTTTAATCCATGAAAATTAACCAAAATGTATAATTTCCTATTAAAGGGGTAGTTCAGAATTTTGGACATAGGACCTCATTTCCAGGTTAGCCAGTGTGATATCAGTGGAGACCGTTATCTGCACATTTCATCCAGTCCTATAGTTTCAGAGTTCGCTGGTGCTATAGTGCCTGCCACTAAAAACAGTCTTACCCAGTCTATGGAGGAACAACCCCTTTAAATAGAATTGCATTAATAAAAAGATTCTAAAATCCAATTTTCATTGACTAAAACAAGACTAAAAGTCATTCGTTTTCGTCAACTAAAACTAGACGAAAATAAGACTAAAATGCTCATACTTTCAGTCGACTAAAACTTGACTAGACTAAAAGAGTATGAACATGACTAAAACTGATAAAAACTAAAATGACAGCTTGACACAAAGACTAGACTAAAACTAAAACCAAAACAGGCCGCCAAAAACAACACTACTTAAGGCGCTAGCACACTCCTCCGTCTGCGTCACGCGCACGCGGCACTGGACATTTGACGTGCGTCATTTTAGACGCATATAAGAGGCATACTCCAATGTCTGTGTCCTGAATGCGCGCCAGCCGATCAAGATTAGCGCCGGCGCACTACGAATTAACTGTGATACTCTAGGATGTGCGACCACTGAACTAAGGAAGAGCCAGGGAAGGAGTGTTCCACACTTAAATACACAAAAGATGCAGCTGTTAGATGAGGAGAAGCACCACTAGTACTTTCTCATGTTTGCTGAAAAGTTTGATGAGTTGGTTCTTCACATCTCTCCATTTATCATCCACCAGAACAGGCACAGCACACCACGCGTTGGCTAGCATTCCAAGTTACAGCTAAACTAATGGGTTAGCTTATGGCTAATGTGTATGAGAAATCCCATAGAGATGCTAACGGTTAGCATAATCGATAAAAGTATTTAGAGCGAACTTCAGTCCATTTGCACAACTTGGATTACATAGGAGGTCTTTGTTTACAACTGACTATTAAAATACTCAAAGACTAATGTTTTGTCATCATATAACAACGTTAGCGTGTAGGAAACGCCAGTTTAAGTGTTCTTCTGTCTCTGTTTGCTGCGTTTTAAGCGTTATTTCTGTACGTGCTCCACCTACTGGAGCGGCGTCTTTACAGCAGTTCCACACATGCGCAGTCTACGCGTGAAAGAGACGCGCGGTCTTAAATTTTGGTCGACTCAAAGACGCGACGCATGCCGTAAAAATGACGCAATTCTCGTCACGCGCTCACCAGTGCCGCGTGCGCGCGACGCAGACGCCCGACCATACTCGGGCCTTTAGAAGGCAGCGTTTTTGTTTCGGACGTGGCACGATGCCTCGCTCCCCTGTAAGATATCTTAGAAGGCAGCATTTTTGACCGTTTCGGACACAGCCAGTGTATCAATGGCACTTTGTAAAAACAATAAAAGAAAATCCTAGGATTTCAGTCCTCTCACCTGCAGCAGACCCATTCAAATAGCCCATTCACCTTATTTTGCATTTGAAAGAGACACTCACTAAGTGACCCATTTAGTCTGACTTTTTTCCAATTTGAAGTAAAACTACATAACATTTTTGAATGTGCTCTTTACTCATATGGAGCCAACACCGTTGTTTCAAGGTTCAAACTTCAAAAGTCAATATATTTATAGTGTGTTTTTGACCTTTGACCTCTCATTTTTAAATAGTTGTGTTTACACTGAATTATAATAAAAAGTAATTTCGTTACATCCACTTTACTCTCATATAATTATTGAGGAGGACCTTTAGAATATAACCATATGGGCACCTTTTGTGTAGATGTTTTTAGTTAGATGAAAAACTTAAAAATCTCAAGGTACAGCTGACTGCCTCAAAGTGCCTGAATAGGCCCCGGACCTCCAAGTGTTAAAATACAGTTACACGAGTAGTCACATGCACGGCCAAGTATGGTGAGACAAAATAAAACGTGGTGCATTTCTAAGCAGGCAAAAGGGATAACTATATTGTGTGGCGGAATAACATTGGGAGCACTTAGACACTGCGCAGTAATATCCTCACTCCAAAGTGAAACTGAAAGTGCAAGAGTGAGGATATTACTACGCTACGCCACACAATATGGAGGTGTTTGGTCGCTTCTAACTTCATCTCTGTTTGGATCCTAATGAATGCATTGGGCTAGCTAAGTGCTATCAAAGTTGCGCTGTGCGCCAGAGCCAGTGAGTGCACGCATTGAAACGTGAGAGGTATGTATCAACTCGTCTTAGTTAAGGGAATAACTTAGTTTAATATAAAACATTTTTGAAGTGTTCCTTTAAACAAAAGTACTTATATGTGACTAAAGAGAGAAAAAAAACCTACCAGTTCTTGCCAAATCAACTCCAGCCTTGTCTATCATCTCATATGCACACGACAGTTCTTGACATTTTATCTGTTGGAACAAACGAGTAGAGAGACTGTGCTGAGTGATAGTGGCAAAGCTTAAATGCATCAATGAACTGTAGAAAATATTTCCACACAATATGTACAGCAAAGATGATCAAATTACACCATAAATACATCAATAAGAGAGTAAGAAATAGCTTTACCTTCAGGAGAGTCTGTACTATGCTGAAAAGTTGGGCTAAAGATGCTGTTTCTTTTTCTTGTAAATCTCTCTTCTCAACCTAAGGAGAGAAATGTCCAGATAGTGAAATTAAATTAAAAGTTAATGGTAGTGACTATCACTTGAAAATGACTGGACCAAACAAATGTTTTCCGTAAAACTCTAGTGGGGCTTTGACAATTGTGGGCATCATATC
Organism: Sardina pilchardus; assembly: GCF_963854185.1. NCBI lineage: Eukaryota > Metazoa > Chordata > Actinopteri > Clupeiformes > Clupeidae > Sardina > Sardina pilchardus. Next base: position 1,188,205 of record NC_085003.1, on the reverse strand, counting down.
TGCCGAGTTATCATATCTGCTGGTACGTCATAATAATGAAATGACATGTCGCCACCTCATTCATCCAAAGTTGAGAGTAGAATTCGGAAGGATTACAGTCATAGCTGCTCAAGCGATGCCTGAGGCAAATAAAATAAACATTTAGAAAAATAAAATCTATTTAAAATGTTATAAAGTTTGAAATGTTAAAGTCCAGATTTTAGGATATTAAGTTAACAATATTAAACCAGCATCCAGAAACCACTGATGGAGAAGCTCATGGAGAGTGGAGAGTTAGATTATCTATGGATCAGTAGACACATCAACATTCTAAGGGGCCATCCAAACAGAGACGCGTTTTGGGATAAACGCAGATGTTTTGCATTGTTTTGGCCGATCGTCCAAACGAATCCTGTAAACGCAAAGCCCTAAAACGGAGCTTTCAGAAACCGGGGCCCAGAGTGAATAAATTCTAAAACGCAGCCCTTGAGTGTTCGTTTGGATGTGGGAAAACGCATACCTGCATTTTGATGATGTCATCGCCACACCCTTTGACCTCTAGCCCATACCTGCCTAAATTTAGCTTTCAAACAAACGTGATTACGTTACTACATTTCGGTCATTGCTTTTACCTTACCGAGAGCCTATGCAGCCTATCCTAGTGCTGGGCGGTATGGGCAAAAATATATATCACGGTATTTTTCAAAATTCTGACGGTTTCACGGTATATGCCGGTATTTTTTTCCCCATGCATAATCAGGTGTTCACAACATTTTCTATTGGTTGAGAGAGGAATTACTGCAGTGGATTGACTTAGGATGGTCTACTTTACTGTCATAAGTGAATATTGTAGAATAATTCCACACTAGTAGGCCTAGTAATACAGGTTTGCATGGCCCCAATGATGCTGTATACAAAGAGGCACTCATGATTCTAATGGGCAATTGCATTCAACAGAACTTGTATTATGCAAATTCACAAACGTACTTTAAACCTACACAAAAAGTAGTAAAACTTGCAATAATTATACTTTTGATTCAAGTTCAAGCAGGTACATTATACAGTTTTCAAGTATATAAAAAGGAAATAGGCTATAAAACAAGTGTGACTTAGTGAAGAGACTACTGCGCTAATATGCTTCCTCTGTCAAATAGGCCCATCAGAATCATGCCGTATTGTTATTGTGTGGTTTACACATACAACGTTAGTGGTAAATAACGTCAACAGAATTCACGTGGATGTCTGGTTATCCTACCAAGCTAGGCAAAACGTTAGCAAAAAAGTTTGTTTCAGTGCACTGATGACAGTCAAGATCATGACTAACTAGCCATCTAGTATCATTCAGTTCATGTCTGTAACATGTTATTTGGATACTTTCAGCGAATATTATTAAGGTAAGATGAATGATAAGATCATTAAGCTTCCTGTGTTCGGTGGGTTCGCCTACTAGCCAGCTCGCTAGTTACAGCTGTTGAACAATCTTTTTTAGCCTACTGGAAAATCCCTTCCAATGTAGGCTATTAAGTCCTAACGCTTTTCTTTAACTAGGGAAACAATTTAAGGTATTCCGTGTAACACCCGTAAATAAATCCCTTATCAAAGGAAAAAATGAAGCCTTAAGCGTCGTATTTAAAGGGAAAAACGTGTCTTGTGCCACAGCCTCCACTGTTTACTTTTTCCATGCGTGTTCAGAGGCGCAACATTGAAAAGGGTCCCGTGACGCAGCATTCCACCGACAGTGCAATCAAATACACCGGTATGGCGGTATATTAAAAATTCATATCATAACGAAAATATACATCGGTATTCGGTGTGAACCGGTATACCGCCAAGCACTAGCCTATCCAACTGCTGCCTGCAGCCTACTTCCAAAACTCCAAAGCTGCTGTCAGATTTTTTCCGATGACACAAGTTACCAACACTCAAGAACAGTTGGTGATATCAGGCATCTACGGGAGTGACGTGAGCAAGATGGTGCTAGTGTGCTTGTTGGCTTGCCGTCAGCTCAGTCAACTCCTACCTGTCCGGTGTGCACTATGTTTGTTTGTGTTGGCACTCCTGCTATGCTGGAGCTGCTCTGCTGGAACTATATGGACCTATGATCACCAGACTTTGCTGCATCTAAGAAACGCACTGACGATCCATACCAGTGGGTCTCCTGCTCCATTTCATAGGTGCCACCCTCCGCTTATCTACCCTACTGCGGAGTGTGTCCTTCATCTACCTTGCTGCATCCCCACCAACCAGTCTTTGATTTTGAAAAAATATGCAAGGTGAACTGAATAAAGAACTGCCTACAGTAAAATGGTGTCATCACATAGCTTAACAAAGAAATTACTTAACGAAATGTCACTTTTGCTTTGACGTTTGTTTATAAAGAGTCAAGACGTGCTTGAGGTGTGTAGATTTATAAATCAAAAACTCACGGTTGACAAAAAGGTTTCGCTGACAGCTGCCTCGCATAATATCAATTTATCTATGCTAAGAAATACTGTATGTAGACTGACATCTGCAGCTTCGAACACAGTAGAGAGATTGGCATAACGAAAAGACGAGAGAATAAACTATGCTGCTCCACTATAGTGCAGACGTCTGAGCAAATGTATGGATGACTTCGGTGAAGTTGGAAAGAAACGGACAGATTCGAACGAAGTATGCTATGGGATTATGACTTCTCGTCAAGTTAAACCTGAAGATGCATAATCGGTAAGCTCCAATACTGAAAGTGGGTGATTATAACGGGAATTTCACTATTTAACAATGTAGCCTATGAAGCCAGTGAAGGTAATGGCGTGAAATATGCCACCGTGTGACACTGTAATGCGGAAAACATGAATTATAAGCATCACATTTGATACCGTAATGTCAATTTGTAAATTCCGTGTTGCCTACATGTACAGATGGTACGGGTTGAGAATGCTCCTTTCTTTGCCGCACATCGGGAATCCCGAAGGTTCGGGACTTTGTAATTAAAACCTCTTTGTTGCAACCGCAAGGGGGCAACATAAGACCGCCCTAATAACATGAAGGTTCGGCTCATGCCGGAAAACACGGAAAAACCCGAAGACACCGCGCTGGTGACAAGCGGAGAAAAGAGACATGACGCTCGGCATGTCAGATTGCAGTTGCAGAGTTTTCGAATGTTTTACAGCCTACCTCATAGCTCTCTCACGCGACATAGCCTATCAGTCAGTCCAGCAGAGATGCCAGAGCAACGTTTTGGTGAATGGAGAGGGAGAGAAATGCTCCGCATATACGTCTCATTTAATCATTAAAATGAAGGTGATGACTGACGAAATTAATCAAACGACGTTTCAATAAACCATTGTTGAAATTAATGAAAATGGTTTTAGAAAATCGCCTATAGGCGTATCAGAAGGAAATAGCCTTCAATTCAACCTGAAAGACTCGATAGGCAACCTTAGATTAATTCATTAATTCATTACGGAACCAAGACCGCATTTCCGTGAATAGGCTATTATTGTCAAGGCGAAGACGAAAGAGATGGACAAGATGGACATTTAGGCTACATTTACATGCTAGGAATACTTAGAAATGTGTATAGGCTATTTTAAAACGGAGGCATGTTCATTTTAACCGGCGACGCTGGGTAGCCTACATGTACCCAGCACTTGTTATCACAGATTTTGTCCCCACCACTTTTGCCAACTGAAAATAAAATGTATTTAACAGAAATCTCTTTAATACATGCCTATGCTTGTCACTTTACTTATAACCATAGGCTACATGCATGGAGAAGATCGCGCATTTTATAACATTGTAACAATGGATGGTCAGATATGCAATAGGGCAGTGAGGGTGATTCATTGTAACCATCGACTAGTAGGCCTAGCTCCGCAAAATAAGTTTCTAGCAGCTTATGTATCGTATGCATGTTCATGTTGATTCAGAGATAGGCATAGACTACAGTAGGCTGCTGTGCGTCAAGCTATATGACAGCATTTTATCATGTGGTGAATTAATAACTAACGTCAGTTTAACATGTCAGAACTTTTGATCGGCTTTTCAAGTGCATGCCACGAATAAATAAACTCGACTGAATGAATCCCGTATATTAGATTTTATTGATAAGATTTGAGCTGTGGCGCAACTGGTTGAAGCATCTCTACCGTACGCCAGCGACCGGGGTTCAAAACCCACTCTACGAATCTCTCCGGAACCCATCAAGACAAATGGCATCGTTTTATTAAAAAAATTAAAGATTTTCTCAGTTTTGCGATTTTTTTATGTAGATGTCTGCTGAAAAGAAAATTAATATGTGAATTCGTGGTTCAGCGCACACTCACACACATTTTTACATTTACATAGTGTCGGGCTCAAGTGTGTCGAGAGAGAAGGGGGGAGGGAGGCAGTCGTCCTCAATGCCTCATATAGGTAGGCTATAATGTAGTGAACTGGTTAGACGAGTGTGGGGGAGGGGGAATGATCGCACAAGACAATTGCTCTTCATGAAATGGATAGTCTCACAGACGGCTGTCGATTTTTAAATGTAGCCTACTACACCACTTGCGAAATCGGACGTGGCACATAGCCTAATTATTAGGCTACTGGATTTAATATAGCAAGTCCATAGACTTTGTTCATCCTACAATAAGTATAAAATCCGACAATCCAAAACGATAATGAGATCTCCCAGAAACGAAAAACAAGTTTGTTGAGTAGCCTAGTCCTTCCAACAATGCGTTTGATAGATAAAAGGCATCCTGTCCTGCTGTATTCCAATGAGAAAAAAACATCCACAAGGTATAGGCTAAGGGTCACGGTAATGCAGCATGCAGGAATCTCTCTCTCTCTCTCTCTCTCTCTCTCTCTCTCTCTCTCTCTCTCTCTCTCTCTCTCTCTCTCTCTCTCTCTCTCTCTCTCTCTCTCTCTCTCTCTCTCTCTCTCTCTCTCTCTCTCTCTCTCTCTCTCTCTCTCTCTCTCTCTCTCTCTCTCTCTCTCTCTATATATATATATAACGCACAAAACTTTGTTAAGCCAGCTCCATACATAACAATAGCTGCTGCGCGCTCTCCCCGGCCTCCATTTAAAATAAGGGCAAACCCATTAATTTGTGCCCAAAACGGGTTGGGAGCGTCGCCTGGCTGTGTCAGCAGACTGCAATACAGTCGGTCTTGAGGGGTTAAATAGCGCTAGTTACTTGAATTTTTAATCTGAAGAAGACCACACAGTCGAAACGTCATTCCTTTGTGCTAAAGAAAAGAAATAAAATAAAACAAAAAAAGAAGGATTTCAAGTGTGCGAACCTTTTTCCATTTTTTATGATTTACTCTTGTTCTGCACCTTGACCGGGGATGTGCACAAACTTTTTTACTACACTTGAATTTTAAACTAGCTCTTCTCTTACCAGTAGCCTATATCCTACAGCCATACTTTAATAATCAGATGTTATGCACGCACGCAAATGCTGGTTTTGCACATCTACAATAATTGGCCAGGCTATATACAGTATTAAAGGCTTAGGACTGTATTTTGCCTTCGTGCAACTTTAGTTGTGCTCAATCAAAATTATTGTCAGTAAGGATAGGTCATATTACCAAATGGCGAACCTTGAAAATTATTTAGCATATCCGTGTCCATCACGCATTTTTAGGCTATTGTTTTATTTGAGTGTTTTTGTCTACCATGGCAAACTTGAAACGTTCGCTCTAAACTATGTATTTCCAATCGGCTTTCACAATCAGCTACAGCTGCGCCAATGATCACCATGAAAACTTGCAATGTCTATACAGAACTGCTTTCACTTTCCCGAGTTGCGAACGCAACATGCACAACAATATACCGATATTTAGCAAACACATGTATTTCCAGCTCTCAAAACCGATGAGGTCCAGATCTCAGTGGCCTCATAGCTGCCTACAGCCATGCATAGTAAGCCTAATGATCGCCTAATACATGTAGTTATGACATTAATAGCCTATTAATGACCTCATGTCGGAATGGCACGTTGTTTGAAAAAAAAAAAGTTAAATACCGCCGAGTGGGGATATGTCGGAATGAACAGCGGATACCAGCTGGATTGTAAAACATTCGAAATCTCTGCAACTGCAATCTGACATGCCGAGTGTCTGTTCAATACGGAAGAAGACTTTATATTACTTAGCCTATATATTTCTTCTTATAAAGAAACGTGAAGAAAAAATACGAGGACTGATCATCTCGTTTCTCTGTGTTTCCCGCAAACCATGGCGACAAAGAGAAATAAATATGATTTGACATTTAAGCTGATTGTTGTCAAATTTCCCAAACACAATTCGGGAGAAGCAGCGGACAGGAGCGCCACCACAAGCAAGCACTTCTAACTAGGGATGGGCATTCGATTAAATTTTCTTAGTCGATCGTCGGGAGAATTAACGATCAACTATCGATTAATCATTAATATTTTTATATTAAAAAAATAATTATTTAATTAATTTAAAATGCAATGAAAATACAAAACCACAACGTGTTTGTTGCGTAGTGTGAGTCTTGAAGCAATGAAATCAATGTCACTGTGTGGCAACAATGAAACATTTTACCAGGCAGGGGCAATATTTGACGCCATTCTCAATTTAATGCGAGTTTGCGTTTTGATTGCGCTCAGTTTCAACCTAGCATCAACTCGAATTTAGCATGGAGATTTATTGAAACCAGCATATCGCATTCCGTCACGACAGCCTAGGCTATCACCAAACTGGTGTCTCACTACAGCCCCTGCTTCTTCTCTTCGTAGTGAGATTCTACCCGTTTGCACCGCTATACTGTAGGATGCACCGCTATACTGTATTTATTCAAGTGGTAGGCTAGTTTCAAGTGGTAGGCTAGTTTGAGTGTGGCGGTGTTGTACTTTGCTTTGGACAAAGGCGTCTGCTAAATAGCATAACAATACACGTTGATGTAGTGCTTGCAGCGAACTAAGTCACTTTTCAAATTAAAATGGTCCCACGCCACACTTCACCGTGACCCCTTCATGAATCATGATTGGCTACTACTGAAATCAAAACGGAAACTCGCAGTTAACTGAGAATGGTGTCAAACATTTCCCCCGGCTGGTAAAATGCTTGCAGTGAAATTAATATAATTGTTTCAAGACTCTCACGACGCAACGCAACGTACAATAGTTTAATCGATTACAAATGCTATCGACGAAATTCTTAATGTTCAATCCTCGATCGTCGATTAATTATGCCCATCCCTACTTCTAACCCAAATTAACATGGCAACGTTGCCTATGACTAAAGTGTCTAAGTAGGCTAGTCCTACTAATATTACATTTGATTGGTAGCATGTTTGTAGCGCGCCAGTTTACCCATCCCCTACATCAAAACAGCTTAGAATCAATCAAAGAATCAGCTGTGTCGGCGTTAGGCTGTAGGCGATTTTCTATAACCATTTTCATTCATTTCAGCAATGGTTTATTGAAACGTTGTTTGATTAATTTCGCCAGTCATCACCTTCATTTTAATGATTAAATGAGATTAAGGAGTCGACTATTGACGGATATGCGGTCTTCATCATTAAATGGAGTTGAAATGCGGGTTGAAACTTTCTGCCACCTGGTGGTTGTTTGGGTACATTGCCTTAGCCTCGAAAAAATTCGGCTTGACAGCCTTCGGGAGTCCCGCGGGAGAAGGTGCATTCTCAACCCGTACCCACTGTATTTAAAACTAGGCCTTCTGCCGACATGAGCAATATGCTGTTTCACCTTGTAGTGGCGCTCGACCTTATTCCAGCCGTAGCCGAGTGCGTAGCAGGAAAAGTTGCTTAAGCCATGGCAGAATGCGCGCAAGAGTTGTTGTATAAGAAACGCCCAGATTTTGGGGTTGCTCCACCCAAAACGCACAACTCTCTCTACCACGCGTATATGGCCGATTTAAGTGGATGGCAGAATTCACTTAGAGGGAAATGCGCGCAGTTGCGCATTTTTTTTGGACTTACACACCCTTACGCATCCTTACGCGCATGGGAGAATTCCCCCCTAGGAGAAGAGGCGTCTTAAAAAAACAGCCGACGGATAACAATAGCTTTGCAGCAAGCCCACTAATGACGTAATGACTGCATATTACTGCTACCGGACGTACTGATACCCAGCTGCTGATATCACATGAAAATGGTCTATTTATAATCAACAGGTGAGGTGGGCGTGGTCAGGGGGGAGGTGGAAGTATCCTCCCGTTTCCGACCGGCAGATTCAACACATTCAAAAGTTTTCAAAATGGAAACTTTGATTGGCTGTGGTAGGCAAACGCTTTTGAATATTACAAAACAAAGTGATAACATTTGTGTGGCTTGGTCTGAAGATCATGTGTCTTAAGTTTGGTAAGAAATTGAGAAAATCTGAGATAGGTCTAAGCATTGCATTAATGTTGTTAAGTACATTAATGTTGTTAAGGGCCTTAATGATACATCATAATATGTAAAGTAATGGAGAAGAAAAACACAATTTTTTAGATGGATCACTCAAATTATTTGTGGCAAAGTACAACAAATAGTCGAGGGCACATCTATTCCAATCGTGGTGTTAAATAATTCCATAACCACTAGATGGCAGCATGACGCAGGAAAATAAAGTGCTCTGCGTCATGCTGCCATCTAGTGTTTACATGTGAAGTAAATTTTTTTGGCTATTTTTTGCCATTTTTGTCCAGAAATAGGGTCAATATTTTGTCAAATGTCAAAAATAACCATTTCATTCAATTCCTGGGTTTAGAAGTGTATGGAAAAATGTGTTCATTTGTCTCTGTATGTTGTTTAGGCCTACTTCAAATGTTATGCCTCTTTCTATATAATTATTCGGTTTTTCGGGTTCCGGTTGGGTGCAACAAAGGGTTAAAAATGAAGCCTTTGGGACATTATTTCAGCTTGGTACCTGGCAGATTCTGAAAATAGACACTTTAAGGATTCTAAAAAATCAGGTGGCATAAAAAAAAAGCCGGGGGGTGCGCGTGGACCCCAGTTTCCATCTAGACTAAATGGGAGCCGTAAAGCGGGAAACGGCGGTGACCCAGGAATATTTCTCCGGATGACGACGCCGGTCACAACACCCGCATTATCACTTCGATTATGCATTAACACCCGAACGTATCGTTGTGTAACTTAGTAAGCAGCTAATGTGAATGCTAAAATGGTTCCCTGTTGTAAATAGCCGACAACTTACCTGAAGTAATGTGTCGACAAGTGCCTCGACGTTCCCCAGGGCATCTGGATCAGCATTTTCTATCTCATTCCAGTCCAACATTTTGCAGGCTGAGTTAACGTTAACTTATTCACTGGAAATCAGAAGTCCCGAGTAAAGCTTTAGTTAACTTAGCTTCTGCAAACCTTTCGAAATTCAGGACAAACTAGCCTTTATAGGTTAATATTATCTTTATGTTTGTTAACCAAAATAACACGTGTAATGTTGCCACTGTGTCTAGTTTGTTGCTGTGTTAGCCGAGCACAATTAACGTTAACGTTACCTGTTCAAACCTCTACTACCGCATTCACTCAGGTAAACCTACCCCTAAACACGAAGTGGAAGTACTACTGATTGTGGAATAAAATATGAAGTAATGAGTAAATTCCGCATCAACAACCCTATCACTTGGTTGAGGTTTTTCCAAAGTGTGTAGCAACCCCCCATAGCAACCCTACGAATATTTTTCATCCGCCATTCGACATTCCTTCAAAATAAAAGTAGGAACTGGCCTTAACAACACAAGAGGCGAATCTCACTCACATTACAAACGGGCAAGGTATTGCATTACTAAATTAACACAGAAAAAAAACAGTAGTCAAAGACATATCGTTCTTGCTCAACCAGAAACAGTTATATGTACGTAGGCCTATGTAATTTACTAAAGCAAGGAACATTGAGGTTAATGGTATGTAGATAACCCTGGTTCAACCATTGAGTCTCTGGCCCAATCCCAATGTCCGGACTCACGAACTCACGGACTTTGGTGAGCGTTCTCGCGAAATTCGTAAGGGTTTAGGGCTGTCCCAATGTCGAATTACAACGGGCGGGAGGGTTTGAGTACAGACTTACCGAGCCCTTTCCGTGAGTCTGCATCGGTGCAGACTTAACCTAAGGGAATTACCCACAGTTCAAAGTGTTGTGACGTTTACCGCGGAGATCATAGAAAAATCCGGAAATGAAGGTAAACAACAGCACGCACGACACACGTGCATGGTGCAAATGTTAGCAACGTCTTTGTTAGTAAACATCGCCAAGGTACATGTGATCTCGGGCCTGGGGCCTGGGGCCTGTACTACGAAGCGGGGTTACTGGCTTAGCTGGGTAACTTCGAGAGTAAGTTGATCACTGGGGTGTCCTACGAAGCTCGATTAGTGGCTTAGCGAGGTATGTTGCGCTCAAAACCAGGGTATGCTGTCATACGAAAGTGGATTTGTTTTAGCGTCGCTGTATCACCATGGTATCTTATGCTCGCAACCAAACCTGGTCGGGAGCGGGTTATGTGCTTAGTTATAGCTCAAATCGTGAAATATCACCGCCCTCTGACCAATTCTAACCAATCCATTATCTTGAAAAACGAAGTTATCTCACGTGTGCTAATCTGTCATACTTTGAACAAGTCAGCCCCGCCTCTGCAAACATTTTGAATCTCGAATGCGCTTTTAACTATGTTGTGCGTGCAAATATGTCACTACTATGGACATGTATGCCATACAAAATCTGATGACCATCGACTTTTTGATGTTATAGGTTAGACACTAAAAAAGACCACCCTAGATTTCGCTACCGCTCATAAATGCGGAAGTAATCGTTTTTAAACCTAGGCTGTCTTCTGCGTCTCCACGTTTCCCGATTGGTCAAAATCACCCCAACCACGAGAACGCGCACAGATCTGAGCTGAAAGCCTAGTTTGACAAATTTATCACATACCTGCTGTCGTAGGATCACTTAACTTAATACCCGAGTTGAGGCTTTGTGCAGCCTCGATATGTCTAGATAACCTAGATTTGTCTAACTTGCTTCGTAGGACACCCCACACGTGTGGCGTAACTTCCCGGTTAACCCGGGGCCTATTTCACAAAACCAGAGTAAGTAGATCCAAGATAAGTGACGACACACGCGGTTGACCAAGCCTGGTCAAAGTAAACATGCTAAATACGTTTCACTAATGCTGAGCGCAGATGAGTTGAGGCGGCTAGGTCAAGACAGGTGTAAGTTATTCGGTATGTGTGCGCGTTCTCGTTTCTCCCCCAAATAACTCACGGTGGGAATAAAAAAGACGCGAAAAATAGCGTCTTGCACACAAAGTGAACAACCGCTTTTGATATAGACTAACAACGAGGTAAAGTTGTACTTTTTTGGATGGGAATCATGAGTATTTCTGTTACATAGCGGGAGTAGGTGTGGCAGATCAACTGAATGCAAATTTACGTATGCACCCACGTGTGAGAGCTTCCTTGTCTCAGCACGCAACGTCATTAAGAAAGCTCTTTGCCACCGCAAAGATGCACAAAGTATGTCCTATATTATCTTAATTTGTCTTAAAGGCCGAATTAGTTGAAAACACCTTCGAAAAATGTCCCCTCCACTTCCAACCAACTACTACAGTAGGCTATTCATCAAACGTCCGTCAAAAAAGAAGCAAACAACGAGTATTATAAGGCCACCATAATTTAAATGACACCCATATGGTATAGGCAGCCATTCTGCTGTGTTTTGCGAGTAAATACAAGTAGCAAATAATATATAAATGGAATACAGCTCTTTGAAAAAATCGCATGGAGGTCTGATTTGACTGACAGCTAGCAGAACCAATCAGATAATGTAATTACCATTAGAATTAACTTAGCTTGGCTGTTAGCCTGGTCGGGAGCAGGCTAGCTTCCAAGTATAAATTCCCATGGTAACTTATATGTGATCTCTTCTGTGAAACCAAGTCAAGGCTATGTTCATCCAGGATAACCCAGTAAGCCTGTCTAAATCCCCTATCTTGGTTTTGTGAAATACCCCCCCGTACTACGAAAGGTGGATAGGTTTTAACCGAGGTATGCTGCCATGGCAATTTACGCTGCATCTCAAACCTGCTCCGAGCAGGTTATGATCTTGGTTAACCCGAGGTTTGCGGTTAACCACACCCCACAATGTCGACGTAGGCTACTTGGAAGATACATTATTGGAGCGCAAATTGTAAGCGCCTCTCTTCGCAAGGCGAGGGTTTTTAAAGACCGCCAGAATCTTTCTCCATATAATATTCTCTATGAAAGATAGCCTATACATTCTCAGCCGAGGGAATTCGTTGCATTTGTCAGCTGATCGAGGCAAAGTGGAGGCTATAAGCATTGGCAATAGCCTATAACATTTTCATAATTAAGACATATTAATGCAAGCTATAACGTAGGCCTATAAACCTTCTGAATGTTTTTGAGTTTCATTTTCACCTGCTGCCAGCGGCACTGCCGTTTCATCTAAAATGTTCACAGGATAGGCATACACTAAATCAGTCAATGGGGCTAAACATTCAATTATCCTTTATTAATATTTATTCATATACATGGCATGAATTGTGTTGCATCCGTAGGACTCTTATGAACTCAAAATGTATTTATTTCAACACATTTCAGACATTCCGCAAGCTATTAATCCTGCGTAACACATAGGCTATTTAAGGAACATGAAATAAAACTTTACTTTCATATATCCGATCTGCAATAGCCTACGTTGCCAACAGCCTTGTCTTGCTTTGTTTGCTGCCGACGTAGGCTATTTGATGTAGGCCTATAGTAAAGTGGGTTTTAATTCCTCGCACTTTTTATAATCATTGCGCATTGCTTATCCGTAAAATAACGTGATCGCGTCATCATTAAAAGTGATGATTTGCGCTGCAACCCGCCCATTTTATGTGAACGCGCACCAACTCCGATGAGGTTAAACCCAGTTCAACAAATCAACTTCTTACTCAGCGTCGTAGTACCGATTAACACCAATGAAGATAACCAGGTTTTGTCAACCCCGGTTTAGCAAAGTAACCCTGGGTTACATCTGGGTAGGTTGAACTGGGGTTAACCTCATCGGAGTTGGTGCGCGTTCACATAAAATGGGCGGGTTGCAGCGCAAATCATCACTTTTAATGATGACGCGATCACGTTATTTTACGGATAAGCAATGTGCAATGATTATAAAAAGTGCGAGGAATTAAAACCCACTTTACTATACATCAAATAGCCTACGTCGGCAGCAAACAAAGCAAGACAAGGCTGTTGGCAACGTAGGCTATTGCAGATCGGATATATGAAAGTAAAGTTTTATTTCATGTTCCTTAAATAGCCTATGTGTTACGCAGGATTAATAGCTTGCGGAATGTCTGAAATGTGTTGAAATAAATAAATTTTGAGTTCATAAGAGTCCTACAGATGCAACACAATTCATGCCATGTATATGAATAAATATTAATAAAGGATAATTGAATGTTTAGCCCCATTGACTGATTTAGTGTATGCCTATCCTGTGAACATTTTAGATGCAACGGCAGTGCCGCTGGCAGCAGGTGAAAATGAAACTCAAAAACATTCAGAAGGTTTATAGGCCTAGTTATAGCTTGCATTAATATGTCTTAATTATGAAAATGTTATATTGCCAATGCTTATAGCCTCCACTTTGCCTCGATCAGCTGACAAATGCAACGAATTCCCTCGGCTGAGAATGTATAGGCTATCTTTCATAGAGAATATTATATGGAGAAAGATTCTGGCGGTCTTTAAAAACCCTCGCCTTGCGAAGAAAGGCGCTTACAATTTGCGCTCCAATAATGTATCTTCCAAGTAGCCTACGTCGACATTGTGGGGTGTGGTTAACCGCAAACCTCGGGTTAACCAAGATCATAACCTGCTCGGAGGAGTGGGGTATACTACGAATCTCGTTGAACATAACCAGGTTTTCTTTGGATAACCTGGATTGCTAAAAACGAAAGTCGCAATCAGAGTTGAGTGGTACTACGAAACTCACTCAAGGATGAATTTGTCCAACTAGGCTTTCAGCTCAGATCTGTGCGCGTTCTCGTGGTTGGGGTGACTTTGACCAATCGGGAAACGTGGAGACGCACAAGACAGCCTAGGTTAACCAACGATTACTTCCGCATTTATGAGCGGCAGAGAAATCTAGGGTGGTCTTTTTTAGTGTCTAACCCATAACATCAAAAAATCGATGGTCATCAAATATTGCATGGTATGCACGTCCATAGTAGTGACATATTTGCACGCGCAACATAGTTAAAAGCGCCTTCGAGATTCAAAATGTTTGCAGAGGCGGGGCTGAACCTGTTTGAAGTTTGACAGATTAGCACACGTGAGATAACTTCGTTTTTCAAGATAATGGATTGGTTAGAATTGGTCAGAGGGCGGTGATTTTTCACGATTTGAGCTATAACTAAGCACATAACCTGCTCCCGACCAGGTTTGGTTGCGAGCATAAGATACCATGGTGATACAGCGACGCTAAAACAAATCCACTTTCGTATGACAGCATACCCTGGCTTTGAGCGCAACATACCTCGCTAACCCACTAATCGAGATTCGTAGTATACCCCACAGGTTTGAGATGCAGCGTAAATTGCCATGGCAGCATACCTCGGTTAAAACCTATCCACCTTTCGTAGTACGGGTTAACCGGGAAGTTACGCCACACGTGATCAACTTACTCTCGAAGTTACCCAGCTAAGCCAGTAACCCCGCTTCGTAGTACAGGCCCCTCGTGAAGTGCTGTCCCAATCCCAAATACCTATCTGAGCCTATGTGGCCTCACACACTCACTCACTTAGCACCTGAGATCAATTAAGTCTGTGAGTCTTTATTTCTTAGTCTTTAGGGCTGACATTGGGATTGGGCCAATGAATACAAATATCTTGGTATCTGGCTGGATGACAATCTCACATTTAATTACCATATAGCCATCCTAGAAAAACATGTAAATGTTTATTTAGGCCTACAAAGGTGCTGTTGGGAAATTATCAGGTTATTTCAAACATGCTTGTTTGGAATTATGGTCCCTATAGCCTACCCAGGGGGCAAAACCCCCTTTTTTAGGGAAATCAGACATGGGCTGCTGTAAAAGGTTGTCATACAAAAATAAAATCTAGGGTGTCCCAGGATCACAACCTGGGTGGACAACCCGGTCAATAAGCTGTTGTTTGTGTGTTATCACTCTCTTTATGCCCCATTATAAGTCTATGGACGAATATTTTATTGGGTGAATAGGATAAAAATGTTAACAGATATTAATAAAAAAAATTGTGGGAATAGATATTTAGTAGATATTCCCACAAAAAATCCTTAGATGATACATTAAGGCAATACTTTTTTGTATTGCAAGTTTTCTGAAATACTACAGTATAGATTAGGCTCAGCCTAGGTTGTTTCTTACTGTATTTACCCATTAGGTACAACACTGCGGTCAACTCAGCCGCCGTTCGTTTAGCCGTCACTTAGGCTACCTGATCTTTTAAAGGAATACGCCACCCAAAAATGAAATTAAGCCAGTCTCGGTCACCCCCAGAGTTAGAACAGTGAAAAAAACCTAGTTAAAATCCGTCCGGGCATTGTCCTGCTTTGGGAGCAGCGTTTTTAGCTTTAGCTTAGCACAGTTGCTGTAAATGAAGGGTGTCAGTTAGCACGTCCTCCAAAAAAGTGACTGAGACATCTAATTTTTTTTTCTAAATATATCTTGTGAGACGTGTGTTCAGAACGAGTACAAATCATACTGTTAAATCAAACAAGGCTATTACCTGGGCAGATATCTACTTGGAACTATATTCAGCCTCATCACAGGCGAAGCACAGCTAGTCTCACGTAACCATAGCACGTAGCACTTGAAAACTCCTAACTTCCTGATTCGACTGGAACTTCACGGGATGGGATTCAAGTGCTGCTGCTTGAGAACTTTGCGCCTATTTAGCGGTGCTTCGCCTGTGATGAGGCCGAATATAGTTCCAAGTAAATATCTGCCCAGGTAATAACCTCGTTCAATTTTGCATTATGATGTCCTTCTCCAGTCACTGTCCATACATTTCTGTGGAAGGTCCCTTCCTGAGCTGCTCAGGACTTATTATGGACTAGTGACTGGAGAGGGACAGGCAGATTGTGTGGGGCTACCCATTCTACATCGCTGCTTGAGTCATGTAATGCGGAATGCCAAAGACCTGTGCAGAAAGCAGTGAGTGTTCATCACAACACTGAGAATCTTATTCACAATGTTAAATGTATCATACTAATTAAAAATCTATAATCATTTTGCAACCTTTCTTTCTTTGCAGTGCATTAAACCATTATGACCTGGCCATGCACGTCATTGGCCTAATGACACAGGCTACATCTCTGCAGGAGCTTGACGAGGTGGTGGTCAGTGCTACTGTAGTTTTCTCCAGCCCCTGCAATGGGAATGTTGAGGTACATTTTAGGAAGCTGCAGGTCTGATTTGGGACCTTCTCCATTTGAGCACCATTTTCAACAATTAGTACAGGAAATCGATGTTGAGAAAGATGGTGCTCCAAATATTTATTATTGTTCTACATTCATTTCCACACTGGTCCGCTACCTCCTCCCCCAAGCTCCACTGTGGAGTGGACTTCTGTTGGGTTAGTACTGTAATGTAATAGCCTGTATGCTGGGAGCAGCCCTCCATAACTGTGTATTTGTTATTTTTAATTTATTTAGGAAGCTCTAACAATGCTGAATATACATTTGAATGACATTGATTCATTTGACATTCTTGGGCTGCATTATTGTTTCTGTGCCATGTGCATATGGCCAACTGGTGCCCTGTTTGTCAATAATGTACTATTCCAATACAGCAATTGAACGTTTCGTACTCTTCTGTCAGGTGACCTGGGACGCCACGGTACGGGTCCAGTGTATGTTGAGCTTACTGAAAGATATAAACGAGTGCAACGTAAAGCTACACAGGTATATTCATCAATGCAATGTAATCATATGGCTCATATCCTCCGGTGAGAATGAGGATTGGAAAAGTTGAACTAACATTATGCCCAATGAAATATTGTTCAAGAATGTTTATGTTTCAATCCAGAACTACACTAGTGACAACTGGACCCAGGGCATTATGGAGAAGAGCCAGTGGGACCTCAAGCACATCAGGTTCAAGAGGAGAAGGCTGACTAGGGTGGATGACTTTGTCATCCGATACAAAGCAATCCTTAACGGCCTCCTGAGGGAGTTTAATGACTCGAAAAAGACAGGGCAGAAGGTGAAACATAATGCACCCCCCCCCCCCCATATATTTTATGGAGCATCAACAATAATACAACACATCCACAATGGGACTGCAGAATAATGTAAAAGCTTATAATTGACATAATATACATCCCACCCACTTGTCTCTGAGTAAAAAAAAGGGTAACACGAACCACTATAAAAGAAACGTATAATGTCATTATTTTCAAACATAATGACGGCATGTATCACTTGTTTCAACATTTGTGATTTAGCAAAATAGTCATACATCATTAAATTGCCTCAACTATCCTTTTGTTTTTGTTTTGTAGAGACATCGAGTTGACACGGAGACATGGAAAAAAACTTGTACATACAGGAAAAGGGGCCTGTATGTGGAACCCACACGACACGAAACGACACACGACACATGGCACAAAAACAGTACATTGTTGTGTTAGTAAAATGAACAGTACAGCATGTTTACAATGTAATACATCCACACATAAGCTTGATGTTTCTTCATTTTGGATTAATATTTCACTTTGCTGTCTTTTCTTGTCATGTGAACCCTAAGCCCCAACAGACACCCCCAGGGCCATCCTCTCCGGACTGCACTCACCTGTCCACAGAGAGAGATCTGCATGAGGAAGCTGCAGAGGATCTCCAACAGTGGGGTATACTACGAATCTCGCTGAACATAACCAAGCTTTCTTAGGATAACCTGGATCGCTAAAAACGAAAGTCGCAATAAGAGTTGAGTGGTACTACGAAACTCACTCACGGATGGATTTATCAAACTAGGCTTTCAGCTCAGATCTGTGTGCGTTCTCGTGGTTGGGGTGACTTTGACCAATTGGGAAACGTGGAGACGCACAAGACAGCCTAGGTTAACCAACGATTACTTCCGCATTTATGAGCGGCAGAGAAATCTAGGGTGGTCTTTTTTAGTGTCTAATCCATAACATCAAAAAATCGATGGTCATCAAATATTGCATGGTATGCACGTCCATAGTAGTGACATATTTGCACGCGCAACATAGTTAAAACCTTCGAGATTCAAAATGTTTGCAGAGGCGGGGCTGAACCTGTTCAAAGTAGATTAGCACACGTGAGATAACTTCGTTTTTCAAGATAATGGATTGGTTAGAATTGGTCAGAGGGCGGTGATTTTTCACGATTTGAGCTATAAGTAAGCACATAACCTGCTCCCGACCAGGTTTGGTTGCGAGCTTAAGATACCATGGTGATACAGCGACGCTAAAACAAATCCACTTTCGTATGACAGCATAGGCTACCCTGGCTTTGAGCGCAACATACCTCGCTAACCCACTAATCGAGATTCGTAGTATACCCCACAGGTGAGCATTTCTCAAAGTACAGACAAAGCTGTTACAGGGAAGGAAATAGGACAGAGGCGTAGCCTTCTATTACAAAAGTTAATAATACAACTAGTGTTTACAATGTAATACGGCCATACAAGATTGGTTAACTGTGATAACGTCTTAAAATAAAGAACTTCCAGTTGTCCATTTCATTTCAGGATCTTTATTGTACCGAAGGCTACACAAACTTAACTTGCCAATCTTTACTATTTACTCTACGCATCACGGAACATGTCATCAGCACATGTCATCAGTTCTAAGAGTCCACCCTAACCTCTAGTGGCGTGGGGTGGTACTGCATGACCTTACATTAATAGTCAGGATACTACATCCCTCCCCCCTTAAAGGGATAGTTCGGGTTTTAAGACACGAAGTTATATGGGTTCCCCGTCAGCAACGTTGTGCATCAGCACTGACTTGCCCCGCAACAGCGTCCTGTGAGCCGAGATCCAGCCGGTTTTTGATGCTGAAGAAAGTAGTCCGGCAAGTTTCTGGGGTCACGAAAGTAAAGTGTTTTTCTTCTCAAAACCATATGCGTTCAAAAGAGTGATATATTTGCACCACAAAAACGTTGTCCAGGAAAAATTCAAACCTCGTTATCACTTACTTATTTTTCGCGATTCCTATCACTGCGCGCTACTGACAGCTGGACAACGTTTTTGTGGTGCAAATATATCACTCTGTTGAACGCATATGGTTTTGAGAAGAAAAACACTTTACTTTCGTGACCCCAAAAACTTGCTGAAGAAAATAGTCCGGCATCAAAAACGATCAAAAACCGGCTGGATCTCGGCTCACAGGACGCTGTCGGGGGGTAAGTCAGTGCTGATGCACAACGTTGCTGACAGGGAACCCAAAAAATACAACTTAAAAATACTTAAAACCCGAACTATCCCTTTAAGAGTAAACTACTCGGGTGAGCTTAACCATTAACTGTCACCTTACACAATTACCATACTGGGATACCATAACAGTGAAATTGCAAATATGCCATACTGTATCAATAACCTAGACACTCTTAAAGAATGAAACACTGTTATAATGTCTCTCAAAGGATAAATGTCTACAACTTAACAATAAATTCCATGTCTATGGCAACGTTCACAAGTGTTTTTCTTTTTTCTTTTTTTTTTTTCTTTTTACATAACATCATTGAAACAATGAACTATCTAGGAAGGTGGGTGGACTACCATCCTTCCAGTGAATCCCAGAGCGCATTCTTGCTCTTACTTGAGGGATTTCACTACTGCCTTACAAAGTCTTTCAGGTAATCTGGAGTCTGTCTGGTGCGTTCCTGGTGCGCTCCGAGCGGCACAGCACCAGTGATGGTTCTGCTCTCGCCTCTGGTGAATTCCCAGCTGAAGGTTGAACCTGGGCTGTCTCCGTCTGGG
Organism: Sardina pilchardus; assembly: GCF_963854185.1. Taxonomy (NCBI): domain Eukaryota; kingdom Metazoa; phylum Chordata; class Actinopteri; order Clupeiformes; family Clupeidae; genus Sardina; species Sardina pilchardus. The sequence continues at coordinate 1,168,275 of NC_085003.1, read as the reverse complement.
CTGACTCAATCACTTCCCCTCCTACTGAAGTTGGAACGACAGAGTCTGTAGGCAAGACCTCCGCGGCTTCCTCTGGAAACGGAAGACTGTAACCCCGCATTCACACTGTCTCCGTCCGTCAACGGATCTCATTCACTTTGCATGGGGCAGACTCGAAATGCATTGTGGGTCCGTCCGTCGCTTCAGCTCCGTTGCCTCCGTCAAGAAAGTTGAGAAATGTTCAACTTTTCAGGCAGCGACGGATCCGTCAGCCAATCAGATCACGTGTATGCAAATACACATACGGCAGATCCAACCTCCGTGATCCGTTGACGGACGGAGACAGTGTGTACGCGGGGTAAGGCTCCACCGTCACCTCTGGACTGGATATGTCGCTCAATGTTGCATGCCGTTTCCGGATCTGGTCAACATGACGCCTCATGATGCGTCCATCTCCTGTCCGTACTGTATAGGATACAGGCCCTGTGTTCTCATCTACAACCGCTGGTATCCACTTGGGTCCATGGCTGTAGTTACGAATGTAAACGTCATCACCAGAAGTAAAACTCCTCCACTTACTGTGTGTGTCATGATTAGGGATGTAACGGTATGAAAATTTAACCCTACGGTTATAGTGACCAAAATTATCACGGTTTTCGGTATTATCGCGGTATTTTAAAAATTGTGTGTACAATATGTTAAGAAAGCGCTGATGGGTGTAGACAAGCTGAAATATTTTAGTTTAAAAAAGTGTTTCTTACATTAAAAATATAGGCAAACCCTTATTACCTTCAGCAGGATACCGATCATTCACAGCAGTGGCAATCCTAGTCTCTGCTCAACCCTCCACACACACAGAAAATGGCTTGTCTTGTTTCTATTGCATATTTTGAATTCATAAACTTTATATATTTTGCTAATAGTTTAGAATATGTTAGGATCTGCATAATTACTTATAGCTAAAAATATTCAGTAATTTGAATACTTCATATTGATTTTTAAACTATTACACTTGTCTTTAATGGCATTACAGGGGTGTTGTGTCTAATTGAGAGCCTGTCACTTTAAGAGATACGTGAAGTAGCCTAATTATACAGTATTAACCTTCATTCAGTTTTAGGAAAGTAGTCACGCATAGTTCAAGGATATCCGTTTTCATTGAATAAAATGTATGTTCAAAAAATCAACAAGTCAAAGAAAATATTGCTGGGATCATAGAAAAGATAAGTGTCTGCAATGTTAACTTCTATGATTTTGGTGAGCACTAGGCTACTGTACATTAGCCTAATGATAGACATGACGCGTGAGCTAACGGGATAGTTGATGGAAAAGATTGCCAATAGGCTGTGTAGCTTTTTTCGGAAATTGAATTAAACACTACAGTAGGCCTAAATGAACTAAATTCCATAGCCTACTGTAGGTAGGTTACCGTGGCATTGTGCTCACTTTTTCCTTGGTTGGAAATGTTGGCTGCTTATAGCTTAACTTATGATTTGGAGTTTCGTATATCTGTTATATCCAATGAGTGACACCCAGCGCTCAACATAAAACTTACGGCATTCTCCTGAGTCCTGATCACGTTAGTGGAATAGCCTAGATTTAATGTGAACGTGTAGTAGGCCTACATAAAAAGACGCAGAGTGGCTACATGATACAGCGCACGTTTTGGGGTGAAAATGTTGCACCCTTTAAAAGCAGGTGTAGCCTTATCCGAATCAGGGTTAAATCCATCAATTAGAAAACAGAATTAGTAAGGTAAACTTGTGTAAACTTGTTTCATAGTAGCCTTCCAGCTTGTGTCAAAAGCAGGCTCGGATGAAGCTGGGAGGAATTAAACACGCGGTAACCACACCGTAGTATCAACCGTGATAATAATGATATTCGAAATGAACGCGGTAATTGTTATCATCAACATTTTTATCATGGTTTACCGTCACACCGGTAATCGTTACATCCCTAGTCATGATGTTCTTTCTGCTTGAGTTGTTTCTTCCGAATCTTTGACTTCACATCAGGCAGTAGAAGATCCAATGTTGAACGCAGCCTTCTGGACATGAGCATCTCAGCTGGTGACAATCCGGTAGTAGTTTGTGGTGTAATTCTGTAATTGAACAGAAATCTTGAGATCCTTGTTTCTAAAGTGTCTCCTTTTGTTTTCTTTAATCCTCGTTTGAATGTCTGAACGGCTCTTTCCGCAAGGCCGTTGGACGCCGGATGGAAAGGTGCAGATGTCTTGTGCTGTATGCCGTTCTGCATCAGGAATGTCTCAAACTCTGGACTTGTAAAGCAAGTCCCATTGTCAGATACTATTAACTGCGGTAGACCATGTGTGCTAAAGCACTGTCTTAGCTTTTCAATAGTAACTTGACTGGTTGCACTGTTTGTTTGATATACATCAATCCACTTGGAGTGTGCATCGACAATAACAAGGAACATCTTACCAAGGTGAGGACCTGCATAATCAATATGCAGTCTGCTCCAAGGTGTCTCCGGCCACTCCCATGGATGAAGCGGCGCCCCAGCTGGACATTTACTGTTTTCTTGACAGGTGTGGCAGGACTGGACTTCCTTTTCGATATCGGAATCCATCCCTGGCCACCACACATACGAGCGTGCTAAGCCCTTCATTCTGGAGATACCTGGGTGCGTATCATGCAGCTGTTTCAAGATGCCGTCCCTTCCCTTCTTCGGAACAACCACTCTCGCCCCCCAGAGTACACATCCATCTCTAACACTAAGCTCCAGCTTCCTCTGGCTGTAGGGTTTGAATGCTGTGTCGACCTCGTTTGGCCATCCCTTCAGACACCAGAGTAGTACTTGAGAAAGTGTCTCATCTTTGGTCGTCCACTGCTTCACTTGAGCTGTCGTGATTGGTGGATCTTCCAATACATCCAGCATAAGGACTTTCTCTGTGTCATCCTCTTCATCTGTTTGTGGCAGAGGCAACCTGCTCAACGCGTTGGCGTTTGCGTGTTCCTTGCCTGGTTTGTAAATGATTTTATATTCATAAGCTGTCAGCAGTGTTGCCCACCGTTGCACTCTCGGTGACCCCATCTGCGGAACAGGCTTCTTTTCATGGAAAAGCGATATTAGCGGTTTGTGGTCGGTGCTGATTGTAAATGTTCGCCAATAGATGTACTTATGGAACCTCTTAATGCCGAACTTGATGGCTAACCCCTCTTTATCAAGTTGCGAATATCACTTCTCGGCTGGTGTCAGTGTGCGCGACATAAAGCCTAATGGTTTCTCGCTGCCATCTTCCATGACATGAGACAGCACGGCGCCTACTCCATATGGTGAGGCGTCGCATGCCAACACCAAGTCTCTGTCTGCTCTATAGTGACTCAGGACTTTGGCTGATTTCAGCATCTGTTTGGATGCTCGGAAAGCATCTTCCTGCTCTTTGTTCCAGGTCCATTGAGCCTCTTTTCTCAGTAATTGATGAAGCGGTGCTAAGTGTGTAGCCAGGTTTGGAAGAAACGTATTAGTAGTTCAGCAGACCAAGGTATGCCTTTAACTCAGTCACAGTGGTTGGCGTTGGGGCCTCTTCGATGGCTGTCACCTTGGTTTGTACAGGGTGCAGGCCTTCTGCATTGATGATGTGACCTAAGTACTCAACCTCATCTTGTAAGAATGCACACTTTGCGTCTGTGAAGTCGCAGGCCGGCTTCTTTTAATCTCTTGAGCACCTCATCCAGCGTGCTCAGGTGCTCTGCTTCATCTTTCCCGGTCAGTAAAATGTCGTCTAAATACACAGCTACTCTAGGCAGGCCTTGTAACAAACTTTCCATTGTTCGCTGGAAAATTGCCGGAGCGGAAGATACTCCGAAAGCGAGCCTATTGTAGGTGAACAGGCCACGGTGAGTGTTTACTGTTACAGTGGGTACGGGTTGAGAATGCACCTTCTCCCGCGGGACTCCCGAAGAGATCCCGCAGTGCGTCAAGCCGATTTTTTTCGAGGCTAAGGCAATGTACCCAAACAACCACCAGGTGGCAGAAAGTTTCAACTGCATTTAATGATGAAGACCGCATATCCGTCAATAGTCGACTCCTTAATCTCATTGAATCATTAAAATGAAGGTGATGACTGGCGAAATTATTCAAACGACACTTCAATGAACCATTGTTGAAATGAATGAAAATGGTTATAGAAATCGCCTACAGCCAGCGTTATAAGAAATATATAAGTAATAGTCAAAGTCTTCTTCCGTAGGCCTATTAAACAGATAGCCTACGGGACGCTCTTTGTTCCGTAAGCTATTTTAAGGAACTACTCAATGCACACACACTGGGTAAACTGGCGCGCTACAAACATTAAAATGTCAAATCATATTTATTTCTCTTTGTCGCCATGATATTGGGGGAAACGCGGAGAGGCGAGATGGTCAGTCCTCGTATTTGTTCTTCGCGTTTCGTTATAAGAAATATATAAGTAATAGTTAAAGTCTTCTTCTGTATTAAACAGATAGCCTACAGGACGCTCTTTGTTCCGTATTTTAAGGAACTACTCAATTCACACACACTGGGTAAACTGGCGCGCTACAAACATTAAAATGTCAAATCATATTTATTTCTCTTTGTCGCCATGATATTGGGGGAAACGCGGAGAGGCGAGATGGTCAGTCCTCGTATTTTTTCTTCACGTTTCGTTATAAGAAATATATAAGTAATAGTTAAAGTCTTCTTCTGTATTGAACAGATAGCCTACGGGACGCTCTTTGTTCCGTATTTTAAGGAACTACTCAATGCACACACACTGGGTAAACTGGCGCGCTACAAACATTAAAATGTCAAATCATATTTATTTCTTTGTCGCCATGGTAGACCTATTGGGGGAAACGCGGAGAGGCGAGATGGTCAGTCCTCGTATTTTTTCTTCGCGTTTCGTCATAAGAATATGTAAGTAATAGTTAAAGTCTTCTTCTGTATTCTCTGCCACATTCGACAACAGCATTCAAGTTCCTTCTCAGCACGATGACGTGACTTTGCTTGCTGTTGGCCCAGAACAACATGCTCGAATTCACCAACAGAGTCGCGGCAACGTTGGTAGATACGGATGCCTGCTCTTCAGAGCCATCACCACAAAGGAGCACTACAGAGCCTGGTGCAAAACCACCAACTGGGATGGATCGAAGGGCAAGCAAGCACTGCCACACAACGTCAAGACCTTTGTGTTGTCAACACTAAGCAGAAAGTTTCCTACGATGGGGAGAAGTGGCCGCAAGGACTGCATCGATAAGATCAACGAATGCCTTCGCAAGCCCCGAAACCCTGGCGATACATTTTCTTTCCTTTAATTCAATAAAACATTGTTTATCTGAAGAACTTTTCCGAGGTTGTCTTGTCTACCAAATCCTAAACTTAAATAGAGTAAACATTTTATCTTATGAAAAAACTCTTAGGGGGAACAGTTAGGCAGCCCTTCCTCCATTATCGTAGTAGGACTATAGGCAATTTATTAGAGGGGTCAAAAAAAACTCATAAAGTAGGCTAGACTAAATGTGTCACTTTAGTGATTGGCTCTTTCAAATGCAAATTAGGTGGATGGTAGTGATGCGCGGTTCAGCCCATCACCCGCGGATATCCGCGGGTTTACCCGCGGGTCGGGCGGATTTGGGTAGGCCTAATAGTTTTTTCTAAATATTGCGGGTGGGTCGGGTCAAAAAAGTAAAAATGCACATTTCTCACTTGTTAACTTCCGACATATTAGGTGGCGATGCGCCTGCAATACAGGAGGTGTGGTCGAGCGCAAAACATAATTTCTCCTAAATTCAGCACCCAATTGCGCCATGCGTGACTGACTGAAAAAGTCAATCGCGCATTCGCTACTTTATGGACATGGAGCCTAATGATCTGGGATATCGAAGGTTGTGCACAATGCGAGAACACCTCGCTTCTGTCATAGGCTACACGAATAAACAGCTGTGCTTGTTAAATGCTTGGCAGTGTTAAACGCAAAAGTAGGCTAGCCTATGAAGTTGCAAGGGGAAATATGAATGGAAACTTGTTATGAAGATGAGATTTAACACTAGCTATGTCTAGGCTGCAGATTATGAATGGTGTGGAGGAGCGCAGATTGTCAAAATGACCGATCATTGTAACCCGCTGTTGTCCTCATGTGGGCTAATTAGGCTAGGAAAGACGTTAAATGCGTTTTTTCCTTTCCGCGGGTCGGGTCGGATTTGGGTCACAATTCGAACATATTTTTGCGGATTGGGCGGGGCGGTTTGGATCTCCTGAAAAGTCGGGTTGGGGCGGGTTTTAAAAAAAGCCCACCCGCGCATCACTAGTGGATGGGCTTTTGAATGGGCCTGCTGCAGGTGAGAGGACAAATCCTAAGAATTTATTGTTTTTAGAAAGTGCCATTATCATTGCCATATTCTCTTAAAACATAGGTTATATATTTGAAAACGAGTTGATTAAAGGCTTCTAATGGTGTTTCTATAATATGATAAAAGCAGAGATTGAGATGTGTGTTTGGAACAGTTTTTCAAATCCCCCGGGGATATTTAGACTCCAGGGTGTTAAGCACTCATTCACAACTGTCCCATCGCTAAATGCTCTCTTGTGTTGCCTAGTATACCTGTCGTAGTGTGCTTTTAATTTGATAGGCCTAATTATTATCTCCGCCAAGGATATAACAAAGTCTATGGATTTGCTATCCAGTAGCCTAATAATTAGGCTATGTGCCACGTCCGATTTCGCAAGTGGTGTAGTAGGCTACATTTAAAAATCGACAGCCGCCTGTGAGATTCATTTCATGAAGAGCAATTGTCTTGTGCGATCATTCCCCCTCCCCCACACTCGTCTAACCAGTTCACTACATTATAGCCTATATGCGGCACTGAGGACGACACTTGAGCCCGACACTATGTCAATGTAAAAATGTGTGTGAGTGCGCGCTGAACCACGAATTAACATATTAACTTTTCTTTTCAGCAGACATCGCAAACATAAAATGAATCTCAAAACAGAAAGTCTTTCATTTTTTTTAATAAATCGATGCATTTTGTTCTGATGATTTCCGGAGAGGTGCCTCGACTGGGTTTCGAACCCCGGTCGCTGGCGTAGGCTACGACTCCTGTGCTTCAACCACTTGCGCCACAGTTGGATGTGAAATTTAACAGGCTTTATTCGGCAGATGTACTTGAAACGCCGATCAAAAGTTCTGACATGTTAAACTGACGTTAGTTATTAATTCACCACATGATAACATGCTGTCATATAGCTTGACGCCCAGCAGCCTATGGTAGTCTATGCCTATCTCTGAATCAACATGAACATGCATACGATACATACGTTGCTAGAAACTTATTTTGCGGAGCTAGGCCTGCTAGTCGATGGTTACAATGAATTACACTCACTGCCCTATCGCATATCTGACCATCCATTGTTACAATGTTACAAAATGCGCGATCTTCTCCATGCATGTAGCCTACGGTTATAAGTAAAGTGACAAGCATAGGCATGTATTAAAGAGATTTCTGTTAAATACATTTTATTTTCAGTCGTCAAAAGTGGTGGGGACAAAATCTGTGATAAGTGCTGGCTACCCAGCGTCGCCGTTAAAATGAACATGCCTCCGTTTTAAAATAGCCTACACATTTCTAAGTATTCCTAGCATGTAAATGTTGCCAAAATGTCCATCTTGTCCATCTCTTTCGTCTTCGCCTTGACGTTGACAATAATAGCCTATTCACGGAAATGCGGTCTTGTAACCGTAATGAATTCATGAATTAATCTAAGGTTGCCTTTCGAGTATTTCAGGTTGAATTGAAGGCTATTTCCTTCTGATAGGCCTATATGTTTCTAAAACCATTTTCATTCATTTCAACAATGGTTTATTGAAACGTCGTTTGATTAATTTCGCCAGTCATCACTTTAATTTTAATGATTAAATGAGACGGATATGCGGAGCATTTCTCTCCCTCTCCATTGACCAAAACGTTGCTCTGGCATCTCTGCTGGACTGACTGAGTTATAGGCTACGTCGAGTGAGAGAGCTGTGAGGTAGGCTGTAAACATTGGAAAACTCTGCAACTGCAATCTAACATGCCGAGCGTCATGTCTCTTTTCTCCGCTTGTCACCAGCGCGGTGTCCTCGGGTTTTTCCATGAGCCGAACCTTCATATTATTAGGGCGGTCTATGTTGCCCCCTTGCGGTTGCAGTTTTCCCGATGCTTCGGGAGTCCCGATGTGCGGGAAAGAAAGGAGCATTCTCAACCCGTACCATCTGTAGGTATTTCTTGGATTCGTCATCCATCACAATCTGTTGATACGCATGACTTAAATCAAGCTTGGAGAACTGTTTCCCTCCTGTAAGTGTGTTAAACAAGTCTTCCACACGGGGAATAGGGTATTGCTCTAGCGAGGAGGCGCTATTTACAGTCAGTTTGTAATCGCCACAAATCCTGACAGAACCATCCGGTTTCAGGACAGGTACGATGGGTGCTGCCCATTCAGCATACTTGACTGGTTCTATAATGTTCTCCCTCAGTAGTCTCTCTAACTCCTCTTCTACTTTCGCCCTCATGGCATACGGAACTGAGCGGGGCCGGTAGAACTTAGGACAGGCTTCAGCAGACACTCTAATTGTTGCTTTCATGCCTTTCAACATGCCTAACTCTTCTTTGAAAACATCTTCATGCTTTGAGAGCACATGCTGTAGCCCTGAGTCTCTGTTCTCACATGTTTTATCTCGTCCCACTTCAGCTTTAGAGTCTCTAGCCATCCTCTTCCTCACAAGCTAGGTCCAGTACCCTTTACTACCACTAGGGGCAATGTTTTGACTTGCTGTCGTGCATAGGTCACTTCCTCATCTGCTACTCCCACTACTTTAATTTTCTCTCCTGTATAAGACCTCAGTGAAAGTTTAGTCTTCTTCAGCTGTGGACGTGTGTTCTCTTTCCACATCTTATGAAATGTTGTCTCATTCATAACACTCACACTGCATCCTGTGTCAATTTCGAAATTCACTTTCTTCCTGTTTACTTCCACGTTTACTTCGAACGGCTTAATTCTCTTTATTGAGGTTTCTGTTTTAATGCAGGCTAATGTGAATGCTTCTTCCTCCGAAGAATTACTGCTATCCTGCCTCTCACATACATTGTGTGCTCCTTGTGAACGCGCACGCCGCTCCTCTCTGTGTGGATTCTTTTCATTATGACCGCCGCTAGCGTAGCTAGCGAAGCGGTCATATAGTTGTTGTCAAAGTTTTTTTTTTTTTTTTCTTTTTTCTTTTTTCCCGTCATTTTTCGTCAACGATTCCCGGGGCACCGTAACACCGGAGCGCATGAAACTTGGTGGGCATGTAGCCCCAGTAGAGTTCTATGGAAAATTTTCGTTTCGTCCCCGGGGGTCACTCCACCCCCGCGCTGCCCCCGCCCGAAGCCCAAAAATGACAGTTTTTCCTACATAACTACCTGAACCGTGGCACCGAGGATGACAAAATGTTTATGGTATGTTGTTCTCTAGAGCTTGCATCAACTTAGCTTATAACCAGTCATTTGTGATTTGCCCCCCCATCGTAAAAATTGAAAATGCAATGTAATATTGCTTTAATTGCCCCTATCTTCAGATGAGATGTTATGAACTGCACCAAATTTCATGTGTATGATTAACCTGACACCCTCTGGGAGTATGCCAAGTTTTGTGGAATTTCATCCATGGGGGGCTATAAAATAAATGGATTTATGTGTACATTCAGGACTGTATACCCATCGGCCAGTAGATGGTGGTATTATCTGGAGTCTAAATCCCCCCCTGGGGATTTCAAAAACTGTTCCAAACATCTCAATCTCTGCTAGTTTTTGTCCTAGAAACATATAAGTGACACCATTAGAAACCTTTAATCAACTAGTTTCCAAATATGTTTTAAAAGAGAATGGTTGCTCTGGGTGCAACAAACATGCAGGAACACACACACACACACACACACATAAATACACACACACACACGCATACCTACACACACACGCACCACTACATACACACATGTACATAAAACATTATACAAACACATGCACAAACACGCCCACACGCATGCACACATACACCCTTACACACACACACACACACACACACACCTACACACACACACACACACACATGCACACACACATCTTTGAGTACATTTTGTGAGACCACCGGAGCTGAGAAGTGAGTGTGTGTGTGATGTACTATAGTGTGTGGGTGCGTTTCTGTGTGCCCATCTGTGTGTTTGCATGTGTGTATATGTGTGTATGTGCATGTTCTGTGTGTGTTCTCTTTCTTTCTCTCTCTCTCTCTCTCTCTCTCTCTCTCTCTCTGTGTCTGTGTTATCTGTGTGTATTCTGTGTGTGTTCTCTCTTTCTCTCTCTGGGTGTGCCTGTGTGTGTGTGTTTGTGTGTGTGTGTGTGTGTGTGTGTGTGTGTGTGTGTGTGTGTGTGTGTGCGAGTGTGTGTGTGTGAGTGTGTGCCTGTGTATGTGTGTGTGTGTGTGTGTGTGCACACGCGCGCATGTGAGTGTGTGTGTGTGTGTGTGTTATCTGATATTGGAGTGACAGTGACGGCAGAGAACACAGTGAACATATACTCAGAGACACATTAAACACACACACAAGCAGACACACACTCACACTAGACAGAGAAGCACTCATACACAAAAGCAAGCGCACACATGCACACACTCAAACATACATAAAAGTTGCAGTAGGGATGGAGTAGGCGATGGAAACACAAGCGTGATTGATATTTGCGGAGAAAATGTGCAGGACTGAGCGGCGGTCATATTGTGTATCGCTTTGCGGTACATCTAGTTTAGTTGCGTGCTTCCTTTACTTTTATTTCGACAAGCCTTGGCGATATGGCCTACTTTTCCACAACTGTGACACTTTGCCTCTTTAAACTTGCACTCGAATGCACTGTGTTGTTTCCCGTGACAACGGTAGCACTCTCTCTTTTTCCAATCTCCCTTTCTCTCTTTTCCCTCCGTTTTCACGCTGTTGCATGCTAACGGTGCTTTGGTTTGCAAGTCTTGAACATTTTTACTAGCAGCCTCAGCAGCTACAGCAATCTTAAATGCCTTCTCAAACGTCAAGTCAGTTTCGGACAGTAAACGTCTTTGAATCCTATCATCATTGACACCGCATACCAGACGATCTCTTAACATTTGCTCCAGTGTAGTGCTAAAGTTACAATTATGAGCTAGTCTCCTCAGCTCAGCTATGTATGAACTGACAGTCTCACTAGGCTGGCGGGAACGCGAGTCGAATTTGTACCTCTGCACAATCTCGCTCGGTTTAGGATTGAAGTGGTTCTTCATTAAAGTAGCAATCTGGTCATATGTTTTAGAACTGGGCTTTTCCGGACTCACCAGGTTCCTTATGAGCTACATTAACTAATTAGTGTGCTTGCAAAAGCACACTATTGTTATCCGTGCGTTTCATATTATCCTTATTATTTATCTTAAGTCCAACTTTTGTCTCCCTATCTTGTCCTAGGAATTTGGAGCTAGAGACGTCGTTCCACCTCTCACACGTGTGTCCTGATGCGAGGATGGTGGCTTGTATACAGCTTTTCGATACGACTCGTCGTTCTCCCGTTATTCCAGTTTTTCCGGTCAATTTTTTCTCATAGGAATGAATGGAAAAGCGATTTTTGAGTGCTGATGCCCACACCTTTTTCCACCTGTAGCCCAAACCGTAAGACATGAAGTCATGAAATTTGGTATGCTGATAGAAGAGCCTACCCTGATTGACACCACCAGGTTTCATGCTCGCCACTGTCACGCCCTAGCGCCACCAACTGGTCAAAGTTGGAAAACACGTTCATGCCCGTAACGTTTGATCCGTATGGCCGATTTTGATAAAACTTATACCATTGGAATCCTCTGACTCAGCCAATTCCAATGAACCATATGACGTCATTTTCCGCCATGATGGATTTTCCCGCCATTTTTAATTTTGTTCAAAGTCAAAGTAAAGCTATCGTGATCTACAGACCAAGGCGAATCAACCGCCTTGATTTCGCCTTCATACGTCCAAGCGTTCGCCTGTGATAACCAATTAAATTCAGCGAGCGAAGCTGCCAAACAGGAAGTGCGCCTATCTTGGTAATGCTGTGACGTATGAAAGCCATATTTGGTGGGATGACTTGAGACCCCATCCAAAGCACCCCCAATAAATTTGGTGTTATTTGGTCTGTCAATGGCTCTATAATTAGCAAAAACGTGTGTGTTGGTGAATGTACACTATTAATCGGAATAGCTTAAATTGCTTAGGTCATGTCAGAGTGATTTAAGATACAATGTTGATATTTAAAAAATAAAAAATCAAGTTATTGCCATTCTTGTTAAACATACTGATGTAATTGTCACAGCACAGTATTGTTTTAACTCAGATTCACACAGTTTGATTACATCACGACAACTCTAATTGAACTCACACAATTTTTGATTGAATGACAGGGATTGTCCGCACCGGTACACTGAAGGTGTAACACAAGGCTTGTCCGCAACGGTGTCTCGTCCTGAGACTGATTAGTTCTTAGAGATGCCATGGCCCCTAGGGGCAAGTACGGACTTACTCGCTGTTGAATATACTCTGTGTTCATTTGCTATACTGGAAAATAAACGATGTTTCACTGTGACGGTGTGTTTTGGATGATTTGTATTGACCTGAGCATTCTGGGTAAATCACTCCCAAAGGATCATGTGACACCCCCACAAAGCCGGCGAAATACCGGAAGTAGAGCGGTGTGCGTGAGGCAACTAGGATTTTAATTAGAATGTATTCCTATGGAAATCGCAGTTACACTTTCAACAGTAAGTGTGTATATTTAGACTTCGAATTTCGTCACATATTTTATATCACAGCTACCTAAGAGTTTACCAAAGATAATGTCGTTGTCCGATTTCAATTTAATAAATGTTTCTGAATTTGGGGAGGTCTCATTATGGAGGCTGTGTTTTCCATGTATTCCTGTAGGAAAAGGTTGTGGCTTACACTTTCATAAGGTTTGTATATTTACACTTCAAATTTCGTTACACCATTTATATCATAGCCACCCTAAGGTTTAACAAAAATAACAACGTAGTCCAATGTTATTTTAATGCATTTTTCGGAATTTGAGAGGTCTAGTTATGAGGGTAGGTAAACTAACTGCAGTTCAAATGCTAATCGCGATTAGCATTTTGCTAATTGGTTTTAACTTTACAGAGGCTGTTTTTATACTGAATTGCAACTGCTGTTATGAAGACAGTTTGGAGCCTGGCAGACGTGAAGGCAGTGAGAGGTAATTAATTCATTGGCTGCCAGCAATTTTCAGTAGCCTGACTCTCGCCAGACCCTTGTAGTTCCGCCATGCTCCACCAGAGGCGTTTCGCTGAGCTCCACACAAGGGTCTGGACGCGAGGGCAATCCAAACCCCTGTGCCAGTGCTCAAAAAATGAGCAACCAATCAGGAGCGCCGAAGCGAGTGTTTGATTCAAATAACAATGGCGGCACGCAGCGAGGAGTCTTGTGCTGACATTGATTCTGCTATTTGAACCGTTTTGTCCGAATCTATCACGTATTCATTCTTTAAAAGATTAACAGAGAATAGTTTTTACTCTTCTTCCGACCGGGTTTGGCAAGAGCTTGAAGAAGCCTAGCACGTCATTCAAGATAACAGGCAAGTGGTTTATCAAATCACATGCGAGGATGTTTTACAAGGACCCGCCTTCAGAAATACATCTCCTATCGAGAAGTCCCAGATCCTTGTGTGAAGCAGACAGCGAACTATAGGATCTGGCGAAAGTCAGGTTAGATTTTCAGTGCAGAGCGCTCCATACTGCCAGACGTTTTACAGCATTTTGACTGTTTTTCCAAGATCCACCGAACGGTGAGCTTTATGACTATGTAAACACCGAAGGTACCAAATGAGAGTAGACTATCTTCTTTCACCAGGAAAAAACGGTTTGTTTCTATCGTTTTCCGTTCTTTAGTAATCGTCAGTAGAACATGGGTTAGTTTTGCTAAAAACACCTGTTTTTGACCAAAAAATTGTGAAAACAATCTTTTTGTGAAAATCAACTTTTTAACGTTATCTGGTCAGTCTCGTCAAGGTTGCTAGGGACTCTGATGGTCGTGTGGTAAATTTTCATGTACTGTAGGCCTCATGTGTTGCTGGGCAGGAGCAGAAGGATGATGACACACATACACACACACACACACACACACACACACACACACACACATATATACACACACACACACACACACACACACATGCACACACATACATACATACACACACACACAGCTGTGCGGTCATGTCCCGGTCATGAACCAGGCCCATTGTAGCCCCAGGGCTACTGTAGAGTAATTAAATCATTCAAGGGGCAGGCCAAGTGGCCTCATCCACGTATGATATCATTTTTATATTGATTGGAAGACAAGGGTCTCCTATTTACATAATGGGAAGACACTTGGGCAAGATTGGCCAGAAGTAAACAAAGGAGGTGTTGTGGGGACACTTAAAACCCCTCTCCCAAAGGGGGCCTCCTCAGAACGTGCGCACCTTCTCCCCAAGGCCTGGGTCGTGGACATCCCGCTGCAGAGGGCATCCATCATTCGTGACTCCTGCTCGGCAACACTTAGGCTCTGCTTGTTCAGAGTTGTGCCTTGGAGGACTCTGCGAATAAAGGCCACAAGCGGCTACTTCTCATCTCAGATCATTCTCCGCTGGTTTTTGTTCAGAGTGCTAAGTTAGATTTAAAGTTAAGTAAAAGTCTGTGGTTTTTTCCACGACATAGTTGGAGGTTCCTACCGAGATAAAGTTAGGACAGGGAAGCGTTCTGCCCCGGGAGAAAGGCCTTCCCTGGTGACAAAGGCGCCTTGGTGAGCATATTTGCTTTATTTATAATAACTTGTCATTGGGGTTGGCTAGATCTCGGGACAGGCGTATTCACCTGATCCTCAAAAAGAATTTTAAAAAGGAGAACTCTGGGGTAAGAAGTTGCTGACAAATTTTCATAGTTTTAGATTTTTTATCTTTTCAAGGTTTTAGGTTTCTTTATTCTTTTCAAGGTTTTTATATTTTTATCGAATTGATGCGATCTTCGATAACATTCTTATTTTTTCATGGTTTTAGATTTTTTATCTTTTCAAGGTTTTAGGTTTCTTTATTCTTTTCAAGGTTTTTATATTTTTATCGAATTGATGCGATCTTCGATAACATTCTTATTTTCTCATGGTTTTAGATTTTTTATCTTTTCAAGGTTTTAGGTTTCTTTATTCTTTTCAAGGTTTTTATATTTTTATCGAATTGATGCGATCTTCGATAACATTCTTATTTTTTCATGGTTTTAGATTTTTTATCTTTTCAAGGTTTTAGGTTTCTTTATTCTTTTCAAGGTTTTTATATTTTTATCGAATTGATGCGATCTTCGATAACATTCTTATTTTTTCATGGTTTTAGATTTTTTATCTTTTCAAGGTTTTAGGTTTCTTTATTCTTTTCAAGGTTTTTATATTTTTATCGAATTGATGCGATCTTTGATAACATTCTTATTTTTTCATGGTTTTAGATTTTTTTTATCTTTTCAAGGTTTTAGGTTTCTTTATTCTTTTCAAGGTTTTTATATTTTTATCGAATTGATGCGATCTTCGATAACATTCTTATTTTTTCATGGTTTTAGATTTTTTATCTTTTCAAGGTTTTAGGTTTCTTTATTCTTTTCAAGGTTTTTATATTTTTATCGAATTGATGCGATCTTCGATAACATTCTTATTTTTTCATGGTTTTAGATTTTTTATCTTTTCAAGGTTTTAGGTTTCTTTATTCTTTTCAAGGTTTTTATATTTTTATCGAATTGATGCGATCTTCGATAACACTCTTATTTTTTCATGGTTTTAGATTTTTTATCTTTTCAAGGTTTTAGGTTTCTTTATTCTTTTCAAGGTTTTTATATTTTTATCGAATTGATGCGATCTTCGATAACACTCTTATTTTTTCATGGTTTTAGATTTTTTATCTTTTCAAGGTTTTAGGTTTCTTTATTCTTTTCAAGGTTTTTATATTTTTATCGAATTGATGCGATCTTCGATAACACTCTTATTTTTTCATGGTTTTAGATTTTTTATCTTTTCAAGGTTTTAGGTTTCTTTATTCTTTTCAAGGTTTTTATATTTTTATCGAATTGATGCGATCTTCGATAACATTCTTATTTTTTCATGGTTTTAGATTTTTTATCTTTTCAAGGTTTTAGGTTTCTTTATTCTTTTCAAGGTTTTTATATTTTTATCGAATTGATGCGATCTTCGATAACACTCTTATTTTTTCATGGTTTTAGATTTTTTATCTTTTCAAGGTTTTAGGTTTCTTTATTCTTTTCAAGGTTTTTATATTTTTATCGAATTGATGCGATCTTCGATAACATTCTTATTTTTTCATGGTTTTAGATTTTTTATCTTTTCAAGGTTTTAGGTTTCTTTATTCTTTTCAAGGTTTTTATATTTTTATCGAATTGATGCGATCTTCGATAACATTCTTATTTTTTCATGGTTTTAGATTTTTTATCTTTTCAAGGTTTTAGGTTTCTTTATTCTTTTCAAGGTTTTTATATTTTTATCGAATTGATGCGATCTTCGATAACACTCTTATTTTTTCATGGTTTTAGATTTTTTATCTTTTCAAGGTTTTAGGTTTCTTTATTCTTTTCAAGGTTTTTATATTTTTATCGAATTGATGCGATCTTCGATAACACTCTTATTTTTTCATGGTTTTAGATTTTTTTTTATCTTTTCAAGGTTTTAGGTTTCTTTATTCTTTTCAAGGTTTTTATATTTTTATCGAATTGATGCGATCTTCGATAACATTCTTATTTTTTCATGGTTTTAGATTTTTTATCTTTTCAAGGTTTTAGGTTTCTTTATTCTTTTCAAGGTTTTTATATTTTTATCGAATTGATGCGATCTTCGATAACATTCTTATTTTTTCATAGTTTTAGATTTTTTATCTTTTCAAGGTTTTAGGTTTCTTTATTCTTTTCAAGGTTTTTATATTTTTATCGAATTGATGCGATCTTCGATAACACTCTTATTTTTTCATGGTTTTAGATTTTTTATCTTTTCAAGGTTTTAGGTTTCTTTATTCTTTTCAAGGTTTTTATATTTTTATCGAATTGATGCGATCTTCGATAACATTCTTATTTTTTCATGGTTTTAGATTTTTTATCTTTTCAAGGTTTTAGGTTTCTTTATTCTTTTCAAGGTTTTTATATTTTTATCGAATTGATGCGATCTTCGATAACACTCTTATTTTTTCATGGTTTTAGATTTTTTATCTTTTCAAGGTTTTAGGTTTCTTTATTCTTTTCAAGGTTTTTATATTTTTATCGAATTGATGCGATCTTCGATAACATTCTTATTTTTTCATGGTTTTAGATTTTTTATCTTTTCAAGGTTTTAGGTTTCTTTATTCTTTTCAATGTTTTTATATTTTTATCGAATTGATGCGATCTTCGATAACATTCTTATTTTTTCATGGTTTTAGATTTTTTATCTTTTCAAGGTTTTAGGTTTCTTTATTCTTTTCAAGGTTTTTATATTTTTATCGAATTGATGCGATCTTCGATAACACTCTTATTTTTTCATGGTTTTAGATTTTTTTTATCTTTTCAAGGTTTTAGGTTTCTTTATTCTTTTCAAGGTTTTTATATTTTTATCGAATTGATGCGATCTTCGATAACACTCTTATTTTTTCATGGTTTTAGATTTTTTATCTTTTCAAGGTTTTAGGTTTCTTTATTCTTTTCAAGGTTTTTATATTTTTATCGAATTGATGCGATCTTCGATAACATTCTTATTTTTTCATGGTTTTAGATTTTTTATCTTTTCAAGGTTTTAGGTTTCTTTATTCTTTTCAATGTTTTTATATTTTTATCGAATTGATGCGATCTTCGATAACATTCTTATTTTTTCATAGTTTTAGATTTTTTATCTTTTCAAGGTTTTAGGTTTCTTTATTCTTTTCAAGGTTTTTATATTTTTGTCGAATTGATGTGATCTTCGGTAACATTTATTTTTATAGTTTTGTAATTTTGTCGAATGATAAGTGAGATCTTCGATAGGTAAGGATTTTTCTTTTTCAGAGTTTTTGTAAGGGAATGTTTTTTCAGAGTTTTGTAATACATCGAATGATGAGTGAGATCTTCGATAGGCAATGTTTTTTCAGAGTTTTGTAATACATCGAATGATGAGTGAGATCTTCGATAGGGAATGTTTTTTCAGAGTTTTGTAATACATCGAATGATGAGTGAGATCTTCGATAGGGAATGTTTTTTCAGAGTTTTTGCAATACATCGAATGATGAGTGAGATCTTCGATAGGGAATGTCGTTTTATAAATATATATTTTACCAAATTGATACAGTCTCCAGAGCAGACTAAATTTGATCAAATTGATGCAATCTTTGATAGGTAGGAGTGTAGTATATTAGCCTGGGTTTTCCCATACTGCCTTGAGCGGTGATTTCAATCCCGCTGCTAGGCCAGTCTGGAAACTAACGCCCAAATGTTCGCCTGATGTTGGCGAACCAATCACAGAACATCCGAGAAGTTTCCGTTGCCTTCTTGCGTCTACATTCGACGCCAAAGGATTTACGGCAGCCCTTAGCGTTGCATACGAACGAGTTGGGTGAGCTATGCGCATTTGATAGACATCCGTGGCGCCCAATGAACGGATCTGGGCATTTTTTCAAATACGAGAAAATGAACGTCTGGTTGCCAGACCACGTCTCATTTGAGAAGTGGGAGGCGTTAGCCAGGCTAGTAGTATATAAGAGTGTAGGCCTCTTTTCAGATCAGGGACTGTTGGTGGATTGGCCGTGGACTTTTGGGATGGAGTATCTTTAGGCCTGGGGATGCTTTGTCCTGGGGGTCTGCGGCTAATTTGTCAATAGTTTTTGGAGTTATACATAAATCCAGTTAATAAGAATAAACAGATGAGTATAAGACAAATAGATAAAATAAAATGCTCCATGTTAAAATGAATAGAGTGTGACCCTATAATTCCTGTGAAAATTAGTGCGGCACAGATCAAAATTGTGGTCAAAAAAAGATAAGAATGAATGAGATGCCTGTACTTTATTGCACTGTATAATTGAGGAAATGAGCAATGAGAACTGATAAAAAGGATTGAGCGTTGCTGCCGTTGCAAAGAATGAATGTGAGAGAATGCCGCATGTGTGAAATTATGAATGGGAGTAATTGTAACAGACCTGAGGTCCACATGTTTGTAGAGGAGGGACTTAAAAGATACTTTCTTTTTACCCCTCTTATACAAATAATGAATGATGTACAATCCAGACGGCTACGCCGACGAGGAAGCTTAGAGGGAAATTATAGAATTTAATCAGGGTTATTGCAAAGCACGGAGAATTAGCATGGAAGAGTTGCAGGAGAATTTTGAGTAACTCCCAATCCCTCACACGGCAGAGACACAAACACTGCCCCAGACTCAATGAACAGAATACTTCGGTGATTTAGTGTCTAACTCTGCAGCGCCTAATGATGGGGCCCCTTCCAGACTTAGGACAACTCAATGAAGGGAGAGAAGAGTCTAACTTTAACTTTGACTTGATCGGTGACTTTTCTGACTATGAAGATATGAATGAAGGTTTGATCTTAAAAAATAACATAGAGGAACAAGAACAAGGGAATTCATGAAACTTTCCAGACATTCAGAACTCAGAGATCACAATTTTGAAGAAGAAAAGTATCAATTTATAGTAACAAATCGATCTGAACGTCTTGAAATAGAAACTAAGTACATCATAGTAAACCCAAGGGCCGACCTTACTGTCGGAGCCAAGACCTGAATCGTTAGTAAGCTAGTGGAATTAGTTACATGGGCCTGATCATTAAAACAATGATACTAACAAAATCCAATTGAAGTGTAATAATTAGAGGTTATAGTCATATAGACATACAGTATGTGTATGGTCATTGTACTCATGTGGCTGTGGGCACAATGGTCTTTTCTACTCCTTGTATGTGCAGGAATCCAATAATGCATGGACGCTTCTTGAGTGTAGAATGCGGTCTGTGCGCCTCCAGTCTGGAAGATAATTGTCGTGGCATGTTTTCTGTCATGATATTCCTAATATCCCTGCCTCAGGCAGAATACCCTTGACTTTCGAAGGGGTTGCACAACTTTATGAAAGGGTCGTAGCATGGAGAGAGCAAAAGACAGACAGAGCAAGTTGGTGCACAGCATTGAATATATAGAAGGCATAAACATAATATATGGAAATGTAATGTTAATCACCTCGATTGAATAAGTTTTGATTTGTAGTTCCAACATTTCTGTCACATGTATGTACTATATATGTTTATGCATATTTTGACCCGTTTTATACCATTAACATGAAATAATCTTGCCTCTTTATCCTGTTGATGTGGTATATGAAAACCGGCACTGGGGGCCAGGCCGTGAAGGGATTTGGCTCATGTACTGTTAGTGTTGTTGGTATCCATGAGTGGTTATGCACAAATAAAGATAAGATAGAAGACAAAAAAGTTAGTGAGCTCTATAAGGCTTTGTTGGGAACGCATGCAGCGGCCAGTGTGAAACAGCTGGGTGGTTGGGTTCAACTTAGGGCTCCCAGACACATTCATCGAATGGAGTTGGGGCCAACTCTTAGAGGGGCTTACAGATAATTTAATCACTTGGATGGTGCACAGACATACATTGTGCATGCATTGGTCAAAGAGTCAGTGGACTTACTGTAGATGCCACTGCAGCGGCAATTGGTTATGAGCCAGACCATTCATAAAAAATAAAACTAAAATACAATAAAATAAAATAAAAAAGCAAATAAATAATAATAAAATTCATGGTCATAAGCCAATGGGCTTTAGGTACCACTGGACAGGCAGTTGGTTGACGAGCCAGACCATTTAATAACAACTAAGGAATAAGACAGATGGGCACACAATGATATTAATAATGACAGGAAAAACCCTAATTATCACAAAACTACCGAGTGGAAGATATCACCTTATAGTGGAAGACGCAGAGGCAGGAACTAGTTTTAGCGCAATAGTGGAATATTATCACTTAATGCAATATATAGTAATGGAAGTTATAAGGGCATAAAACACAAACAGTGCAATAACAAGTATTTTTGTTTTACAACGTCTGTGAACACCCACAAAGGGGGCATAACTAATACATCTCAAGTTTCTGTGCAGGACCCTGATGATAATCCACAGAAGCCAACAACCCCAGCCAGAGGTTCGAGCGAGCAGTAAAAGGACAAATATAGACAAGCAGTGGCCCACTTTGTGAATCAGCACAGACAAACTGAAGAAAAAAGAGCAAACACGATCAGGGCACTCAGTGCTAAGAAAACAGCCACTAGAGTATGAAGGCAACCTTCATGAATGTGTGCAGAATTATTAGCTTTCTCCAAATTAAGAGCAGACTTAGCTAGTGAACCATTGACAGAAGGAGCAGTTTTGTGGATGGGTCTGGCCATAATTATAATAATAAAACTCATGCAGGGTTTAGTGTTATCAAAATGACAAATTTCAATACTCTAGTCAGAATTATGTGTGAGCCCTGCACCCAGCCATGCTCAGCCCAATTGGCAGAATTAAAAGCATTGACCGCGGCATGCTCCCTCACGGAAGGACAGGATGTAACCATTTATTTTATACAGATAGCGCATCATGTCCACGGTGCTCAGTGGAAGCAAGGGGGGTTCAAGCGTTCTGATGGCTCCCCTATACAACATCTAGATCAAATTCAATTACTACTAGCAGCCATGATGCGACCTACACGGCTGGCTATTTGCAAAAGCAAAACTCACAGCAAAGGTCAGGATCCTGTCTCACTAGGTAATGCCAAGGCAGACGAAGTTGCTAAGGAGGGCGCTCTCCAGACCAGAGAGATTAACAGGGCCCCTCGTGAAAGTGGACAGCATGTCATACTATTAGGTGGAAGTAGTCAGTGCCCAACAACATGCCCTTTCTCCTCACCTGAGGAGTGCAGATGGTGTTCCCAGTGCTTTGATAAGGATCACATGCATCATAATGACTCTCTGTGTTGTGCCATGTGTCAAAGGGGGGAATGTATGATGTACATATCATACATATCATACCCCTGCGAGCCCCGTTACCCTCAAGATTTACTGTCTCTGCTAGGCGCCGGAGCTATACAGGCACCAGTGGGTAGCTTGGGTGATGGTACCAATGTCAATATTCACCTTAAATACAACCTTGTCTTACTATTAATGAGATTAAATTGATGCAGGAACGTGCAACTGAATGGAAAAAGGTGACATGGCGCAACAAAGGTGCCAAACAAGGACCTGATGGGGTCTGGAGAAATCATGAAGGTCTCACTGTAGCCCCAGACCGGTTGTTTGCCCTCTTGATTCAAGATGCGCATGATTCTGATCATTGCGCAAGGGGGGAGGTGAGCAGCAGATTTGTGATAATGGATTCTGGGCACTGTCACTGCAGGACCGCATAGCACATGCTTTACGACATTGTGATATTTGTGCAAGACATAACATAAGGAAAGGATGGCACCGTGACCTCTAGGCCACATTTCCCTTCCTGAGGGACCATTTAAACAATTAGTCATGGATTATGTTGACATGCTTCAAGTAGTTATGGTTATAGTTATGGTCGCTTAGCAGACACCTTTGTCCAAGGCGACAAACAAACAAAAACAATGCAATAATTAAATTTAGCAGTTGATAAGATTAGTGTCGACTAAAGGGAATAGCAACATAAAACAGTAAACAGTATCAATATAGAAAAGCTAATGAACATAAACAAAGACTAAATAGGAGAATAGTAAATAAACAAGTAATTCAATCAATTATAATAACAATAACTATGGAATAATGAGCAATAATAAAAACAATGTCAAATGAATCAATGGCGTAATGGAAACAAAACAACACTATAACATACAAACCATAATCATAAGAAATGCTAATAGACTAAGTGCATATTCAATAGATATGCCTTAAGAGACCTCTTAAAAGACTCAAAACTACCATTGGAACGAAGAGCACCAAGCAACCCATTCCACCAACAGTTAGTTAACGGACACCGCCATGTGCTTGTAGTGGTGTGCAGGTACTCTAGATGGGTAGAGGCCTGCCCCAGTCGTGGTCAAAATGAAAACACAGTAATCCAATTTCTTTCCAGAGAAGTATTTCCCAGGTTTGGCATTTCTGAAACCATAAGCAATGATAATGGTACACGTTTACAGCTCGAATATGGGGAAAGGTTGCACAGGCGCTACGCATTCGAACCAGGTTTGGATGTGTCAGAGCCAGGGAACGGTAGAGAGAGCAAATGGAACTTTGAGAGCAAGATTTCAAAAATATGCGCTAGCCTACCACTGTATGAAATGGCTGGATGCCTTACCCATTGCATTAATGAAAACGCGGTATGAGAGAAACCGTAAAACACATTTGTCACCACATTTGTGTGGCTGCTCATTTCCGGTTCCCCAGATCTGTTCCGAGGGCCAGGGCCCATCCCTGGAGAGGCTGAGACGAGAAATCAGAAATTCTGTTTAACAACTGTCTCTATGTTCACCAAGAAATGTTTAGTGAACAGAAAAAGAGTGAAGAAAGGCTGGACAGGATGACCACTGATGGCCCAATCAAGCGTGGAGACCTGGTGCACTTGCGGGTGTTTAAAAGATCATGCAACAGGACTCTTCAAGGTGATCCTGTCCACCCCAGCAGCGGTAAGAATTGAAGGCTCAAATGTAGGGTATCATCTTAATTCTTTTTTCAGAGCCACATCCAGAGGAGAAGCTGCGACGAACGAGCTAGATGGTGATGGGGGAAACCAGTGGCCCTCCATCCCGCGCCCGCAATCACCTTCCAGCGAGCGTGATGATGGTGGGGAGCACGCGAGGAGTCCAGATGCAAATGGGGGTCCGGAAGGGAGAATGGCGTCGACTCCTAGCTCTGGGCCTGGCCTGATGTGCCTGGGCTGTCTGGTATTTTCTCTCCCCTCTCTGTGTCTACAGATGCTGATGCAGTGGAGCCAGAGGCCCCGGGAGAAAACACATCTAACCAACGACTCCAGGCAGGATGGGTTGAGCCAGCCAACCACTCAACCATCACTGCCAGTGAAGGAATCCAACCACCAGAATCCACAGCAGTCACACCAGCTCCCGCAACATCCACGTCTGACCAGAAAGAGGAGTCGGACTTCCAGGAAGCAGACGAACGGCCCAGGGAGGAACCATACATCAATGAGCAGCAACAGCCGGAACAACAAACCCACCAAAATCAGGAAGCTGAACACGGACCCGAACTAAGCTCAGCCCTCGCGTACCCGACGAAAGACATAAATGTGCATGAGATGAATACTCCAAAACCACCAAAATGAAAGGCTAACCATTTCAAGTGAACTGAAAGGTGTTAATGTGCATGACAATGAATGATAAGGCAATGTATGAAGTTGTGTGGCCCACATGTCACTTTGATGAGGATTTGATGTGAAAACTTATATACTAATTCATAATATTAATAATGATCTATTATTGATATACGCTACAGGCAGTATGAACAACACAGTTGTGCAACAAAGGCAAAAAATTGTGTAGGGAAGTAATAAGGTATATTTACATACATATTCCCTTTATAGTAAGCATCTGTAATTGCATGAATATTCATAATTAGTGCATGTTTCTTATATATTAATCATCTATAGTTGCATGCATTGCATTTAATATTTATCATAGAGTCACAGTAGGAACCTTAGTTTTTTGGAGGACTAGCCTTCACAAGCACAACCATCCACATTTGTTGGATAGACTCGCTTGCAATTTCAATTGACATGTATCATTGCAGCCACATGCTTGGTCTCCCTGGTCTTCATTTGGAAATATAATTGGCTGCTCTTGTGTGTACTTTATCAGGATAGTAAGGCAACTCAGCCCTATGACGGGTAAGATCCTCGTTTTGGCCTGCATTGGGACGACCTATGGCAGGGGGGTTGCCACCACAGGCTCTCGCAAGACTGCTGATCCATGGAAGTTTGGTTTCAAGGCGGCCTGAAACCTCTTCCTATCTGAATACTGATCTCAGAGTATCCTATTGTGTTATTCACATACCATAACAGTGTCGTGGGTCTATATGACTATGACAATGGAAAGCAGAGGATGCAGAGCTACACACGCAGCATTAAACTTGACATGGTCTCACTTGAGATCAAATTGACTAGGGAGGCGAAGCATGGGAAGCATAATTATCTTAAAAATCTAATACTTTTTTAGCATGTCCTCTAAAAAACTAAGGACTATAACCTTACATATAAGAAAACATAGGCATTCAATTATGAGGGATTTTGGTTTATAATTATTGTACAATCAATCATAGACTGACACATTGACTAGTGTAGAGACATGGTTATAGTTTCAACTTGTCAATAGTGTCTTATGTTAGGGTGAGTGAAGTGACATTTTGGCTACACCACTTTAGGGCAGGAACCGATTCGGAGCCCAGCCATTGTTAATGTTTTGGTAAATGATTTAATTTATCAATTGCTGCTACTTCATGTGTACTATAATGGTATATTGTGTAGTTGGGTTTGAATTGCCTTAGGGGACTTATATGTCAAATTACAGTATTTTTTAATTCCATATGTGCATTAGTCATTAGCAGGTTTAGGAACACTGCCTTGTATTTACTGTGCAATGCCTTGTATTATTATGCAATGTCTTATATTTACTACCAATGCCTTATATTCACTATGAAGTGCCTTATATTTACTATGCAATGCTTATATTCCTAGTATATTATGTGTTAAAATTACCCTACCTTTGACGAGACTTTTATAAGTCTCGAAGGGGGGAATATGTGGTAAATTTTCATGTACTGTAGGCCTCATGTGTTGCTGGGCAGGAGCAGAAGGATGATGACACACATACACACACACACACACACACACACACACACACACATATATACACACACACACACACACACACACACATGCACACACATACATACATACACACACACACACAGCTGTGCGGTCATGTCCCGGTCATGAACCAGGCCCATTGTAGCCCCAGGGCTACTGTAGAGTAATTAAATCATTCAAGGGGCAGGCCAAGTGGCCTCATCCACGTATGATATCATTTTTATATTGATTGGAAGACAAGGGTCTCCTATTTACATAATGGGAAGACACTTGGGCAAGATTGGCCAGAAGTAAACAAAGGAGGTGTTGTGGGGACACTTAAAACCCCTCTCCCAAAGGGGGCCTCCTCAGAACGTGCGCACCTTCTCCCCAAGGCCTGGGTCGTGGACATCCCGCTGCAGAGGGCATCCATCATTCGTGACTCCTGCTCGGCAACACTTAGGCTCTGCTTGTTCAGAGTTGTGCCTTGGAGGACTCTGCGAATAAAGGCCACAAGCGGCTACTTCTCATCTCAGATCATTCTCCGCTGGTTTTTGTTCAGAGTGCTAAGTTAGATTTAAAGTTAAGTAAAAGTCTGTGGTTTTTTCCACGACAGTCGCTATAGACTCTGAACAGGATGGTAGACTTAGCAAGCTAGCACTAGCAAAGTTGTTGTTAGTCGACTATAGCAATATCCAGTGTAGTAGTCAGTTACTGCGGTGAAGTTAGTTTCACGTTGGATATTCGATCACATATTCGCAAAATCGTGCTGTGGGGCCCCAAACTTTGCAGCATGCTTTAGCTACATGGGACTACTAAGACACACCACAATTTTTTGGGATTTCATGCCCCCTTCTCTGTATATCCATGTAGTCGGGATGGCGTTGCCGTGATGGAAGTACAGGAGACAGTGTTGACGATGGTAGAATGCAGCAATTTATTTCCACCTTAACAGGTAGCATGCCCATCCGGAGAAATGGGAAAAATAAAGAAAAACCAAAACTCCAAACAATAGCTCCAAATCAATCATTAAACTCTCCAAAAATATAGCAAAAGTAACTTCAATCATAGGATCTAGCATGCAGAGTGTTAGGCCTTTACGCAGGTGGCTCACCTCAGACCATTCTACCTCTCCTGCCCAATTTCCCCCCAGAGACTTTAGGTGCATTCGAGTTCGGAAACGGCTGACTTCGGCTGACTGCATACGTCAACGAGAGCTTGAGTGTCACCGGGAGGGGCGAAAGTTTTAGGTGCAGATGGTCCCGAACACGATTTTGCAAATTTGACAGATGTGATTCGCGTGAGACATCGCGGGAGATATCGCGGAATTTGTGTGCATTAAATACAGTATTTAACTTTCATTCTTACTCATTAAAATGAGCATGATGACTGACGAAATAAATTGATATGAAGTAGTTTAAATAAATCACTGTTGTCATACAGTTAACAGGCCTGCATTGTAGCACATTAATTAAATATCAAGTGTGATTTTCCGTGTACATGTAACCAACAGCATAAAATAGCAGAATATCAAAAGCTTTTCAGTAGGATAGCCTACCGCTGTTCCAGAAAAAACAAATAAGAAGGTATCCCTTCCATATATGTTAATTTTAGTACATTCTAACGTAAGGGGCAAAGATTCTGCAACAGAACAAGATGGATCACTTTTGACAAGCTCAGGTGTCATCCCAGACGCTGGCTGTGCTGGTCCTAAAATGTTAACTGCATCCATCTTGCTCCGCTATAGAATCTTTGGTAAGCAGGCAGAACGAGACCCCTGTCATAATCGTCATGGGGAGATTCCTTCCAAACCTGTTCCAAACGGACCTATCACGTCTTTGAACTGACGTCATGGGGTGGGATCCAGCCAGTTGCAGGCGTTTCAAACTAGATGCGGAGAATTGCGCAAAGTGACTGTTCGCGTCTTCATCCCGCGAGTTTTGAGTGACGTGACATGGTCGCATTTTTGTGACATGATCACAAATTTTCTTCAAGTCGAACAACACGTCTAACCAGCATGCACTGCATATGACTCAAATTACGTTTCGACTGCATGCGTTTGCAGCCGACTTGACATGTCGAGTGCACCTATCAACTCCCTGGCCTGAACCATTGCAAACAATTAATCAATTAACTAGCAACATGGACATACTCACTAGAAATACTCAACCTCATTCCAAACTACACGGCTCACAATGCAACATGATTACAATAGTCACTAATCCAATACATAGCAACTATATTTACAAAAACCCAAACACCCCCATTGTCTTGTACACTTGACCTCTGCTTGTTGAGGTCACACGTTGCACACTTGAAATGTCCCTCGCGACCATCTGGTCTTTTCTCAGTCCCCAGACCAGGAAGTAAAATGCCACATGGTGAGTGTTTGAAATGTTTGTTACGTGTCAGTGGGTGCGTTTCATGTAGCGTTTATACGTCCTCCCTCGCTCCTCGATGCCTCGATCCTCACTGATCTACATAAAGAATGATGGGGGGGGAAACAATGGGATAGTCTATCCAGTGTTAGTTATAGATCAGTGGGAACGCCCCTCGAGGATCGAGCATCGAGGATCGAGGAGGCATAATGAGAGGCACCCCATGTGTGTGCAAATAAAGTGGGTCCTTAGCTCCTGTATGAATCAACTTGCTGTAATAGACCTCTGAAGTTCGCCTACAAAAAAGCTACCATCTTTGCCCATATAAGGAGTTACGGTATCTGACGATTTTTCCTATGGGAAATTAGGATACTATTTTTTCAAATACTTGAAAAAATAGTATCCAAACAAATTAGCGCCTTCTTACAAACTAACAAAATTCAAGAACTGTACCAATCTGGCTTTAGAGCCCACCACAGTACCGAATCAGCCTTAGTTAAAGTGTTTAATGACCTCCTTATTGCTGCTGATAATGGCTATGCATCAATACTAGTCCTCCTTGACCTCAGTGCTGCTTTTGACACCATAGATCATGACATACTACTCCACAGGCTTGAACATTCCATAGGTATCAAAGACTCTGCACTTGCTTGGTTTAGATCATACCTTACTAACCGCCAACAATTTGTACAGGTCCATAATGAACCATCCTCCCAGACTATGGTTAAATATGGAGTGCCTCAAGGCTCAGTACTAGGGCCCCTATTATTTTCTCTTTATATGCTTCCTCTAGGTTCTATAATTAGAAAACATGGCATTGATTTCCATTCTTATGCAGATGATACACAATTATATATTTCCATAAAGCCCGATGAACCAACCCCGTTAGCCAAACTCAACACATGTCTGAGAGACATAAAAATTTGGATGACTAATAACTTCCTGCTATTGAACTCAGATAAAACAGAAGTTATGGTTTTAGGTCCTAAGAAGACTAGGGATATCCTATCCACATCACAGGTTACATATAGTGATCTCTCACTGACCTCATCCACAAGTGTTAAAAATCTAGGAGTTACAATTGATCAAGAACTTCTACTCAATAGTCACATAAAGCAGATCACAAAAACCTCATTTTTCCATTTAAGGAACATTTCAAAGATAAGGAAGTCCTTATCCTTACCAGACGCTGAAAAATTAATCCACGCTTTTGTCACTTCCAGGCTAGACTATTGTAATGCGCTATACGCCGGCTACAATAATACCTGTCTAAAAAGCCTACAGCTTATACAAAACGCAGCTGCTCGCACACTCACTAGGACCAAAAAATATGAACATATTTCCCCCATCCTAGCATCTCTACATTGGTTACCTGTTAAAAGTCGCATTGACTTCAAAATTCTACTTCTCACATACAAAGCCATAAATGGAAGAGCACCCGAATATATTAAAGATCTTCTAGTCCCATATAATCCACCTAGACCATTACGATCACAAAATACTGGACTTCTTGTAATTCCAAGAATTTCAAAAACTACAGTAGGAGGCAGAGCCTTTTGTTACCGCGCACCCCTCCTCTGGAATAATCTTCCTCCCTCAATTCGATTAGCAGACACCCTCCCTATTTTTAAGTCTAGACTTAAAACATATCTCTTTAGTGCTTCCTATAGTTAGGTATGGTGCAGTGTGGAACTTCAACCACCTCAGGGTCTTACTGGAACGGACCACCTCTGCTGTGGGCTTGTGTGACTGGTGCCCCAGTCATGCATCCCATGGTGGCTACTGACCACACCTGATCTGGTGCTGACCACCCTCCACCATGCCTTAGTTATGCTGCTTTAGCATTGCGCTGTCATGGACTTCTTATGTGGCATGCCGTACAACTCCTCTTCTCCCCTCTCCCTCTGTCTCTCTCAACTCTCCCTCTTTCCTTCTCTCCCTGTCCTGTCCTCTATAGTGTAGCTTGGGGGGGAGGGTCCCGCGTGCTGTCTGTTGCGCGTGCGGGCATTTGTTCATTCACTGCGCATGCGGGCTTTTGTCCATTTGCGCCGTTTCGGTCATAGGCCTTCCCCGGGTGGGCTTGCGCATCATGTCTGGGCTGCGCGCCTGGGTGGTGTGGCTGGGTGCTCTGGGCCGGTCGGGGTCCGTTCGCGGGTGGCGTTGCTCGTCCGCGGGGGGCCTCCCGTCGCCGTCTGTAGATGGGGGGGGGGGTGGGGTTCGTGTCGGCTCCATTCGCCAGTGGCTCTGCGTGGGCGTATATTGGCGGTCTGGCTGGGGCATGCAGTCTGATCAGATGTGCACGGCTGTGCATTTAGTGGGATGGGGGGGACGGGGGAGGTGGGAATGCTGGGAGTGGATGGCGGAGGGGAGGGCTGTTGCGGCATTGTATTTGGATTGGGCTCGCGGTCCGGGCCTTCTTGGGGTGGTGTTTCTAGAGTGGAAGTCCAATGGTTTTAACGATTTTAATTACATTACACCAATGTCCAATGATTTTAACGTTTTTAATTACACTACATCGCCTCCCTACGCCTCCCGACCCTGTCAACAGGATGACAGGATGACACGTCCAAAGACATGAAGCATTCTGGACTTTTGCTCTGGGGGCGCTGCTTCCGGGGGGCCTGGGCGGCGGGGCGGATCAGACTGTGTGTCCTGGTCGGGCCGTGGTGTGTGCTCGCGTGGTGTTGTGGTTGGGGTGGGGCTGGCGCGGGCCCCGTTCTCTCTGCTCGCGGATGGTGGTGGGGGGTGTCTGCGGATGGGTGGCGCCGCCTGTGGGCGGACTTTGGCTGGCCATGCTCAGCCATGCTGCTCCGACGCGCGGTTCAGAGGTGGTGTGTGGGTTCGCCTGGGGGGGGGGGGCATTGGGGGGGGCATTGTGGGTGGGTGGATGTTGCGTGCGTGGTGGGTGGGTGGATGTTTGCATGCGTGGTGGACGATGTGCGGGATGCCTCTTCGGGTTTAACTGGGTAACCTACTCCTACGCACCTGTCCCCACAAAAGAGGTGTGTAAAAGCGTTTTGTAAACCCTCTATAGTATAACCATTTATATCACCATTGATATACTTATTAATACTTAATATGACTTACAGTAATACTAACACACTCTATTTCTCTTCCCTTTCCCCTATACCTCACCTGTGAGGTAAACCATCACCAGCCATCAACCATCTCTGTGCCTGTCCCTCATCACACCTGAAGTCACATCCCTCTGACTGCCCTACCATCGCCATTGCCTTCGCCATCCCTATGACTGCCCTAACATCGCCTGCTGTGGTTCCCTGCCCGAATCTTTGGCCCTCGGATCCCAGCGACCCATCACCTTCAGAAATAACTAATGGATTACTAATGGACAATTTATTCCCTACACTGGACTATTTGAACTTTCATTGTCATTGTAACTTTCAAACTACAAATGACTGTACTGTAACTGACCCAAGGCAGATGGGTTGGGCCCTTGAGTCGTGGGTCTGTCTGAGGTTTCTTCCTATATGTATCTCCAATTCTAGGGAGTTTTTCCTTGCCCCTGTTACTCATGGGCTCTCTTTGAATGTCTAACACTCTGTAAAGCGCCTTGAGACATGTGTAATGTATTGGCGCTCTATAAGCGACATTAAATTGAAATTGAAATTGAATTGAATTGAATTGAAATTAACATGGGGATTTGGAATTATCACACCTGTTAAACTCTCGCGGGGATGACAAAATCGGAAATTCAGGTGTTTTCCTGAACACACTTTTGTCCTCTGCCTTCGAGAGGAATATGTGATCTCCGGTACGCGAAGACGGCAGACTTTGATTTTCGCTACCCCAGAGCTAACTTGCAATGCAACTTGCCATTAAGTTAGTTAGCCAGTTAGCTCTGGGGTAGCAAAAATCAAAGTGTGCCGACTTCACGTACCGGAGATCACAGTATGCACAAGAAGGCAGAGGACAAAAGTGTGTTCAGGAAAACGTCTTTATTTAAGACTATATCGTCCTCGCGAGAGTTTAACAGGTGCGATAATTCAAAATCCCCATGTTATTTTCCCATAGGAAAAATCGCCAGATACCGAATCTCAAAGATGGCAGCTTTTTTGTAGGCGAACTTCAGAGGTCTATGGGCTAGCCTGGATGCTAGACCGAAGTTTAGCCCCGCCTCCATTCTTTTTCTGCAGGGAACTTCGGTCAAAGATCCTTAAGGCGTAGCAAGATACGTCGTCGTAGTTCATGTCTATGGGCGCAAAACGGGGATCACTTCCTCTGCATAAAGAGGCGCGTCATTGCGTGTCAGACGTATTCATGGGTTTCATCAGGTCCCTTTCCACAGGTGTACAAAATCAAGCACTCGATTATCAATGCTTGATGATGTTCCAAAATAATCTTGCTGCTCTTTCAAGCCCTCTACATTTATTAGTTCTAATATGGAAGTAACACACACAAAGCATGTACACTTTCAAGGAATTGAATAAAAACATCAATGGAATAATGGAAATATGTCGCTGCTCTCATTAAGTTACCCCAGCGCCATCTGATCGTCGTTAGCACAAATCAGGATTTGGTTCAGCTGGCTGGCTAATGTGTTGTCAAGGTAGAGCGTACGTAGCAACCGGCCAACATAAGCAGAATAAACAAGAGGGGCACACCTGATATAAAGTCGATTTTCTCCAGACGGGAATGCTCAAAAATGCTAAAAATGTACCTGAAGTGGTCAGAAGGGGTTGAGGGTCATGAAACCGTGCCCAAAATTCACATTCCTAACTCTAGAGAATGGAGATTTTAGCATATAGTTGAAATTCTGATCTATGTCCATAGACTTCAATGGAACAGTTGCTGCCTCTGCTCTGCATAAAGGGGGATTTTGACCCCCCCTCTTGCGATTCGGGTTCCAGGAAGTGGCTTCTCATGAAGTATCTTGCTCCGCCCCTTAATGATCTTTGCTTCGGTCTGGCACAGGGGGTCAGGATTTGACTGATTAGCTTCGCCGATTAGCAAAGCACTTCCTCGTCGCCATTTTCCAGAAATACATCATGTCTGGTGCCGTTTTCCCTGCGTTTTCCTCATGCTGATTGGTGGCTGTTCCACTCTCAGCTCATGCACGAGCTTAGTGTGGGCACGAGCTCTCCTTCTGTACCTTACGTCAATCAGTAACCTGGCACTTAATTGGCTAAGTAAAACGGCACCGGAAACAAGTCCCTTGAAACGCCATGTTGAAGCCTGAAAAAATCGTTCAATTTTGGCACTTTTCACTAGCCTAGCATTCCCATTGAAATGAATGGGGGCGGGACTTGTTCACTTTCTCCAGTTCTTATAATACCTCCATGGTCTGGCACTGCTCCGTTCAGCTGCTACTATAGACCTCTGAAGTTCGCCTACAAAAAGGATCCAAAGCTGCCATCTTTGCCCATATAAGGAGATCCGGGAGTTAATTGAAGCTAACTGCCTATGGCAAGTTGCATGGTAAGTTAGCTCTGGGGTAGCAAAGATCAAAGTGTGCCGTCTTCACCTATCGAAGATCACAGTATCCACTAGACGGCAGTGGACAAAACTATGTAGTGAAAAACGTCTGCATTTCCAATGTCATCATCCCCGCTAGAGTTTAACAGGTGCGATAATTGAAAATCCCCATGTTATTTTCCCATAGAAAAAATCTCAAGATACCGGATATCCTTATTTGGGCAAAGATGGTGGCTTTTTTGTAGGCGAACTTCAGAGGTCTATTCGAGATACACTTCTGCTCGGACCAATCACATTTCACAGGGCGGGCTTTACGTGATGATTGACATATGAACAGCAGTGACGTTCACGGCTGCATGCGTCCTCGTTCAACGAGTTGGGTGTGAGACCATGTTCGCTTAGGTTGATTTTTTTTTTTTTTTCCCAAGTAGGTTTTTTTATTGGAGACTTGTTTCACAGATTACAATCATCAAGATCACATTGGTGTTCTCCAGTTTTTACATTATAACACAAGAACAAGTGTATCAGTTATAGTAACAATACATTGAATACATAATGTAATTCAGCACACTTAAACCCCTGAGCACATCCCACCCACCCAAATCCCACCCACCAAGGTGAGGAAGGAAAATAAAACAAAAGAAAAGAAATAAAACAAAACAAAAACAAAGAGGGGAGTCGTCTGCTTATATATCAATAGATAAATGGTCAGGGAGAGGGGAGGAACATCTTGGGTTGTTGATGATCAGTTAGTGCTTAACTATTCTCTTCAAGATACCTCACAAAAGGGGCCCAAATTCTATCAAAGTGGTGCCTTTTATCTCTTAAGGAAAACCTAATTTCCTCAAGGTGCAAAGTGCTAGTTAACTCACTGAGCCAAATCTGAAGGGAAGGTGCCTGCTGTTTCTTCCAAAAGGTCAGTATGAGCTTTTTTGCTGTCAGGAGTCCGTATGACAGAAATTGCTGTTCATATTTGGACAGATTGAATGACTGGTTTGACAGTCCAAACAATATAAGAAGAACATCTGGCTCAAGGTTCTTTTGTGTTACTTCAGCAAGGACTTTAAAGATGCCCTGCCAGTATCCTTGTAAATTAGGGCAAAGAACAAAGCTGTGGGCTAATGTCCCATCACCAGCATTACACTTATCACAAAGTGGAGAGACATTAGGAAATATTTTGTGCAATTTGGTCTTTGAGTAGTGAATTCTGTGTACCACTTTAAATTGGATAAGACAATGTCTCGCATGTATGGAACAGTGTTGAATTTCTTCTAGGATGTTTTTCCAGAATCCATCAGAAATTTCTAACCCTAGCTCCTCCTCCCAAGCTGCCTTAATTGCATTTGATGAGGGTAAGTGAAGATTCTGTAGTGTGCCATACAGCGATGAGATGGAGTAGCTGTTAAAGTAGTTCCTAAGACACTTATCTAAGCAGGAGGGGGTGGCTGTGACAAAATCTTTTGAGTGTGATTGTACAAAGCTCCGTATTTGTAAGAATCTAAAGAAATTGTTCTTGCTGAGAGTATATTTCTCTTGAAGTTCAGTGAAAGACGCAAATCTCCCATTTAAGTAGAGATCCCCAATGTTATGTATGCCCGCCTCCTTCCAATGCTTGAAGCCACTGTCCAGCATTGACGGTGGAAAGGATGGGTTATTAACTATAGGAAGTAAAAAGGATAGAGAGTTTACACCACATAATATTTTGATTTGTTTCCAGATCTTCATCATATTGTGAATAATAAAATTGCCCTACTTAAGTTGATTTTGATTGCAACAGAAACGCTATGGCTATGAATGCATAATTTGTTCATGCAGTTTGGCCTTTCGTTTATCTTAGCTATTGAAACGGAGGTTTTATCACGGATTCGCACAACTATTTCTGAACACTTAGACCAACGAGGATATGTGGGAAAACTTCAGTTTCACTTTCACCCAGTTAAAACAGCATGTTTGGGTGATGTTGTTCCCGTTTGTTTAAAAATGTCTGTTTGCTCGTTGGGTTAACGACACACTTCCCCAGCTGTTCATTGCATACAGTTTGAAGGAATTATTTTTAAAAACGAAGTAGGATGTTTTCCATAGCCTACCCTGCTACATATTTCTGTCTTAGATTTCGCAGATACTGACAGCCAATAACTTGTTCTGTTTGGTTTGGTCTATCCAATGAGTGCAGAGCTATCCCCCCCGCACTGTATCGGTTGAATCACGCCCCATAATCGCAGCTGAATGGAGCAGTTTCAGACTCATATTCTGATAAGAATTGAGTATGACGTCGTCAGGCTAGTAATGGGCAGCAGCACCATTACAATCCACATAAAATTAAAATACCATTGTTTTCAATGGGGGAAACACCTTTTTATCAATAGCTTTCACATTAAGTGACACTGGGGCCCCAAACGTTGCAGCATGCTTTGACTACATGGGACTGCTAAGACACACCACAATTTATTTGGATTCCATGCCCCCTTCTATGGATATCCACATAAAATTAAAATACAATTGTTTTCAATGGGGAAAACACCTTTTTGTCAATAGCTTTCACATTAAGTGACACTGGGGCCCCAAACTTCACAGCATGCTTTGACTACATGGGACTGTTAAGACACACCACAATTTATTTGGATTTCATGGCCCCTTCTATGGATATCCACATACAATTAAAATACCATTGTTTTCTATGGGGAAACCACACTTTTTTCAATAGCTTTCACATAAAGTGACACTGGGGCCCCAAACTTCGCAGCATGCTTTGGCTACATGGGACTACTAAGACAAACCACAATTTATTTGGATTTCATGCCCCCTTCTCTGTATATCCACATACAATTAAAATACCATTGTTTTCACTGGGGAAAACACCTTTTTGTCAATAGCTTTCACATTAAGTGACACTGGGGCCCCAAACTTTGCAGCATGCTTTGACTACATGGGACTGCTAAGACACACCACAATTTATTTGGATTTCATGCACCCTTCTCTGTATATCCACATACAATTAAAATACCATTGTTTTCAATGGGGAAAACACCTTTTTGTCAATAGCTTTCACATTAAGTGACACTGGGGCCCCAAACTTCGCAGCACTGTCTGACTACATGGGACTGTTAATACACACCACAATTTATTTGGATTTCATGCCCCCTTCTATGGATATCCACATACAATTAAAATACAATTGTTTTCTATGGGGAAACCACACTTTTTTCAATAGCTTTCACAAAAAGTGACACTGGGGCCCCAAACTTTACAGCATGCTACATGGGACTACTAAGACATACCACAATGTTTTGGGATTTCATGCCCCCTTCTCTGTATATCCTCATACAATTAAAATACCATTGTTTTCAATGGGGAAAACACCTTTTTGTCAATAGCTTTCACCTTAAGGCTGGCTTACATTGCACGATTTTGGTCTGTTTTAACAGTCGGCGACTGTCATTTCCAAAATCGGGCGGAAATCTTGAGAGTTGTGCTTGAATCGCAGCGCGCTCCCGTCATCTAAATCGTTTAGTGTAAGGTGCCAATCTTAGCGGTTTTAAGTCCGTCGGAGGCAGTCTTTCTCTAGTTTTGCCGTTACGACAATATCAAACATGTTTGATATTATCAGAAGTCTTTTCAGTCGTGGCTCATGCAAATAGTGACGTGAACATTAAAAACCAATAGTAACCTCTCGCGAACACGAAAACGGAAGGGGCAAAATAGGCGACAGCTGTAGCCTGTATGATTACTTGTTATTTCATTTCTTATAATTTATTAGTCGGCTATTCTACGTGACAGAACAACTGTATGTCTGTTAGTGATGTCACACTATCAAACAATGCTGCAGAAACGCGAAAGAAATACTTTGATATGAGTAGCCTATCATGTGAGTTCCTGTTGATGATGACGTATAGCCTAGAGCACGATGGAAATAATTTGAAGGAATCTAGCAGCAGTCTTGTAAATAGTGACCACAGTCTTTG
Source organism: Sardina pilchardus (assembly GCF_963854185.1). Classification (NCBI taxonomy): domain Eukaryota; kingdom Metazoa; phylum Chordata; class Actinopteri; order Clupeiformes; family Clupeidae; genus Sardina; species Sardina pilchardus. The sequence continues at coordinate 1,130,615 of NC_085003.1, read as the reverse complement.
CAAATTCCTAATCTGAGACTGGCTTGTGACTAGTCTGTGACTAAAAACTCAATGAATTGTCTTTAGATGTGAGAGGGTCTGAGACTGTAGTCTTTCAAAAATCTTTTCCAAATCTTTGCAAAGTCTGGCAATGTAAGGTAGGCTTTAAGTGACACTGGGGCCCCAAACTTTGCAGCATGCTTTGACTACATGGGACTGCTAAAGGCTGGCTTACATTGCACGATTTTGGCCTGTTTTAACAGTCGGCGACTAAATTTCCAAAATCGGGCGGAAATCTTGAGAGTTGTGCTAGAATCGCAGCGCGCTCCCGTCATCTAAATCGTTTAGTGTAAGGTGCCAATCTTAGCGGTTTTAAGTCCGTCGGAGGCAGTCTTTCTCTAGTTTTGCCGTTACGACAATATCAAACATGTTTGATATTATCGGAAGTCTTTTCAGTCGTGGCTCATGCAAATAGTGACGTGAACATTAAAAACCAATAGTAACCTCTCGCGAACACGAAAACAGGAAGGGGCAAAATAGGCGACAGCTGTAGCCTATATGATTATTTGTTATTTCATTTCTTATAATTTATTAGTCGGCTATTCTACGAGACAGAACAACTCTATATCTGTTAGTGATGTCACACATCAAACAATGCTGCAGAAACGCGAAAAAAATACTTTGATATGAGTAGGCTATCATGTGATTTCCTGTTAATGATGACGTGTAGCCTATTGCACGATGGAAATAATTTGAAGGAATCTAGCAGCAGTCTTGTAAATAGTGACCCACAGTCTTTGCAAAATCCTAATCTGAGACTGGCCTGTGACTAGACTGTGACTAAAAACTCAATGAATTGTCTTTAGATGTGAGAGGGTCTGAGACTGTAGTCTTTCAAAAATCTTTTCCAAATCTTTGCAAAGTCTGTCAATGTAAGGTAGGCTTAAGACACACCACAATTTATTTGGATTCCATGCCTCCTTCTATGAATATCCACATACAATTAAAATACCATTGTTTTCTATGGGGAAACCACACTTTTTTCAATAGCTTTCACAAAAAGTGACACTAGGGCCCCAAACTTTGCAGCATGCTTTGGCTACATGGGACTGTTAAGACACACCACAATTTATTTGGATGTCATGCCCCCTTCTGTGTATATCCACATACAATTAAAATACCATTGTTTTCAATGGGGAAAACACCTTTTTGTCAATAGCTTTCACATTAAGTGACACTGGGGCCCTAAACTTCGCAGCATGCTTTGACTACATGGGACTGTTAAGACACACCACAATTTATTTGGATTTCATGCCCCTTTCTATGGATATCCACATACAATTAAAATAACATTGTTTTCTTAGCCTGATTACCATCGACTTTCAAAGGCTCTGCGAGACTTTAGTCTGACCAACAGCCTGTGCTAAAACGGTTTCTTGCAAGCGCTGGTTGACCCGCCTCCTTTCAGTGCCTCGATTTGCTACTGGTAGATGTCAGAAAGCGGTTTGCCGAGTTTAAACCAATAACAACACTCTTTCCTCTGCCTTGAACACGCCTCTACCCAGAGCCGTTGGAGCTGCTCAAAGTTGATTGGTTCTCGACCAAAGGGGGCAGTTCCGCAGATTTCGGGAACTCAGAAATCCTTCTCAATGAGCAGTTGACCAGACCAGCAGCAAAAGCCTGAAGGCGTTGCGTCACTGGGAGGGCGTGCCAGGCTATTGTTTTCTATGGGGGAAACCCTTTTTTTTTTAATAGCTTTCACATTAAGGGACACTAGGGGCCAAAAACTCATTGTCTAAATGGGACTGCTAACACTCCACCATTTATTCGAATGTATGTCCACTTTCGATTTTATATAGAAATAACTGTCAGACAATCTGACATCTTGTGACATCAAATCCAGGACTAGAAAGACAAAATCTTGCCTCTGCATTTATATCTGGCAGGCCTGAACTTTCTTTCTTTCTTCTGGTGTGTGACCACACCAGAGCGTACTACATTGAAAGAAATGTTATTTGCCGCCAGTGTCGGATTGGCTCTTCTTGAAATGTAATACACAGCCTTGCAGTCATTGAAGCTGCATTGTCTTGGTCTTCTTCTTCATCAATCTCTGTACTGTCTTTGTCTTCTTCATCAATCTCTACACTGTCATGGTCTTTTTCTTCATCAATCTCTGCACTGTCTTTGTCTTCTCCATCACTGTCTTTATTTTCTTCATCAATCTCTACGCTGTCTTGTTCTTCTTCTTCATCAATCTCAACACTGTCTTGGTCTTCTTCTTCATCAATCGCTGTGCTGTCTTTGTCTTCTTCATCAATCTCTACACTGTATTGGTCTTCTTCATCAATCTCTACACTGTCTTTGTGTTCTTCATCAATCTTTACACTGTCTTGCTCTTCTTCTTCATCAATCTCTACACTGTCTTTGTCTTCTTCATCAATCTCTACACTGTCTTTGTGTTCTTCATCAAACTTTACACTGTCTTGCTCTTCTTCTTCATCAATCTCTGCACTGTCTTTGTCTTCTCCATCACTGTCTGCACTGTCTTAGTCTTCTTCATCAATCTCTACACTGTCTTGGTCTTCTTCTTCATCAATCTCTGGACTGTCTTTGTCTTCTTCATCAATCTCTACACTGTCTTTGTCTTCTTCATCAATCTCTACACTGTCTTTGTGTTCTTCATCAAACTTTACACTGTCTTGCTCTTCTTCTTCATCAATCTCTGCACTGTCTTTGTCTTCTCCATCACTGTCTGCACTGTCTTAGTCTTCTTCATCAATCTCTACACTGTCTTGGTCTTCTTCTTCATCAATCTCTGGACTGTCTTTGTCTTCTTCATCAATCTCTACACTGTCTTGGTCTTCTTCATCATCAATCTCTGCACTGTATTTGAGTTCATCCCTCTCTGCACTGTCTGTCTTCTCCTTCCTTACTCTCTGCAGTCTCTCCTCTTTCATTCTCTCTATCTTCTTCTTCACTCTCTGAGCTCTTTCCTCCATCACTCTCTGATTTTTTGTTGTCTTCTCCTCCATCACTCTGCCCATATTCCTGTCCTCCATCACTTTTTACACTCTCTCCTCTGTCACCTTCTCCATCTTCCTGTCCTCCATTGTTCAGTGTGATTTCTCCGTCTTCTTCTCCATCAGTCTGTGGATCTTCTCCATATTCTCCTCCATCACTACTTGCACTCCCTCTATTCTCTCCACTTTCACTGTGTGTGCTGTCTCTGACTCCCCCTCCATCACTCTGGTCATTTTCTCCATCTTCTCCATCACTCTCTGCACTCTCCCTGTCTTTGTCTTTGTCTGTCTGTGCACTCTCTCTGCCCTCTTCTTCTCTCCCTACATTTAGAAATATCCCAAACATGCAAATTGGTGAACAATGTCAAGATACTTGATTTATTCATTATTGGTATTGATTGTTATTATAGCATATTATTGAATGTAAATACATGTTGTCTTTCTAGTCCTGGATTTGATCTCACAAGATGTCAGATTGTCTGACAGTTATTTCTATATAAAATCGAAAGTGGACATACATTCGAATAAATGGTGGAGTGTTAGCAGTCCCATTTAGACAATGAGTTTTTGGGCCCCAGTGTCACACAATGTGAAAGCTATTTAAAAAAATGTGTTTCCCCCATAGAAAACAATGTTATTTTAATTGTATGTGGATATCCATAGAAGGGGGCATGGAATCCAAATAAATTGTGGTGTGTCTTAGCAGTCCCATGTAGTCAAAGCATGCTGCAAAGTTTGGGGCCCCAGTGTCACTTTTTGTGAAAGCTATTGAAAAAAGTGTGGTTTCCCCATAGAAAACAATGGTATTTTAATTGTATGTGGATATCCATAGAAGGGGGCATGGAATCCAAATAGATTGTGGTGTGTCTCAGCAGTCCCATGTAGTCAAAGCATGCTGCAAAGTTTGGGGCCCCAGTGTCACTTAATGTGAAAGCTATTGACAAAAAGGTGTTTCCCCCATTGAAAACAATGGTATTTTAATTGTATGTGGATATACAGAGAAGGGGGCATGCAATCCAAATAAATTTTGGTTTGTCTTAGTAGTCCCATGTAGCTAAAGCATGCTGCAAAGTTTGGGGCCCCAGTGTCACTTTTTGTGAAAGCTATTGAAAAAAGTGTGGTTTCCCCATAGAAAACAATGGTATTTTAATTGTATGTGGATATCCATAGAAGGGGCCATGAAATCCAAATAAATTGTGGTGTGTATTAACAGTCCCATGTAGTCAAAGCATGCTGCGAAGTTTGGGGCCTCAGTGTCACTTAATGTGAAAGCTATTGACAAAAAAATGTGTTTTCCCCATTGAAAACAATGGTATTTTAATTTTATGTGGATATCCATAGAAAGGGGCATGGAATCCAAATAAATTGTGGTGTGTCTTAGCAGTCCCATGTAGTCAAAGCATGCTGCAACGTTTGGGGCCCCAGTGTCACTTAATGTGAAAGCTATTAACAAAAAGGTGTTTTCCCCATTGAAAACAATGGTATTTTAATTTTATGTGGATATACAGAGAAGGGGCATGAAATCCCCCAAAAATTGTGGTGTGTCTTAGTAGTCCCATGTAGCTAAAGCATGCTGCAAAGTTTGGGGCCCCACAGCACGATTTTGCTAGCCTGACGAGCCAGACCCACATCAAGATGTAGGGTCTGGACACTCACCGTAGACAGGGCTCAATCGGAGGGGTGGGATAAACAGTTGTCTTTCAAATTCCCTCACTGCAATAGGATAACGCTAAACGAATCATCTTGTTTTCAAGTAGCAGGATGCGTAACCTTCCCTCTCCACGCAATAGGATAACGCTAAGCGAATCATCTTCTTGTTTTCAAATAACAGGATGCGTTACCGTCGCAACTTCTGGTCGCATGTCAGTCACCATTATGTTAAGCCCTGTGATTGGATCGCTGGTGCTGGGGGTTCTCTGCTCCCTGCCTCAACGGAGCGTTGCTAGACTGCCCCGCCAGCCAAATTACATTTGCTGCTGCTAGGGGCGTCTAGATTTCTAGGCTACGATTTTGCGAATATGTGAATCTGTCGAATATCCAACGTATATCTGTAGTGTTTTAAGTTGATACTTTAAAATACCGCGATCACGCGAGACTTGAGATTACCAGGAAGTATACATCTGTATGTAGCCCACATGTTGTACGGTTGTCTAATAAAGACATTATTACTAAATACTTAAAGGGATATTCCGCCATTTGTGGAAATACGCTCATTTTCCACCTTCCCTCGAGCAAAACAATCGATATTTACCTTGTTCCCGTTCATCCAGCCATTCTGTGAGTCTGGCGATACAACTTTTAGCTTCAGCCTAGCATAGATCATTGAATCGGATTAGACCATTAGCTTCTCGCCTGCTAGCTTCATGTTTAAAAGTGACTAATATTTCTGGTAATTTTCCCATTTAAAACGTGTGTCCTCTCAAGTTAGAAAGTGCAATAAGACCAACTGAAAATGAACCCTGCCGTTTTTCTAGGCTGATTTGACATGGAACTACATTCTCATCTGGCGTAATAATCAAGGCAACTTGCAGCTACTGGCACTACTACTGCTTGATGTCTATGGGGACTATTTTCAGATGCTGCGTACGATATCACTGCGCCTATGGTACTTTTGCAAGTTGCCTTGATTATTACGCCAGATGAGAGTGTAGTTCCATGTCAAATCAGCCTAGAAAAACGCCAGGTTTCATTTTCAGTTGGTCTTATTGCACTTTCTAACTTGAGAGGAGACACGTTTTAAATGGGAAAATTATCAGAAATCTTAGTCACTTTTAAACATGAAGCTAGCAGGCGAGAAGCTAATGGTCTAATCCGATTCAGTGATCTATGCTAGGCTGAAGCTAAAAGTTGTATCGCCAGACTCACAGAATGGCTGGATGAACGGGAACAAGGTAAATATCGATTGTTTTGCTCGAGGGGAGGTGGAAAATGAGCGTATTTCCAAAAATGGCGGAATATCCCTTTAAACCCTGAGTGTGGTCGCTACAACTGGCGACGAGGATGTTCCCGACAGTTGAATAATCATAGACCTACATAAAAGGAAACGAGACATTTTCAGCTGTGGGCGAACCGAGTGAGAAGAAAAGAACAAGTGTTGACCGGAGCGTGCATCATTAGACGTCGGAGCTGTGAATCAGTGAGAATTCCCTCGGAAAGAAAGGACGTCTAAACTCACAACTTTGCTGGAAATCCGATGCCATTCATTCAGGGAAGTGACTGTTATTCTCCTGTGATATACCAAAAACGTTTAATATTTAAAGTTGAGCGTGTATATCCCGGACTTTCAAGCCAATACGATAGCGGTCATTCATTCTAAATATAGCCTCCACTGAAAAGGTCGTTAGCACTCTATTAACAGTAAAATGGCTGTCGCGCTAGGTGGATTAACACCACCCAAACCATTAGATACTGTTGGCGAACCTGAAACTCTGCATCAGAGATGGAAAAACTGGAAAACAGAGTTAGAAATATACATCATAGCCTCAGGTGTCACGAATGCTGCTCAAAAGAGAGCTGTGCTTTTACTGACAGGAGGAGAAGGTCTGCGTGAGATATGGAAAAATTTCACCGATGAGAAAAAAGCCCATCAGAGGGGTACTGACCAAGAGCCTGAAAGAGATGTATATCAGGTAGCCATTCAACTTCTTGACGAAACTTTTGCATTGAAAGAAAATATACCAAAAGCTCGCACAAAATTCTGGGAAACCGAGCCAAATGCTGGAGAAACAGTAAACAATTTCATTACTCGACTTAAAGTAGTGGTCAAGACATGCAACTTTGAAGCTGAGTCTGATAACCATGTTAGAGATAAAGTGTTGCTACACATTGAAAACTCAGACCTGAAGGCGAAACTGTATCGTGACGATAATCTCACACTGGATCGCCTTATCCAAGTTATTGGAACTTATCATCACAAAGAAGCGCTCATTCTTGGCTCTACGTCAAATACAAACCGCATCCACAATAAAATCAGTCAAAAAGCAAAATTCCAACCGACATCACTGTCTGGCTGTTACAAATGCGGAGCCCAAGGACACATAGGCCGTGAATGCATCCGATCTAAAAATCATCAATGCAGCCACTGTGGGAAAATAGGACATTTTGATGATCTCTGCTTCCGTAAAGATGGAGATAAACCAAAGACAAAGCAAAATGACACATACAGCCACAGGGGCCGTGGTAGAGCTCAAGGCCGCAGTGAGGATGGTCGGAGCGCAAGTAAGGGTAGAGGTAGAGGAGCTCAACGTAGGGTAGAAGAAAGGGAAAATGATGACTCTGATGATGACCCCAATGACAATCTCTACCTATTCAGAATATCAAAAACAGAAGACACCATAAACCTTCATCTGAACGGTGTCACTCTGCCCTTAGTGATAGACTCTGGCGCCCAACACAACACACTGTCAGAGGATGACTTCAAAAGGCTACAGGAGGCCAAACCTGAAATTAAACTTCAACCTGCGTCTGCTAAACTGTATCCATATGCCAGCAAAGAACCTCTCTCACTCTTAGGTAACTGCATGCTAGAGGTACAGGTCCCTAGTACGGAACGGCGCGTCACTGCTTCATTCTTCGTAGTGCCACGAGCCCAGGCATCACTATTAAGTAGCAAAACCAGCAAAGAGCTAGGACTTTTGAGGGTTGGCGTTAACGCGGATGTTCTGTGTTGTTCTGGAGTTGACACATGGTCACATCTACGCACAAAGCACCCACAAGTCTTCACTGGGCTGGGAAAACTTAAAAATTATCAGCTCAAACTCAAAATAGATCCAAACGTCACTCCAGTCATCCAGCCAGTACGTCGAATTCCATTCAATCGAAGACAGCTTGTTATGAAGAAATTACAAGAGCTAGTGGAACTTGATGTCATTGAGCGAGTAACGGAACCAGCTCATTGGGTGAATCCGCTAGTCGCTGTTGAAAAAAGACCAGAAGGTGACGGTAGGCTTGGAGATGTCAGAATATGCATTGATATGCGAAGAGCCAATGCAGCCATCATCCGTGAGCGCCACCCAGTGCCTACAATCGAAGAGACCATTCAGGAAATGGCCGGAGGGAAATTCTTCACAAAAGTTGACCTCAACATGGCGTATCATCAAGTAGAACTCCATCCAGACTCCAGAGAAATCACAACATTTGCTGCACCAGGAGGACTCTACAGATACAAAAGACTTGTGTTCGGGGTGAACATGGCCTCAGAGAAATTCCAACAAATAATCAGTCAAGTCATCAAAGATTGCCCAGGTGCATACAACATGTCAGATGACATAGTAGTGGTTGGTAGCACAGAAGCAGAGCACGACTCAAGACTAGCCACAGTGATTCAACGCTTAGCTGAACGAGGGCTGACCATTAATGCAAAGAAGTGTCAGATCAAAATGACCTCCATCAACTACATGGGTCATATCCTGTCGCAAGATGGCCTGAAGGTCTCAGGTGAGAAGGTCAAGGCTATAGTCCACACGCCTCCACCAGCAGACGCCTCACAAATGCGCAGTTTCCTCGGCTTGGCTCAGTTCTGTGCAAAATTCGTCTCTCAGTTTGCTACCATAACTGCTCCCCTCTGGGATCTTACAAAGCAAGATGCTGAATGGAAATGGGGAGAAGATGAACAACAGGCATTTGAACTGCTCAAGAAAGCATTAATTAAAGCTCCAGTCATGGCATATTACACCCTTGGTAGACCAACCAGAATCACGTGCGATGCCTCACCTGTTGGCCTAGGTGCAATACTGGAACAGCAACAGCTTGATGGTGTCTGGAAGCCGGTGTACTATGCCAGTAGGAAACTCACACCCACTGAGTCCCGCTACTCTCAGTTCGAAAGAGAAGCTCTTGGAGTATTCTGGGCATGCCGCAAGTTCAGTCTATACCTCATTGGATGTGAATTCAAAATCCAGACAGATCACAAAGCTCTGATCAAGGTGTTGTCGTCTAACTCAAACCCTCCCTCAGCGAGAGTGGAAAGGTGGCTGTTGTATTTGCAGCAGTTCACATACGAGCTCATTCATATTCCTGGCAAAACCAACAAGGCAGATCCCCTGAGCCGTCAACCCGTTGGTGACTCGGACAAAGCTGAAGAAAAGGAAACTGAAGATTACATCTACAGCATCGTCAAAGACTCCGTGCCTCAGGCACTGACTCCTCGTGAAGTCGAGCACGCTTCAAAAGATGATCCAACAATGTCTAAACTTCGTCATGCCATACTCACCAATGACTGGACCTACTTCAAAGGCACTGTGTTTCAAGCAGTCAAGGATGAACTCTGGACAGCCGGACAGATGGTCATGCGTGGCAGTAGGATTGTGATTCCCGAAGCGCTGCAAGAACAGGTACTTGAGTTAGGACATGAAGGACACCAAGGAATCGTGCGAACTAAAAATCGTCTGCGTTCCAAGGTCTGGTGGCCCGAGATTGACAAAACGATAGAAAAGAGAGTAAAGAAGTGTTATCCATGTCAGGTAGTTGGGAAGAACGCTCCACCAGAAGAGTTGGAGAGCACACTACTACCGGATCAACCCTGGATGTACCTTGCTATCGATCTACTAAGCATCTCTGAAGGGAACTACCTACTTGCTGTAATTGATTACTTCTCCAGATGGCCTGAAGTTGCGTACATGAGAGTCACAAGTGCTAAAAATGTCATTGATGCCCTTGAAATGATGTTCCAGACCCATGGATATCCAAAGTACTTGAGAAGCGACAATGGACAACCGTTCGCATCCAGAGAGTTCCATGAATATCTCACCACTCATGGCATCACACAGCTGAAAGGAATACCATATTGGCCTCAGTCAAACGGAGAAGTTGAACGTTTCAACAGAACAATTCTGAAGTCAGTCAAAATAGCCAAGGTTGAACAGAAAGACTGGAAGACAGTATTGAAGAATTTTCTGTTCCACTACCGTACCACTCCCCACACAGCCACAGGAGTGTCCCCCGCAAAGCTGCTCATGAACCGAGAACTTGGAGACAAGTTACCCAGCTTCACTGGATTGTCTACTGAGTTTGAAGGAATTCAGGACAAAGACGCTCTTTACAAGCTGAAACGTAACATAGCTGCAAATCAGAGAAGAGGAGCCAAAGATCAAGGAATAGAAACAGGAGACACAGTTTTCTGTAAGAATCTACACAAGACTAACAAATTGGATCCAAACTTTGAAACCCAACCTTATGAAGTGATTGGAAAGCACGGAAACGCAGTCATAGTCCAACAACCTAATGGCCCGCCCAGGATGAGAAATGCTGCTCACCTGAAGAAGTTTGATGGTGCCGCTCCATGCGAGTCTGCACACCACAGTGCCCCTGCTGCGCCTGATTCCACCCCGGATTCAGCCCTTCCCATTGCAGATTCCGTCCCAGTCACTCCCCCCAATCCCACTTGTGCATCCTCTCCAGGCCCCATGAACACTGGCCCAATACCCGCACAACCTGAAGTGATTCCTGCACCAACACATTCGACCAGAGTCAGATCCCCACCAGTCTGGCAGAAGGATTATGTCATGTCTAAATGAACTGTTTATTCAGTTTACTTGAAGTTTTTTCTTTAAAAAGAGGGAAAAGGAAATTATAGTATTGTTTGAAATAGACATGTTCTGTTATTTGAAGTTCAAGTCAAGCATCTTTAAAATGATGTTGAAATGATTAAGGTTGATGTGTTATGCAACTGTTAGATAGTGAATATTTTAATGCTGTCAGAATGCAATGATTTAAATGCACATATGTTTTCTAATGGATTTACTTAAGTAGGAATTTCAATATTAAAAAGAGGGAAGATGTAGTGTTTTAAGTTGATACTTTAAAATACCGCGATCACGCGAGACTTGAGATTACCAGGAAGTATACATCTGTATGTAGCCCACATGTTGTACGGTTGTCTAATAAAGACATTATTACTAAATACTTAAACCCTGAGTGTGGTCGCTACAATATCCAACGTGAAACTAACTTCACCGCAGTTACTGTTAATTAAATGTTTTACACAGCAACCTTTTTGCATTTACATGCAATGGTAATTCCTTCCATTACATTTTCTAGTTATTATTATTAACAGGGCTGCCAAGTTTCAGAAAATGGCAAGCGTGAGAGAAATTTTTTTTGACTGTCACATTCAAAAGCGTGCATTTGGCAGCTCTGATTAGTGTCGATTTTCAAGTGTGAACTTATCAAGAAAGAGGCAAATAAATGTTACACAGCTCTGCAACAAGTATAGGACAATGATAGACTTAGCAGCCTTAACGTTAACTTGGAAAATCAAGGAGAATCAGCGAAACAACAGTGAACAAAAACTAGCAAGGAGAACGTTTTAAATCTAATTGTCGGAGTCGGCGCTGTTGTGTTTGAAAAACAATTTAATTAGAGGCGCCAAGACCCGCCTTACGTTGCTTCTGATTTGTTTATATTGCGTGATGCCTTCTGTGGTTGGTGAGATTTAGGCACAAGGACTGATGGATTGGTTATTGCTGTCCGTCAATCAGAGCTCGAACTACGGCAAGGCAATGACTAAGTTTATCATCATGGAAAAAAAATATAGTGCACTGAATGGAGAAATATTTTGCGTGAGAAATGTCAAGTATGGTGAGAATTGCGTGACTGTCACGCTCAAAGCGTGAGACTTGGCAGCCCTGTTATTATTATGCCCTTTCAGCTTTATTTTGTGATTTGATTTTCACGAATATATGTCGCTGACCTACACGTTTGAAAAACTTGCAAACTTTACACATGGTCGAAAGGATGCAGGCGTGCTCATATTTTCCCGCATAGAATTGTTGTGTTGGTGAAAGATGCGAATGCAGTTCGGCCCCTTTTACGCAACTTTTTGGGCGTAGCAGCCTTTATAAATGAGGCCCCTGGTGTGAAAGAGCAAGTAGGCCTAGACTCTTATTTTAAAGCGAAACAGCTTTCGCTGTCAAAACGACACCGGAAGTAGTCCTTGATGAGGTCATAAAATACCGGACGGCACACCGTAGGCTACACCATACATCTTATAAGTAGGAGGACAGTTTCAAGTCGCTAAATTTTTCTCCTTTTGCAAGTGGTCGGTTCAAATGAATGTTCTTGCCTTTTTATTGGTATGAAAGGGCAAGTGCAGTAGTTTTCTAATGACAGCAGTAATGTTATTTCTCTTACGCTAACTCTGGGATAGCTAACGTGCTATTCAAGGTAACTATCAATGCGATGTTCCATTTTTTAGTGTTGATTCTGACTTTCTTATGGAGTTATCCATAGCTTTAATTTACTTGTTTGCCTGCTGATCTCAATTACTGTCGCGTTACAGTGGCAACACACAGGAACTGCAGCTATTGGGAGAAGGTTAACGTCCAGCAAATGTAAGTTTAACGTTAAGATATGATTTGAAGTTCGCAGTTGGTCCTCTTTGTTGTGTGAATACGCTACCAGTGGCACAGTAACCCTGGTCGGGCACTGGAAACATTCACATGCAAAGTGCTCGATTAAATCACGAGCACGGATAATGTAACAGGGGTAGTAGTATGCGTAGTATATTAGTGTCATTAACGGCATTTGAGCTCTAAGAACTGGTTATTTTTAAGCAGTAATTGATCACTACTATAACACCACTAAAGCAACATTGCACAGCAAGGGAACCCAATATTCTTAACATGCAGTTTGAATCCCACATTGGTGAGACACATTTTCATACAGACACATGCTGACACATACACACAATCAGACATGCATGCACACACACAGGCGCACACAGACATGCACATACAACACATGGAGACAGGATGTACAGGACTGAATAATGGTCATATTTTGCACTGCTATACAGTTATGTTTATTGTTTTATGTTTGTATCTTGGCTACATTGAAAAGGATGAATGAATGAATGAATGAATGAATGAATGAATGAATTACTTGAGAATGATCATTCATAAGCTGATGTCAACGGAACAGCTTCAATTCCCCACCCTCGACATACGTTTAGGATTTCCGTTTTCAAAATTATGCGGGGATGGCTATGGTTATTAGTATTGATACTTTTAAGAATGACAGTGTTGTTTTGCAATAAGATACATATTTCATGTCAGTGTGCGCAAAGCAATCTTTTAGTGCATTTGGTACAGCGAGACAAGTTTGTGCTGCTAACCTATCTAGGCTTTGAAATTTCCATTTAGTTGGAAACCATTTAGTACCATTTAGTGTTCTCCCCAATCCCAGGCTTTCACATTGCATATTTTACAATGGATGTAAAATAGCCTATAAAGCTAAATATCTATGGCTGGACGAATGAAACAGCTGTAATACATATCGGTGTTTATACTTTATGTTGTGCAGGTGAGCCATGGAAAAGTAGTTTTACAAAGATGCAAATATATTTGGGGTTATGCAGGTAGGGGTCAAGTTTTGCCATGTTAACCTATGGAGATTGACTGCATGGTAGGTCATGAAGGACACTTATTGGGGCTGTGTGCCTTACCCACATAAAACAGTAAAATAACAAATGTGACTAAAGATATATTAGTGCGAGTTGAAAAATGACTGCGTGCGAGTACTGATTTCAACCCTTTCATTCGCATTTTGCTCCTAAAATTAATCCACATCACCAAGTCGATCAAAGTTTTCGCGCATCTGTATAGAAATTTCAGAGTTGACAACTCTTGTGCACCTGGCTGGACACTCACGCTTTCAGCATCAACCTCGTGCTCTCACACAAACGCAAGAAATGTCTCTCCAAATCCATTCTTCTTTTTCTTCAATCTGTTCGTTTTCAGTTGGTGACTATGTAATGATTAGCGGTGAAATGGTAAACCATGATAAAAATGTTGACTATAACAATTGCCGTGTTCATTTCAAATATTATTATCACGGTTGATAAACACCGTGTGTTATCCTCCCAGCTTCACCCGAGCCTTCATTTGACATAGGCCTGGTGGACTTCTATGAAACAAAAATGGTATCCTACTGATTCTGTTGTCTAAATTATGGATTTAACCATGATTCGGTGTAGACTACACCTGCTTTAAAAAGGCGGAACATTTTCATCGCAAATGTGTGCTGTAGGCCATCATATACACTAATCCAGCGAAACACGGAAGTAACACAGCGCCGCCATTACTGTGTGGCTGGCTGCTAAGAAATTAGCCCCTTGGTTCCATAGGCTGTTGCAGAGGTTAGCTGTCATTAATACACGTCTTAATACATTATGTTGTTAATAAATTACCTTCGTCGGTAAGTTTTGCCACAGTCTGACATTATTGATCCAATGTTCTAGCCTGGCAAGCCAAACTACACAGAAATGTATAGTCTGGGGTCGGACCATTCACAGAGTTGAAGCCTGTGGGTGGGATGAACAGTTGTCTTTCAGACTGCCTCTGCACGTAATAGGCCAGCATTTGTGACCAATCGTAGCCGGTTGGCAAAACGGCAACAGGGCTGCCAAGTTTCAGAAAATTGCAAGCGACAGTGAGATGCGTTCGTCGAACATTTTTTTGACTGTCTGTCACACTCAAAGCGTGACACTTGGCAGCTCCGATTAGAGTCGCTTTTTCAAGTGTGAACTTACCAAGACAGAGGCAAATAGATGTTACACAGCTCTGCAACAAGTATAGGACAATTATAGACGTAGCAGCCTTAACGTTAACTTGGAAACTCAAAGAGAAACAGCGAATCAACAGTGAAGAAAATCTAGCAAGCAGGAGAACGTTTTAAATCTAATTATCGGAGTCGGCGCTGTTGTGTGTGAAAGATAAGTTAGATGCCAAGACCCGCCTTTCGTTGCTTCTGATTTGTTTATTGCGTGACGCTTTCGGGCTCAAGGACTCCGTACACAGATAGAGCGTTCTAATTGGCTAGGCTGAACTCGAGCCTGGCGCAGGCTTGTCCTCAACGGTGCGACCCTAGACCATCCCGCTAGGCAAAAATATTTTTGGCCGCTAGGGTGCGTCTAGATTTCTAGGCTACCAATGTTCCCTTTCACCTGACATTTTCTTTCATGAGCAGGATCTCTTGTTAGACATTCTCTGACAGGATGCTTTCATTGAAAAGCCCAGGCAAGTGTCACTCGTCACACTCGCAGGCACGCAGTAATGGCGATATTCAAGATGGCAACGCCCATAAAGTTCGCGCTGGATTAGTGTATAGCCACTCTGCGTCTTTTTATGTGGGCTACGTTCACATTAAATCCATTCCACTAACGTTATCAGGAGAATACCGTAACATTTTATTTTGAGCACTGGTTGTCACTCATTGGATCATATAACAGATATACCAAACTCCAAGACAAGTCATGGTCGAGTAAGTTAAGCACCCAGCCAATTAAACATGACCAAGGAAAAAGTGAACGGACAACTCACAATGCCATGCCACGGTAGGCTACCTAAATCATAGAAGTTAACATTGCTGGACACTCATCTTTTCTATTACACCAGAAATATTTGTCTTTACCTTTGTTAGTTTTTTGAACATTCATGTTATTTAACGGTACATTATGTAGGATTTTAAGTGTTTTAGTACCTCAAGTCAGCGTCTTCATTCATAAATAGATCCTCTTTGGTGTAAAATAACATATGCCAATGATCTGACTTGTCCTACTGGCCGAAGAATCACTTCCCGGCATTTACATTGAAAGGGACGTTCACAGGAAGGCTTCCATGTCTTTCCGGTGTATAGAAAAATATGAACTGCCGAGATGGACATAAAACACTACCTGTTAATACCGCTAGGAAAAAACGCGTTTTTGCATTTCGCGTTACACAGAGAAGCAGCGTGAAGACGGTCATACTTAACCTACAGACAAACACTGCACTTGGTGACGTAGCCTAGTTCATGCCTTTAGAGCAATACAAGCATTAGCCTATACTGTCATGTCAAGTTGTTAGCTGCTGCTATGCTAATATTACGATAGTAAGCTAATGTAAAAACAATATAGGCTAAGCATGACAACGTAATTCACTATGTTGCTCGATGAGTAATTACTCATACATGATCATACAAATTATTCAAAGAACTTTGAAATAACTTACATCATCCAGGGATGCAAACGGCGCACCTTTTGGCGGATGCCGCCTTTTTCACGGTTGTCTGGTGGACTTGCATGAATCGTGTAGATCCGATGAGTTTTTTTTTTTAAGGGGGGGGGGGGGGTCTGTTGGAGGGTCTGATTATAGTTTCATCAAAGATAATTCTGTATGGAAATTACCGAAAACGTAAATGTACGGTCTATGAGACAGTAGCCTGTAGTGTAGACAGTATGAGAAAGCTGTGCACGCAAAGTCAATGGAGCAGCGCGGGCGCACCATAGCCTGTCCTACTGCTTACTGTATATTGCATTCGCACTGAAAGGGATATTTTACACACGCCTTAATAGGGGTGTGAATCTCTCCCTTTTAAGACGATTCGATTCGTATCGATTCATAAAGCTACGATACGATTCACAGACGATGCGGTTTAATACAGAACGATTCAGTGCGATTCGATACGATGCGATACGATTCGATACGATGCAGTAATAGGCCCCAAAATGCAATATTCTTATTTCTTAATCTCATTTTATTTTCCATAGGCTACTGCAGATTTTTTTTTTTTTTTTTTTTGCTACTTTAAATGGCATGAGAAAAGGCTACAATTGCATGTCATTAATTACATTTTTTCCAAAAGACTTGATTGACTGGATTGAAAGACTGAACAAACATGTTGATAATAAGAACGTGGCCAAATGCCTCTAAACGAAATCACTCGGCCAATTAATAGAGATACATTCATATCACCCTATACTTAGCTGCTGAACCAATCACAATAGTTTAGAAATATGTGATGTAGGCCTAGCTCTTGGGAAAGAGTGTCTGTCTGGATTACCTTTCATAAATAAGGAGGGTTACTAACGCACGTTGTGAGAACCGCGTTCAACACATGACAGGTAGGCACTACCCTCCTCAGTCAACTTTCAGACCTGCACCGAACATACAGTAAGGCACCGAAGCATTTGGGGAGACACGGGGAAAGGGGAATGCAGGAGGATGACAAGTGGTGTTTGTTGTAGCCTGAAGCTAGTTTTGAGGCTTGTGCTTACGACTGAATGTCTTAGTTCAGGATACTGCAACACACGTTCACGTCAGCGTTATCTGCGTTTCACTAAACTTGACAAGTTTGTTGCTGCCACTGTCTAGCAATGACGCTACTTACAGTACCCTCGTTGGAGAAGGCTAGGCGCTGTGTTAGCAAATCACGGTTGGTCTTACGATTTTGAAAGTAGCCTATCATAACTTGTAACGTTAGTTTTCCGATTCGTCATTTTAAAATCGATTTATCTATCGATTCATAGTACATTTAAACCGATCCAGGGGTTTGCCTACCGATGCACTCGCGTTGTTAACGTTCCGAATGATTACCGATACGTATCGGTTATTTTTTACACCCCTACGCCTTAAGCATGTCCACTGCTTGGCATATGGATAAGCTTAGTTCATCATGCACACCTTTTGATGGCTTGTAGAAGCTGGCTCTGACATCATCAATAAAATCAAGATTAAGTCAGATCAATCGGCTCGTTATGTCTCCCGCAACATGTCCAAAAATAGCCTTAAAAGTGTCGGAAAGAGTGCACATAATGTCTGCTGTGTGGAGCATACAGTGGGCGTTGGTTGACATTGGCCGCTTTCACGTGAGATTCTCATGAGAATCACACGTGAATCACGTGTATTTTATTTATTTTGCCCAAGTGAAGCTGCAATGTCCCAAACAACCACCAGGTGGCACTTGTGAGCAGGGTTAGGAATGTCGGCATTTACCACTAGCCAAACAGTCCCAAATTGAATTCAATCCCGAAGCAAGCTGAACATCTTTTCTGCTTTTAATAGCCTAGTCTCACGACAAAACTTGTTATTGTTTATGAAGGTGTCTTCTGTTAGCCTATTTTATGAAGAGGCATCTGGCTGTTTCGTTTAGGTTTGTTTTGCTGTCACTAATGGTTTCATGAGGTAGGCCTAACCACTAAAAGCATAAGCCTATGCCCTAAGCACAACTGTGTTCTCGTTTTTGGGTCAATTCATAAATTTTATTTCAAATGTGTGGATAGGCCGATGGTACGCTTGTTTTTATGCTGGCAACAAAACAAAATGGTTCACGAATGTTATTCTTGATTCTAAATGCGGGAAACAATTAAAAAATAAAATGTCCCATTTTCCGACGCACAACAAACCTCTAGGCTATGTTTATTTGAAATGTAAGCTGGCTGTTGTCAAATTTGTAAAATAAGATAGACCTACTGGAGAAACTATGGTTTATGCTCTCTTATGCATTCTTTCCAAACCGAATGCGAAGGAGGGAGAATGAATTACGAACTGAACGGTTTTGATTAAATATAAAATGTCCCATCTTCCGAAGCACTACAAACATCTTGCCTAAATATTCTATTATTTGGGCCTATTATAAAAGTTGGGACTTTTTCGTTAGAAAACAATTTTATTTGAATTATGGACTGCCATTGAATGAAATTTGATCGGACTTTCAGTTCACAGAAGAAAGTTTCAAGACGCTAAGAAACACGTTTGCCCCGTGGCATTAACGGTGGCTTAATTTATTTCAAAAGGATATGACCTTATGAATCCCGTTGTTTGCCGTTCTACTTGTCTTTTTTGACCTATAATGATTATAAGGGATGCATCTCATATATCACTGCATTGCAGTGTAAGCCTATTGAATATTGACAGGTTTGAAAATCGTAACATTAGGCCTATTTTCAATCAATACAAGTTGAAAGCCACACATGTTTTGTCTTTGTTTTGTCTTCTCCTATATTTTGTTCGGTAAATTTGACAACTGTCAGCTTAAATGTCAAATCATATTTCCCTCCCTTTGTCGCCCTAGTTGGCTACATTGCCTAGTTGGTATGGAGAGAAACGCAGAGAAACGAGAGAAATTGAAAATAAACACAGAGAGTTTGTAAATAGGCTACTAAATAAATGTTTGCATGGGTAATGGACAATTTCAAGAATTCTGGTGAGATGCCGTGTAGCCTAGGCTACAATAAGATAGCTTGGATGCTCATGAGCGATGACGAGTGCGCGATTTTTAAAATCAGCCATGCGATCAGTCAGAGGGTCGATTCGGATATCTGTGTGCAGATTTTTCTGTCCGAGCCCAATACAGTTAAAATGTCATTCTCTTGATGGTTTCTCATACTTAGGCTATGACAATACGTTTGTTTGTGTGGAAAGCCTGATTTAGTAATTAAGCAACTGTAGGAAGGCATTCAGAAATGTCAAAAGGTGAGCGCAGAAGCTCACACGGGGCAACAAGCGCCAACACAGGCACGCACAAGAAGCCCAATCATATAGCCACTTGAAATTAAGTAAGGGATAATCAACGACGCGCCGTGCGTTTATAGGAAAATAATGCACGTTCGAAGTGGTAATAAGGACCCGACGCCGCAGGCGGAGGGGACTTTACACTTCGATAAGTGCATTATTTACCTATGAACGCACAGGGCGCGGAGTTGATTACCCCGCTTATACCACTGCTACTATAATTTTCGTTTATATTGCCGCTGTCTTAGATACAACGTTGTTGTTTTTACCGTTACATTAACATTGGCGAATTGATATTCAAGTGTAATAAGCCCAAAAAAAGGAAATACTTCATAGCCGTGCGGTATATAGAAAAATAATGCACGTTCCAAATAGCGCATCACAATAGGAAATTTGACCAAGCAGTGGTAGCCTATTCGGTTGTTAAGTCCGACCAGGGGCGGAGCTATAGGCGGGGCAGGCGGGGCAGCTGCCCCTGGGCCCGGGCCCTTCCCGAGGGCTCAAAGGGCCCTTTGCACTTCGTCGAAAACGCGAACTCAATCTCCCCGAATTGCAATTTTTACTCTCACCGAACGTGTTGTAGCGTACATCACAAATAATTGCAGTAGATACGTGGCTAGCCTCTTTATATATCTAGCATTTTAGATCTACTATTTTATCATGGTGGGAGTCATGGTTCAAAAAATACCAGTGAAATACAAGCTGTCTTGTAATGTAATAGTTAGTCATGTTCTTTTAAGATAGCCTAAGCTATGTTGTTAAGGCTTGTATTTTTTTTAATCATGTTTGTGTAATTTTTTAACAACTGCAGTGCATGATGGGTATGATATCTGAAGACTTGTTGAACGTCATCATCAAAATTCCATTGTAGTGAACAACGTATAGGCTTGGACTAGGCTACGGGATGTTGGTAGTAGGCTACCTGGTTTAAATTGTTCTTATGCCAAGCATCAGCCCCGGATCATTCTCACACAATTAACGCATAATCTATCGTTTTTATGAATGACAATTCCAATAATCGATCAAACGAGAAAGATCATTATAGCCTACTGTACTTTGTGGGCTCTCTCAATGCTCGTGACTTCTACAAACTAAAGCATAATTTGGAACGAAATTATGAGCATGCAGTAGAGACAGAGAGGCAGGTTCCAGCTCACTCTTCCGCTGTCAGACCGCATAGCCTTTATTTAGGTGTCATTATCTGCCCAGCTAACGACGGAAATTCTAAATAAGATGTGAACAGTAAGTGGCCGCTTCACGTGATGTCCGTTACCGTCCGAAATTCGGCAAGATTATCGCAAAATGTGCAGAACATTTGAAAACAGCTATGAGGCAGGTTCCACTAGCTTGTCATTGTTGACATCTTCTGCCATAAGAATCGTTTTAAGAAAGGTAGGCTAATGATGATGGCAGCAAAGAAGAGGGAAGGCTAAAGGAGGTGGCAGATCAGGTTTCCAGTGATTCACCATTTGTAAGCTGAGGTTGGTAAGAAGACTATTTTACATTGGCTGCACTCACTGTGAGTAACTTAGCCAATTTATTTATTAGCTAGCCTTCTATTTACCATCTGGAGAATGGAGTCACAAATTAGACTATTCTTGTGAATGCATTCCACTCAGATAGCGAAGTGGCTACCAGGTTCAAAGCTACAAATGAAGGCTGCTTGTAATAATACAAATATTGTGATATCAATATGGTGCAATCAAACGAGCTACAGCTGGTAGAGCCTTCAGCCTGGAGCATGACCTGCAAAAGGGCATTATGAGAACCGTTCAGACTCGTCTTAAAGTGACTGCACCATTTATCAATATCAATATCACAATTGATCAAAATATCAAATAATACATAAGCAATTTGCATTACTTTAGCTGCTTGTGTCACATTTTTGTTATCATTCAAATGTTATGATGCGTGTTGGGGGGCTGAGCGGGGGGGGGGGGGGGGGGGGGGCACGTATGGGACGTATGGGACGTATGGGGAGGGGGGCCCATCAACCATCTCTGCCCCAGGGCCCTGTATGCAGTTGTTCCGCCACTGAGTCCGACGTCACGGACCCAGCAGCTATTTTGTGAAAAGACGTTTATTAGCGCAGCCAGACGGGTTTTGCTACTTGTAAACTTTGTCATCACCACCTTCGTTTTAGCGGTTTTAAAACAAAATCGCTAAACTTCAACAAAGTAATCACTGTAGCTATGCAGCCAGATGATATATGAATGGGTAACATCCAGCTTCCGCGAAAAATATAGATTTGATTAGGTTGAGGCAACAAGTCTGTAGGCTATAAGATGAACATTTTCTTAAAGGCTAGTCAGAATAGCGGAAAATACTTGTTGTGCGTGCCTGTGTTGGCGCTTGTTGCCCCGTGTGAGCTTCTGCGCTCACCTTTTGACATTTCTGAATGCCTTCCTACAGTTGCTTAATTACTAAATCAGGCTTTCCACACAAACAAACGTATTGTGGCGTCGGGTCCTTATTACCACTTCGAACGTGCATTATTTTCCTATAAACGCACGGCGCGTCGTTGATTATCCCTTACATAGCTGCTCAACCACAAATGGCCAAACTAACAGAACAAAACACAACGCGTGTAGCCTAACATCAACATAGCGCAAATGAGGGTTATTGACATGAAGATCAGCTCTTGCCTTTTTCATCGAAAACAGTGGGCTTCCTTACCTATAGGCTACTTAACTGCAACATGAGATCTATTGGTATAATCTACCTATGAAAGTTTGGGCTATGTTCTTATGCAGAAAAATGATTGCATCAACGGTGGATGGACAACTTTTTAAACATGTAGGCCTATTGCATCGTTGCGCTGACACAATAGCCTATAGCTTAAACGCACGTATTTTGTTGTCAGTAGTTTAACACATTTCTGCACATAGGAAGACGGATGTGAGGGAAATATTTTACATGTATTTTATTTTCAAAAATGTCAAAATGTTCAATGCCTTATCGCGCTAATCTGACTGAGTTCTATCCGTGAACCTGATTTGTTTTTCTTTCTGCAAACACCTCGGTAGGCCCCTACGCCAGAAATTTGTTGTTTGTAATTTGTTGCAAATCTCCCGACCACTATGTCTTGTAGTTCTAAAATTTAATAAGATTTACAATACATGTGGTCATGTTTGAACTGCAAAATGCAATGGTGCATTTTGACACCCCTCTTTCCCCATCATATTTCTGTATTGGTGATTTTTGTGCCATGGTTACATCCTTACTGACCTTGGCCGGGTTTCCCAGATTCGTTAAGAAGCTCTTAAGTGTACTTCTTAGGAGCGCTCTAATAACGTTCTTAGGATGCTCCTAAGAAGTTCTTAGCACTTAAGAGCTTCTTAACGAATCTGGGAAACCCGGCCCTTGTGTGTATGGGGCCTTTGTTGTCTTTACTCTGAACCCAAAGCATAGTAAATATAATGGTAGTGATTTTATTGTGGCATCTCTATTCTTTTTGTATCTTTAGTCCTTCGTGAAGGCTTTGCCATGTCTGCAGTATCATGGCGGGAGATCTGCCTGCTGACTGGGCTGGTGATACTTTGTTACTGGAACAGCTTGTTTTGTGGTTTTGTTTTTGATGATGTGTCTGCCATATTGGATAACAAAGACCTTCGACCCTCAACGCCGCTTCAAAACCTCTTCCGAAATGACTTCTGGGGAACACCAATGTCAGAGGTAATGCAATTAAATTTGATCGTCAATGAACCTGTGCTATTTTGGTTGGTGTTATTTCATGTGAAATTGCTATAAGTACACAAATTAACCCTTTCATGCACGCATTATGAAAAAAAATATTGAAAATCAGTTGGAATTTTTAAAAATATGCTTTTATATAGAAGTTATGTTATTGTCCACGTATGTGGACAGTGCGCAACAAAGGAATAAAAAATAATAAAATGTAATTACAGAAAATGTGGAAACTATGGCCTTTTACTTCCCCCATACTACCCACCCACCTCTCTACTACCTCCATACTACCCGCCCACCCCTCTACTACCCCCATTATTACTCACCGACCCTCACCCACCCCTCTACTACCCCCATATTACCCACCTCTACTACCACCACTACCCAACCACCCCTCTACTACATCCATACTACCCACCCCTCTACTACTAACCCACCCACCCCTCTAGTACTCTCATACCCACCCACCCCTCTACTACCCCCATATTACCATACCACCTTGGCATTACCACATGTAATTAGGTCATTATTTATAAATATGTTTACCAAATGTTTGTTTCTTTGTAATTTAAAGCAGTTAAAATCATATTTGAAAAAAAAAAAAAAAAGTCCTAGTTACAAAATCTAATTTTTGGCCATTTAACTCCTCTGTTGCGCCACGTCCACATACGTGGACAGTTGCTTTTTAGGGTCTACAAACTCTATTTTACATCCGATTTAATTTCTGAAAACAGAGTTGTTCAACACACTCTCCTGTACAGCATAATATTTTTTTTTACATGATTTTGCCTTCTTGAGTACTAACTTTTCACAGATATGCCTGGAGCATTCAGCATATGGCCATTACTGTCACTCATGTTGAATTGATGATGTCATCAAGCAGTCAATATTCCAAATATAAGATGATACATATTGTTAATATATTGTCATGGACCTACTAAAACTGCCCTGAAGTGGATTGGTGTATATCAACATGATAAATAAGTAGAAAACAGAGTTAAAGTTACTGTCCATGCATGTGGACGTTGCGCATGAAAGGGTTAATAATAATGTAAAACTGAACTGTTAGCTTAATAAGGTGTGAATATGTATACCATCCTTACCAACAGTATTGAAGGAAAGAAAGTTACTGTGTTCTACAAAATTGATATTCCAAAAGCAGGACCTAGCAGAATGAGTTGAAAACCAGTTCTCCCAACCGAATTAAGGAATGATGGCCAATATGACATACGGGTAGTAGAAGTTCATACATGTTGGAGGTGCTGGTGTGGATGCAATGGAAAGTGTAGTGACCCTCACACCTCAAAATGCATTGACTTCTGCTACCTGAACGTTGATACACCATTGCACCCCAAGAAATCAGAGGAATTTTAATTTTCAAATATTCCATACAAAGCCTGGAATATCAAAATTGTATGATTAAGCGGTTCTTGAGTTATTGACATGTCAGTTACAGACACCCCTTTTAGCCAATTTGTGTGATTTGGTGGGTAGACGTACTGCCCGTAGCTTATGCTATGCTCAGTGTTGCTTTGATGTCCAGTCTATAAATTCTAACAAAAATGTGATGGGTAGCCACCCTACATAGGATGTTCAACATAGCCTGGGCTTTTATTTTCCAAAAGGTAAGAGGGGAGTTTCTCAGACAGTTTCTTTATGCAGAGCAGAGGCAGCGACTGCTCTATTGAAGTCTAATTCGGTTGGGAGGCCATGTTGTTCATTGAGTGTTAGAGATAATTGAGATGATAGGAACCACTTTGCATGTATTGGTTGAAATCTTTGCTGCCATTTTCTGCTTAATACAGAAATTGCAAAGTTCATAGCAAAAACAACTTGATGACCACAATTTAAAGGAATAGTTTGGAATTTTGGACATAGGACCTCATTTCCAACTTAGCTGGGGTGATATAGGTCGGAGGTGACCGTTTTCAGTGCATTTCATCCCGTCCTTAAAGGAGAATTCCGGTGTGATATTGCCTTAAAGTGTGTTGAAACATGATACCGAGTGTGAGTGTTTGTCTCAGAGCTGTTCTCGACCTGCCCCCTGCACTCCGAAATCTGCCGCTAGCTTGCCAATGCTAAAACAGGTTTTCAATGGCAGTGGCTCGGGCATCGGCTTATCCATGCAAATAAATCACTGTTTTACACCATTTATGAGGCTCAAAGTAGCTCCACACTTTATTGGTAGACTTCTGAGGGCCCTGGCATTTAAATTGAGACATCGAGAACTTTGAAAAAGCACTGATGGTGTACCTACATGACTGTTTATTCAGGCAGTCACTTCCGAAAGTTTAGCGTTCGCCGCCGTCTTGAATTTAGTCACGTGACTGATGTGTTGCTATAGTTCCGCTCCGGCTCGTCAGGTGAATGATCTAAAGCAGGGCTCTTCAATTAGCGGCCCGCGGGCCGGATCCGGACCCCGAGATACTTTGTAGTGGCCCTTGAAGTGTTGGCTGATGTTATATATGAGCAAATCCTTATGATCGGTAGAGACGTAAATAGCTGGTGGAAAACACGATAATGGAGGTGCAGTGATAGGCTACACTGCGAGTAGCGCCTATAAATAATGTTCTGTGTGGTGCGTTCCCGTTGTAGGCTACTTTGTTACGGGATATTATACAAAGAGGTGCCTTGCTTCGTTTTTACGCAGCGTCACCAACATGTTGACGTGCGCCAAATCCAAGCTGTTTTCCTCAAAGCATGAAGCATTTTTGGTGCATGAAATCTCACCGGTAGTGTGCCTCTCCAGTCCAAGCAGATCCTCGCGAAAACATTCCCCACTCGTAATGTACAGTCAACTCCAAAAGTATTGGAACACATGCTTAAAGTTTAATATAAAATCATCTTTTGGAAATTGATCTTAATGCTTTAAATGAAAAAAAATAGGAAATATTCAACCTTTAATGACATCAATTTTCTTTGTGAATGGATAATGTTTTGTAAATAAATAAATGTTTTCCTTAAAATATAGGGGGTCATAAGTATTGGAAAGCCCATGTTAAATTCCCATAGAGGATTTTTATTTTTATTTTTAAGGCCAGTTATTTCATGGATCCAGGACACTATGCACCCTGATAAAATCCCCTTGGCCTTTGGAATTAAAATATCCCCACATTCACCATACTAAGAGTTTGGCATGCTTAATGTCAGTTATTAGCTGTTAGCTGTTGAGCTCAATGCAATTCAAACCAGCGAATTAGCTAACAGCTAATAACTGACATTGAGCATGCCAAACTCTTAGTATGGTGAAGGTATAGTGTTGATGTGGGGTTATTTTAATTCCAAAGGCCAAGGGGATTTTATCAGGGTGCATAGTGTCCTGGATCCATGAAATAACTGGCCTTTAAAAATAAAAATAAAAATCCTCTATGGGAATTCTATCATGTCCTCAGGACTCGGCATGAACTTTGCGAGGTTATCCGGTTCCTCAAATTGGTGAGGGTTCTGTTACATCTGCGATCAAGTGATTTGAAACATAGAAAATATTATAACGATTAGTCTAGTCTTTGACTTTTGAGTCGTTTTCCAAGCATCTATGCCGTGCCGACGATGGCTACTACAAAGCGATTCTAACAGGGCTCCGAAATGGGCAGCAGCATCAAGTGTTGGAAGCTAACTGTACCACCCCCCCTCTGTGAGCTGACCTCTGTGCCTTAGAACACAAATTAAAAAATCCCCCAACCCCCAAGAGCAGTTTCACACATCATTAGCAACAGCAATCTTTTGTATAGGCTATGTTGAGTGTGCGTCTGCAACAGTGAGCCTACTCTTTTTCGGCTTTCGGAAACAGCAGCATCATTTTCGCCGGGGACCGGGTAGCCTATGTCTCCACCACTTTTTATGACGAATGATTTTGTCCCCACCACTTTTTAAATGTTTATCAATTCATCAAAAAAGTTGGTGCCCACCAGTGATGTGCGGGTACGTGTCTGAACGGCCCGCGCCGCCCCGCCGTTTACAACTAACCAGACGCAACTCGGACCGCAAAAAAAAATTATTGAAATACTGTACCCGACCCGCTTCCCGACCCGCTCATTGTAAAAATGAGTCTAACTTAGTCGTCGCGTCATTGAGCTACGCAAAACTGGTATCTCATGCATGTAAACAATATAGGCCTAATAGCCTAGTGATTGCTCAGAATTTGGGAAACATGCATTTAGTCTAGGCCTACCTTTTTTTGTTCCGTGTCAGCATTCATCCAAAAATTAGGCTATTTGACTCAACATTGAACATAATAGCCTAAGGATTTTCCTATACAAATTCTGTTTAAGCCGTTCCTCACGTGAATGCGTTGAGGCTACCAAGCATGAAATGCAGACATAGAATATTACAGTATTACTATTAAGAAACTCTTTATTAACGTCTTAATCAATGGACCAAAACAAAAATCAAAACCAAAACCCATAGAGCCCGATTGAGTGCGTCATTGCTCCGCGATTATAAATTGCAGCGAGATGAAACCTTTATTGCACGAAAGATCAGACGTGGGGCTTTCCAACGAGCCACTTTATAAGTTGCGCAAGGACGCACATTGCGTGCTCATACCAATTGTAGGCTATATGCCTTGATGACATTAAATTAAGAAGTATTTCCTGTTTGGGGACACTTTTAGTTTATTTGTCTTTCAGTCCATGGTTCCACCATTCGATCTTGCTGCAAATTATCAGACTTGAGAAGCACGCATGGCATCAGCAACTTCGCTGCTCAGTAGCCGAATCGAGGAGGCCAGCAGTTCGAGAAAAAAGTTGCTGATCATAGACAAAGAAAGCATATGCTCTGAGAACAGAACACAACTGCATATCAAGTGTAGCCGAGGGTCTGTCTACGCAGAAACAACAAGTGCATAGCCTATGTTCGTGACAAAATATGGGAATTGCGTTTCAGTGGGAATGCTGCAAATTATGTTTTCCTCTTCTAAAGACAATTATGTACAATATAAATGAAAAAAATGAACGGCATATTTTTGTATACCGACCCGACCAAACATGACCCTAATATCATTAAAAATATGTTTTCTTGACCCATCGCGGGTGACCATATTGTGTGCAAATCTAACAACTGAGATGCATCCCCTATAATCATCATAGATCAAAAAAGACAAGTAGAACACACAACCAACCATAGGATTCATGAGGTCATATCCTTTTGAAATAAATTAAGTCACCGTTAATGCGACGGGGCAAACAGCGTCTTGAAACTTTCTTATGTGAACTGAAAGTCCGATCAAACTTCATTCAAAGGCAGTCCATAATTCAAATGATATTGTTTTCTAACGAAAAAGTCCTACCTTTTATAATAGGCCCAAATAATAGAATATTTAAATAGACAAGATGTGTGTGGTGCCTAATTGTTTCCCGCCTGATCAAAACCGTTCAGGAATTATTTATGCAAAAGTGAAACGTTCATAATTCATTCTCCTTCCTTCGCTTTCGGTTCGGAATGAAACGGCAGAGAGCATAAACCATATAGTTTCTCCTATAGGCCTATTTTAGGCTATTTGACAAATTTGACAACAGCCAGCTATACATTTCAAATAAACATATAGCCTAATGTATACATAGGCAAGAGGTTTGTGGTGCGTCGGAAAATGGGACATTTTATTTTTAATTGTTTCCTGCATTTAGAATCAAGAATAACATTTGTGAACCATTTTGTTTTGTTGCCAGCATAAAAACAAGCCATCAGCCTATCTGCACATTTGAAATAAAATGTATGAATTGACCCAAAAACGAGAACACAAGGACATAGGCTTATGCTTTTAGTGGAAACTGGTCTCGTGACCTCATGAAACCGTTAGTGACAGCAAAACCAACCTAAACGAAACAGCCAGATGCCTCTTCATACAATAGGCCAACAGAAGACACCTTCATAAACAATAACACGTTTTATTGTGAGACTAGGCTGTTAAAAGCAGAAAAGATCTTCAGCTTGCTTCAGGATTTAATTCACTTTTGGATTGTTTGGCTAGTGGTAAATGCCGACATTCCTAACCCTGCTCACAAGTGCCACCTGGTGGTTGTGTGGGTCATTGCAGCTTCACTTGGGAAAAATAAATAAAATACACGTGATTCACGCGTGAGGTCTCATGAGAATCTCACGTGAAAGCGGCCAATGTCAACCAACCCCCACTGTATGTTCAAAATGCTGAACTATTCCTTTAATGCTATTAGACGTGAGAATTCAGTTCAGAAAGAGAACACAGTGCTATTGAGATATGGAATAAGGTGTTGTATTGGGTGAGTAAATTAAATGTATGTTAATTTTGTTTGTTTTTTGCAGGAGAGGAGCCATAAATCGTACAGACCACTAACTGTGTTGACATTTCGACTGAACTATGTGTTCAGTGAGTTAAATGCTGCCTCTTACCACTTATTAAATGTGGTACTTCATGCTGTAGTGTGCATTCTCTTCATGCGGGTCTGCCGTCTCTTCCTTGACGGAATGTCCAGTCTGTGGGCCGCTTCACTATTTGCTGTGCACCCCATCCACACAGAGGCTGTGAGTACCGAAGGAAACACTGATACTCACCTATATTTTATTTCTCCTTCAGTTTTTCTTTTCAGTTTTAAAACATGTCATTCTTTTTTGTTAATTGTGTTCTTTCTCTTGGTTTTACAGACATCCTTGATAGTTAAAAGCTGCAGTAGTTTACTTGTCTAAAAAACAACTTCAGATTTTCTAAAACTGCAGTGATGTCCTGATGAGAGTACATTAGTTAAAGGTGCCCTGCCACTCAAAACCATTTCTATGTGTATTTTTTTTTTTTAAAGTATGTTAGATGTATTGTATGATGTTGAATATGAAAATGAACTGCTACCTACCCTGTCGGCTCATTACTAGTCATGCGCTTGCCCAGTTGAGACTGCAGTCACAAAATTTATCTAACTCAGTGACAGGTTTCATATGCAAGGATGGCTGAACATCAACAGGCTTGTGCGCTATGCGTGAACAGCATTTGAGGTCGGGAAGTTTGGCCTGGCATTGTCAGGGCGGGCTTTATACGATGATGGACAGATGAGCAACAGTCTATCACGTCATCAGAGCATGCTAAGGTTGATTTTGATTGCAACAGAAACACTGTGGCTACAAATGCATACTATTTTCATGCAATTTGGCCTTTCATTTACATGAAAACGGAGGCTCTATCACTGATTATCACACGATTATTTCTGAAAACTTGCCAAAAGTGGATATGTGGGAAAACTCCAGTTTCACTGATATTGTTCCCTCGTTTGTTTGAAATCTCAGTTTGCTTGTTGGGTTTGTGACACCCTTCTCCAGCATAGCATTGCATCGGTTTGAACGGAATTATTTTTAAAAGTGAAGGTGAAAGTGTTTTCCTAATAGCCTACCCTGCTCAATGTTTTAGATTTCACTATCGGGTGTTGTACAAGATACTGGCAATGTAATAATGTTCAAAAAAGACCAGAAAATATAAGCTATTCTAAGCTGTTTCGTTGCACTGTTTGATCTATCCAATGAGTGCAGAGGCATCCCCCCGCCCTGTATTGGTTGAAACAAGCCCCATAATTGCATCCCAATGGAGCAATTTCAGGCTCACATCCTGATTAGAGTTGTGAGTATGACAATGTCAGGCTACCAGTCTACCCCAACACTACATTTTGAAATTAGTTCTTTGTTCATCACATTATGAAGAAAGTAACTTCATTAACTTTGGTGAGTTCAGTTAAAGTCAAGCAGTTTAGCGCGTTGAATATTAATGAGAACTGGTGCAAATCGAGCTGAGTCTTCCTGCAGGCTTTCTACGTCATGCTACAATGGCTTGAAACCAGGTAACCAAAAAAAAATTTCCCACAAAAAAATTGTAGTCTGTGGTAGAACTTCAAACATTACCACAAAGTAATGAAATACATGTGGCAGGCCACCTTTAAATCATTTACAAAAAATATCAGGTTGCTCAGGCTATGCCAAGTGGCACAAATTCAGTGTGCAAGAATCCACTGCTCTCAGATCAACAATAAAAGCCAGGGAGGCAGTCCCCCTTCCCATATCTTAGTATCCTCTAATTTACCTCTGCCAAGGAGGTATATGTTTTCATCGGGGACCGGCGTTTGTTTGTCTGTCTCTTTGTTTGTCTGTCTGTCTGTTTGTTAGCAAGATAACTCGAAAAGAAATAGTTAGATTTCGATGAGATTTTCAGGGAAGGTCAGACATGACCCAAGGAAGAAACGATTACATTTTGGGCCTGATCTGTAATTCTGTCCGGATTCCAGAGGCATTTATGTACGTATTTAGCTTAGTGGTGTAATGACATGGTATGGCCATGTGGTGGCGATCTGAATAGTTTCAGTTCAAATGTATGACAGCCTAGGAAGAACAATGCAGGCGGAGGTAGCTGCGCTCTGAGAGTGCTTTTCTAGTTGTTGTTTTAAACCAGTCAGCTGACTTTAACTGCCATTAACTTATCTTCCTGTCACATTGATTGCCAGTTTAGGCCTGGTTGTTTTAACAATGATACACTTTTTTACACTCTTAAGTTATAATAAAGATAAATGAACCAAATGCACAACTTTGTAGTTAATCAAACTTTATTTTAAAAGACTGATGAGGATCGGTTCTTAGTCAATCATTGTACTAAGCCTGTCCTGCCTGCTTCTGAATGGAGAGACTCCACACCATATTTCCTGAGTTTAAATTTTGTGGGTGGGGTAAATTTGAGCTGGCTTCCAGGCAAGGAATTGACTCCATGGTCTTATAAAAAGGACGGACGACATGAAATGCAAACCCATTTATATATTATTTTTGTTGTTGCAATTGTAACATTGCAACATTGTATTAGATCCAACTTTTCTCTTTTACTGTTCCCTCGGGACATGTCTGAAGTAGGAAAAATGAAAAAAGAAATGTCAACTGAGGGAACCAAACCTACCCTGTAGGTAGCTGAAAAGCGTAGGTCTAACTTTTTCATTTTTATAATACCATAGGACATGTCCCAAACTCCAGGATCTTAAATATTTAGGTGGATCAGGTGGCACAGAACTGAAAATGTAATATGGTGGTATAGATGAAATATTGAGGCTAAGGTTATGAAGTGTCAAGTGTCATCATGTCTTTATGTTCTGCCTCAATATTGTATGACCTACTGCACCCGTTTTACATTTGGGTCCAAGTGCTAAGACCCTGGGGCGAGTCTGACCAGGCTCATTTCCTGATCCCTCCCCATCTCTCTCCCTGACCCCTCCCCATCTCTCTCCCATTCACTTCCAGTCAATCTGTTCATTGTCCTGTCCAAAAAATGCCCCCCAAAATATACTTTATATTTTGTACTGCTATGTAGTTTCCAAAAAGGAAAAAGAAAAAAGTTCCTGAAAACTCCGCACAGGCCTCGTGATTAAATTAGATTATTGAAAGAATAATTTGATTCAGGTCAGAAATTAATTTTTGTTTCATCAGAATACAGTTTGTCTTCTGATTTTTATTTATTTTATTATTATTGTTATTAATATTATTATTGTAAATACTCAAGTACATCTGATGTTTGATTTTATGAGAATTTGTTTTCAAAACTTTTATAAAAAAAGGTTGCTATGGAGTGACTTTATACAAACAAATTGGGATGATGCAGTGCTTATGTTTACAATTATGGTATGTTTACACTTATGTGTATACTAACATTATATTTTACTTTACTTTTAGGTAACCGGTGTGGTTGGTAGGGCTGAACTGTTGTCGTCAATATTTCTGTTAGCAGCATTTTTAGCCTACACTAAATCTAGGAGCCCAGATCATTCCATCGGTAAGTGTGTTGGACATATTCACTAAATAATTGCTTGGGCAAGTAGAAGATAAAACAAACTATCTGTCACAGACAAAAATCATTTGATAACTCTAAATGTTGTTTACTTTTTTGAGCCTATTACTACTGTTTCGGGGGGCTTTTATTTTGAAACCGCTTTTTATTCTGCTCCCGTTTCTGAACCGCAGCTGTACAATTGCATTTTTGCTCAGGACTCACAAGCTTCCTAAGCATTCAGCCATTTTCTCTATGACTAGTTGACTGCTGAGTACAACACCAACTAGTGTTGATGTAGAGTAAGTAAAGTTGTGTTTGAATTTGCTAGACCACTATTGACAATTTTCCTAATGTATGTAAACCCTTTCTCTTTTTTGACAAGTGTGGACGCCCATTGCAGTCACAGTCATCCTGGTTGCTGCTGCTACTCTTTGCAAGGAACAAGGGATCACAGTCATTGGGATCTGCTGCGTTTATGAGGTCTTTGTTGCACAAGGGGTAAGTAATGTATGTATGTAAGTAATGTAATGTAATGTGTGTGGGTGTGAGCGACCGGGAGGTCAACCCACGTGTTGGGATGCGAGTTAGGTGGAAATGGTGGAAATGCACTTGCAGGAGAGGTGGAGGTTGTTTCAATAACTCAAATTATTTATTTTGTAGCATAGTCAAAAATAGCAACACTACCCGTAATTTCCCGACTATTAGCCGTGGCTCATACATTGATTTTGCAAAATTTCTTCAGCTATGAGGTTAATACATGGGGACAGTTAGTATGGTATCAATATGATTTTGTTTCTTTTAACTCGCATAAAACACTGTCCTGTGGCTTATACACAATGCGGCTTATATGCAGGAAATTACTGTTATAAACAAAAACTGGTCCCTACCAAAAACAAAGAAAAGCAGCAGCAATATCGCACAGTTAAAGAAACAGCATGAATAACTATACTCTGCGTCACACCAGGAGAGTCTTTCCCCTACCACACACACAATGGTAACTGAGCTACCTCATAGAACTCATCACTGTACACTATATGAAAATGTAGGATGGACTTCCCTTTATGATGGGAGGGAAAGGCACTGCCTCCTTTTTGTTTATAAGGCATTACTGGGAAAGTTACCTCCTTACCTAAATTCTCTTCTGAATATGAAATCAATCTGCCACAATACACGTTCACAGGGTTTTATATCTCTTCAAACTCCTCAAATTAAATCAGAATTTGGTAAATTAGCTTTTAAATTTTTTGCATCTAATAAATGGAACAAATTCCAAGAATTATTCAAATTAGATAGGTTTGTGTCACTAGACCAATTCAAAGGTATGATTGATGATATGGCTGGTGTAAAATGTTCTTGCTTTGACTAATATTTAGACCTTTTATTTTATTATTATTATTATTATAATTATTATTATTATTTATACATACATTTTCCTCTTTTCTCTCTGTTTTTATTATTATTATTATTGCTTTATTAATTGTTTATGTATTATTTTAATTATTTGCTTTTTGTATCTTTTTCTTATTCTTGTTTATTATTTTGATTATTGTTATGTTTTGTGACTCAGGGCATTGCTGTAAAAGAGCTTGATGCTCAGTCAATTTTCCCTGAATAAAAAACGGTTGATGATTAAATAGCCCCAGCTATTACTCTAAATTGGTCTGTTTGGGGATGATTGAGGCACACCATTGAACAAGGGAAGTATACAAAATATGAACTAATACTATATACATAATTCAGCATAATAATGATATAGAAAATAACAGGAAGGATATGATGAAGACGTCTGGTATAAATACATACATAGCCAAAAGGCATATAGAAACAATACAGCCCAAAATAATGTCCCTAACACCCCTGTAGTGTAATGTCCTGCTCCCTACCCCTGCAGAATAGACAATCGGACAGTGTCAGCAGTCGGAGCGCCAGGAAGTGTTGTGAGTAGATGTATGCGTTAACATTCAGATGATACATACATTCAACTACAGAAATAAATGAACTCATTGGCTGCCAGCCATTTTAAGTGCAGAGCGCTCCATTCTGCCAGATGTTTTACAACATTTTGACTGTTTTTCTAAGATCCACCGAACAGTGAGTTTTATGACCATGTAAAAACGGTTAAAAAAACGGTTTGTTTCTATCGTTTAGCGTTCTTTAGTAATCGTCAGTAGAACATGGGTTAGTTTTGCTAAAAACACTGATTTTGACCAAAAAATTGAGAAAACGATCTTTTTGTGAAAATCAACTTTTTAACATTAGCGTTTCAGTAGTATGTCAACCACGATTGCACTGTTATCTCGTCAGTCTCGTCAAGGTTGCTAGGGACTCTGATGGTCGCTATAGACTCTGAACAGGACGGTAGACTTAGCAAGCTAGCACTAGCAAAGTTGTTGTTAGTCTAAATAGCAATATCCAATGTAAATGGATCATACCGCTCACATGTTTTCCATCCTTGATGTAAAAAGTGAGCATATTTATTTGCTGGACCACGTGCAAACTAGATCCACTGTGGTCAATCTTGATTGTGTTTTCTTGCTGTTTGTCTCTGCATGTGCACTCTGCTGGAGGCAGATACTAATGAAATGGCACTGCTGCATCTAGCAGTTCGGATCGCTAGTACAGTCTGTTTAAAAGCCTGAAACTCTGCCAGATCGTTCCCAAGCCCACCCATGAGCCCTCCCCATTGAAAAATGCAATTGACGTCTATAGACGATGGCAGTCAACGTATGGGTCTAAATTGACGTTTAAAGACGTCAATGGCAGTTAAAGGAGTCCTAGAATTCAAAACCACATTCACCTTGTTACTGTTGAATTTAGGCTGCGAGCAGTGTCCAAAGGACAACACCAAAGACTTTACCGCGTCCCCCGCCTGCTTTCGTATGCAAATTGGGAAATAGAAACAGCCGTGTTGAAATGCTCCAATCTGAACAGAGCTCAGATAACACGTAATAGGCGCCCATCCCCCTTTAGATACACCCCTCGGCCCCTCTCATTTGCATACCTTCGATTAATAATTCTTGTTAAACTGCTCTTACGATGCTAGTATCTAGATATGTGGTCTATGGCAGAGACGTTGTAATGCTAGCGTTATTACAGCTAACTTTGGAGAGTTACTATACTAAGAAATGTACTGATAAAACTTACCAATCTAACACATTCATTCTGTTGGGGAATCTGCTGCACTTCATCTTCGTCAGAATCTTCTTCTGACTCGGTTTATACATGTACGGCTGTATTCCTTATTTAAATCCATTGTTGATAGCTTTATCAAAGACTTTGGCTTTATTTACCAGCAGTAAACATAGTTTCACTTTGCTCTAGCTTCAGACCGGTGGATTGAGCCAATCAACTTTCAGGACATATCGGCCAATAGACCAATCAGCGCGCATCTCATTTGAATATTCATGAACTTGCTGAGTGGGCGGGAAAAACAAACTGTTTCATTGCAAGGCTTATTTATGACCTTGTATTAGGCGATCTAGCAGTGCTCCTGGGGCGTTTTCAGCCCCACAAATTTACATATGACATTATTTAGGCTCAAAGATCAATTTGTAATGGTCAAAAAATGCGTTCTATGACTCCTTTAATGAGTTAAAGAAAAGAAATAGATAGATACTACACAAAAGAGGGATTGGGGAGCACCAAGGGACACCCAGGAGCAACAGAGGCAAGGAAAAACTCCCTTGTAGGAAGAAACCTTGGGCAGGTCCACGGCTAAAGGGGCCAACCCAACTGCCTGGGGTTGTGCTTGTAGAGGGAGCATGTAAGTGTGTAAGGGCAGGCATGTGTGATGTCTTGGGTGGCAGTGGCGAGGCGTAAGGAAAATTTCTGAGGAAGCCAAGTGACGAATGCATATTTATTTATTTATTTGTTTGTTTGAAGAAGGGGGGGGGGGGGGTGTATACATTTTGCGCTATGCATAGCGATATACTCTAACCAACAGACCATGTAAACAGACTGGACGAGGGACATTGGTGACTGCAACACACGCGCGCTGTCTCTTTCCCTCCCCCTCTCTCCCACACATCTCCACACAAAGTTACTCGGTCATCACTACATTAGGCCTATGCGTAGACTACGGAGATATGAATAAGCTATACGGCTACACGCATTGTCACGGCAATGTAAGCTAACAACGCAGCTTGGACTAGCCTACTGCCACTCGTAACTCGACTGGTGAGGAAAAGACGAGGAGGATGGCTTCCCTTTCTAATGTGCTGACGAATCACAGTTTGACCGCGACCGTGACATTCCCTAATTTGATTGGTTGATCGTCTTTTTTTTTTGGGGGGGGGGGGGGGGGCGGTAATAGTGGTGTACTGTATGTATGTAGGGGTTGGAGGGTTAAGGGCAGTTTATGTGTGTAGGGGAAGTGTGCATTTTGGGGGGGGCAGTGTGTTGTATGTATGTGGCTAATAAGATGCTGGTAAGGGCAGAGTGTGTGTGTGTGTGTGGGGGGGGGGGCTGAGTATGTGGGGAATTACTGTAGGTTAAGGTGGGGTAGGAGGGCAGTCAGGTGTGTGTGTGTGTGTGAGTGAGGAGGAAGAAGGTAATAAATAATAGATAAAATAAAATGGATAAAATAAATCAAATAAATAATAGTACAAAAAAACCCCAGAAAGAATGACCAACCCTAGTAGGAGACTCAAAGTCCCACTACTCAGGAAAAAAATAGTGCAAAAGTTAAGTTGTGACATAACAATTTTCAACGTAGATGTAAGGATATTTTGAAAAAAACATTCACTGATGCAAGAATGTAAAATTATCAGAATAATTTGGCGGGACAGATATTATTATTGGTGGGCCAGTTTTGGCCTGCAGGTCACTTGTTGCCACAGAACTAAACTAAAATCAAATTAAGACTAGACCAAAAAGTACTCAGCGCTGAACTTACATGTAGGTCATTGTGTACATTATATAATAGACTGTTTAAAGCAACACTAAAGCACTTTTCCTCTGTCGCACGAACGCTATTTGTTCATCCAGCAAATAACGATGTCCACAGACAAGTCAAATTTGTAGTTTCTTATGTCTCATTCCATCGTACTAGAGAACCGCTACCCGATCTGGCAAACTTGCATAGTGCGGTTGTAGCAGATAGAGGGCCACAAAGTGAATGCAGAAGTGCCGTTCACTCTGTTACGAGTTGATGAACCACTGAAATGATTTTGGGAACATTATTTTAAGGGACAAAAGACTCTTTAGTGTTGCTTTAAGACAGAGACTGAATGAAGATGTATAGTATGAGTGGACCTATTCTAGCAGACTCCGAGAATAGTTGTAAACATTAAAAATGTGCATAATAAGTCCACTTTAAAACAAAATGGCAATCATATTTCTGTGAAGTGTTGAATAAAGCCTCAGTATGAATTTGAAACTATCTGAAGTGCTAGCACATTGTTGATGTCAGGGGTTTGATTGTACCTTTTCAAGTATTTTTCTAAAATAGTACAATTCATGTTTTCTTTCATGTTTTATCTCTCATTTTTCCCTCCTTCACTATCTCATTTGTTCCTTCACTGACAGTTCACCTTGCCTGCCTTGCTGGACACTGTGCTGCAGGTACTGCGTGGGAAACATATGTTGCCGTATGGCATGCTGCAAACGCTGCTCAAGCTCATTGTTCTCATCATCAGTACACTGCTGTTGGTGATCATCAGAGTGCAGGTCATTCAGTCACAGTTGCCAGTTTTCACCAGGTAATAACATGAGGTGGCTTGTTGTCTTATCTATCTATAAATTACAGGAACGTTAACCGCATTTCTGTTGAACCGTTTGTTCGTTCAATTTCAAACTTGACAGGTGTCTTGCTACGGGCATGAGTAAGTGCAGTGTTTGACATTGGTACCTCCGCCAAGGAGGTTATGTGTTCGTCGGGGGGTTTGTTTGTCTGTCTGTTTGTTAGCAAGATAACTCAAAAAGTGATTGATGGATTTCGTTTATGTTTTTCACTTGGCCGTGTAATGGCATGCTATGGCCACATAGTGGCGCACTGAATAGTTTAGGTTAAATGTATGACAACCAAGGAAGAAGTAAGCTAATAATAAAAGTTATCTGTTCGACTTCGAATAAGCTCGTGGCCCGCATGGATAAAAACATTAGCACGCTTTAGAATGGCAGAAGCAAAACTAACGGACTATAAAGAGGTAAAGCAGGCTTTTCATGGACATTTTATCAGAGTGCATAACGTTATTTATGAGTTGTATCCTGGTAGCTTACTTAGAGAGCGCAGACCTCTGCCTGTAGCCTATTGTTCCTCTGAGTGCTTTTCTAGCTTGGATAAGTAATGCAAAAGATGTAGCTAAATGTATCGGTGAAAGAAGCACATCTCTGCTCTAATGTAGCCACTCCCCCTCTCACACACCACTGTTGATGTTGTTAAACTCATTTATAAATGGTGCACTGTCACTTTGAGAGCATCGTTTACTGTTAAATTTAACTATTGTATTGTTGCTATTTGTATGTCGCTTTAGACACAAGTGTCTGCCGAATCCTATAATCATAACCATTGTGTCTGCACTTTTTTTGCTAGCTCCTTTTAAATGTAGCCTATGGCTGTGCCCTCTCTCTCAATTTATAAATGATCAATAATGTTCTGTACGACTGTTCTGCACTTTCCATTTTTCACCACATATGTGTTGGCAGGTACGGTCTGCTGGTTAAGAAATAGAGATGCACGATAAATCGGCGGCCAATATATTATTGGCCGATAAATGAAAAATTTAAATATTATTATCGTTCCGATAACAGAATTTCTGCCGATAATTTGCGCCGATATTTTTTAAAGCCATAATTTCCCACCTACATCAAGCCCGTCTGGCTGCATGCTACAGTAATTGAGCTTGGTTGGCTACTTCTTCCTCAAAATAATGTCAGGTGTGGATGCATTTCACCATTCTAACAAGATCTGCGTTGAATCTACGCAGCCCAAAATCCTCTCGTGAAAGATCTTCTTTTTAACCTAAGCAGAGCGAAGCTCAGCCTACTCAGAGCAAATTGAATTGTGTGAACACACACACACACACACACACACACACACACACACACACACACACACACACACACACACACACACACACACACACTATTTAAGTTCCATGTTTGAGATTCCAGTTTTAAATCCCAGGCGTCATTACTGCTCTGAACATGACCTACTAGGCAAAGCACATATTCTTTATTGTTATGCAGGATGAAAATAATATAGGCCTACTGTATAATACACTATATTGCCAAAAGTATTGGGTCACCTGCCTTGACTCACGTATGAACTTCAGTCACATCCCATTCTTAATCCATAGGTTTTAATATGATATCGGTCCACTCTTTGCAGCAATAGCAGCTTCAACTCTTCTGGGAAGGCTTTCGACAAGGTTTAGGAGTGTGTTCATGGGAGTTTTCGACCATTCTTCCAGAAGCGCATTTGTGAGGTCACACACTGATGTTGGAAGAGGAGACTACCTCTCAGATTCCGCTCTAATTCATTCTGTTTAGTTGTGGTCAGGACTTTGTGTAGGCCAGGCAAGTTCATCCACACCAAACTCTGAAATCAATGTCTTTATGGACCTTGCTTTGTGCACTGGTGCCCAGTCATGTTGGAACAGGAAGGGGCCATCCCCGAGCTGGGCTTGGCCCCTTAGTTCCAGTGAAAGGAACTCTGAATGCTACAGCATTAACCAAGAGATTTTGGATAATTCCATGCTCCCAACTTTGAAGGAACAGTTTGGATGGCCGTTTCCAACATGACTGTGCACCAGTGCACAAAGCAAGATCCAAAAAGGCATTGATTTCAGAGTTTGGTGTGGATGAACTTGACTGGCCTGCACAGAGAGCTGACCTCAACCTGGAAAAACACCTTTGGGATGAATTAGAGCGGATCCTCAGAGCCAGTCTCCTCGTCCAACATCAGTGTATGACCTTACAAATGCACTTCTGGTAGAATGGCCAAAAATTCCCATAAACACACTCCTAAACCTAATGGAAAGCCTTTCCAGAAAAGATGAAGCAGTTACAGCTGCAAAGGGTCGACAAACGTCATATTAAACCCTATGGATTAAGAATAGGATGTCACTTAAGTCATTAGGGGGGTCAAGGCAAGTGACCCAATTATTTTGGCAATATTGTGTATATGGTATTGACAATTCAGAAAAATTAGCAGCTTCCATGATGTGCACGATATCTGTCTGTAACATTTTTCTTCTGACAGAAAAGTCAGAAAGTTCAGCTGTAGGGCAAGTACCAACAAGTTTTGCTGACTGATTTTTTTTCTTTTCTTTTTTTTACATCATGGAAGCTTTTTGGGCTTATCGCTGAACCCATATATCACCATTTTATGATTCCTAAAAAAATCAAGAAAAACTGTTTTCCTCCTAAGGTTCGATAATCCAGCAGCGGTCAGCCCTTCACCAACCAGACAGCTGACGTTCAACTATCTTCTACCAGTCAATGCGTGGCTCTTGCTAAATCCATCTGAGCTCTGTTGTGATTGGACCATGGGTACCATTCCATTGGTTGAGACACTTTTGGACACCCGTAACCTTGCAACCGCAGCCTTCTATTCTTTTGTGGCTGTCCTAGCCTGTCAGAGTCTCCGGGATGCACACAGTTCAGGAAAAACGGTTATAATGGTGAGATTACATATTTGTATTGTTGGATGTGTGTACATGATGAGGCTACAAATCTTAATAGCAATTGCTGTTGAATAAGAGATCCTGTAAATTGTGTCCACTTAAGATAAATGCTGGATAATCCTATATACTGGTATTTTGCTATATAATTTCATAATGGTTACAGTACTACGCTCAGGATTCTGTTCAAATGTTGGCCTGTAAAAGTATTTAATTGGGGATCGCTGTCACACAACTGGCTACAGCACCCGTACCACATGCTCATGGGGACCTGGGTCACATTTATTTATAAACACTTCATCACTATCAAAGTACAGGTATAACTGCTATGCTCGAAGTACAGGCACTGGACCTCTCCACAGACGTCCATGGAGAGATCATATCCATCCAACTGTCCTAGCAAAAATACCTCCACCATATTATTTGAGTATATATAATCAGGTTGTGGTGGACACTGATATCCAGCCTCTAGTTTGAGGACTGATTGGCTTTCCTCATATGCATACAATGCAAAAACTGCTCTAATCTATCCTGAAAATGAGCAAATTTGTCTGCCCGTGCATCGAGTAACTTTCTCTTGATAAGACTCCTTAAACTAAGTCAAGGTCTTCTTAAATTAAGTCAAAATGATCTTTCAAGAGAGTGCAAGGCAAGTCTCTCATACTAACACATCTTAATATAAGATTAATGACACTTGGTTAGATTTTATTTTTGCAGTGCAGATCTGCTTCCAGACCATTCATCGTATGGGCTCAGTTCTCTCGGTCCTTGACTAGTATACCGTATTTTACGGACTAGCTGCTATAAGTCGCTCTGGAGTATGGTACCCACGCTATGGTCCTTGCCACCTCGGTGGCAGCAGCCATTGTGAAATGTGTCACGATGGCATCATGAAGGACCCAGATGTCCCCTGCATGATTTAAAATGAACTTAACATGTTACTGCTCAGTTTGCTTAGTGAAAAAAAAGGGGTGTGGGGGGCATGTGAATTCTGTGTTGCTCCTCAGTAACAGTAACTTCTAGATTTGAAAGAACAATTTGGAATAGCGCCTGAAACCTGGAAGGGACATTTTTCGAACTGGTGGCAGAAGTTTTGCTGGAACTGCGACACAGTATCTAACTATAACCATAGTATTATATATATTATTATGTAACCAGCCCACATTTTTAGTAAAAATTGTTTCACCATGCTGACATTAAAATACCTTGATTCTTTTTCCTTCTTTCTTTTCAGGCTCTGTCTTTAACAATCCTTCCTTTCATCCCAGCATCCAACTTGTTCTTTCCTGTTGGGTTTGTAGTAGCAGAGCGGGTGCTTTATGTACCCAGCATGGGGTTTTGCATATTAATTGCACATGGATTCAAAGCGGTTTCAAGAAAAGGGCAAGTCTATTCAAAACACAATTGAATTACTGTTTGACCTGTTTTGTATAATTGTTATGTATGTATGTATGCATGTATGTATATACCGTAAAACTTCAAAGAATAGCCCAGGCTTTTATTTTTCCAAATCTCAGAACTGCACCGGTTAGTATTTGAGAGAGACATCTACTGTGTATGCGACAGGCCTTTAATTCCCTTAATACAAAAATGTTCCTCTGCAAAGTTTGGAAATATCACAAAAATAATTATTTCAAACACACATAATGCCTACCCATAGTACTAGGTTATCCGATGGTAGGCAGGGCTCCAGACTAACTTTTTGCGTTGACTGTTGTTAGGTGCACCAGTACAAAATGTAGGTGCACCCAAAAATGTACATCGCATCACCTTTAATGGCTCACTTTTAGGTAAACTTTTTATCGCTCTCAGTTTCTGAGCCGTTGTCAGAGCATGGACCGGGAATGACCGTATTGGGTTGAACAGTAGGCCTACTTTTCTTCACTAAAAAACTCTCTATGAGCTCAGGTCACAATTTCAAACACACAGCCCGGAGCATGGTGTACAGGAATATGTAGACCACGGCCAATCAGAGGCAAAGACCCGCCTTAAAGGTAGTGTTGTCACAATACCAAAATTATTGTTTTGATACAGATACCAAGTCAAAATTTGATTTGATTTGGGAGTCCCCACCACCTTGATGCCATCGGTAATATTGAATATTATGTGGCCAATATCAATGGCAATCCTAAACTCTACTTGACCCTCCACACACACAGAAAATTATGGCCATGTAATTTCTATTTCATATTTTGGAATTCATAAACTTTTGTTAATAATTTTTAGTATTTTATGATCTGCATAATTGTTAAAAACATTTAGTAACTTTAACACTTCATATTGATTTTTGTACTATTCACTATAGACTTGGCTTTAATGACGTTATAGTGGTGGAATGTAGGTCTAATTGAGTGCTTGTCACTAAGAAGAATGTGAAAGTAATTTGCCTTCATTCTGATGATTTTAGGCTAAAGAAAGATAGTTGTGCATAGTCCAAGGATATGTGGATGCAATTCATTATGTTTATGTCATTAGATAAAATAAGTATTCAAAAAAAGAAGAAAATCTTTCTAGGATCATAAACCGCTCACAAAAAGTAATGAAACTTGACTTTGGTATTATTAAAGTGGAGATATAATGGGCCAATCACTAAAGTGTTTTATGTCATTTTCATCGTTTATTAGTCACCTTTACAATGAGGTACAGCTTGTAAGCATTGGGCTCCCATGGAATGAGCAACACAAGCAAATGTGTAAGTAGTGCCAACGAAAAATGTGCCAAGATGGCCTGTTATGCTGTTGGAATTCACCTTTGTTACTTCAAGCATTGACGATTGCACTCTCCCACAGAAATGAGGAAAACAAAAAATACATTCGTTCATTTTATACTCAGTGTCAGGGTCCTCAGTAGCATGTAGAGGATCCATATGCAGCCACAACAGCTTGGCACCTTCTTCTCATGCTGATCACCAACCTGGCTACATTCTGCTGTGGGATGGGATGGCATTCCATTCCTCGATAAGGATCTGTTAAGTCAGCCAACCT
Organism: Sardina pilchardus; assembly: GCF_963854185.1. Classification (NCBI taxonomy): domain Eukaryota; kingdom Metazoa; phylum Chordata; class Actinopteri; order Clupeiformes; family Clupeidae; genus Sardina; species Sardina pilchardus. The sequence goes on along the minus strand of NC_085003.1, from coordinate 1,086,299 downwards.
GGTTCTGTTGGTGACTCTGGCACGTACAGCACGCCCAAGCTGATCCCACAAGTGTTCAATTGGGTTGAGGTCTGGACTCGCGTCACGGCAGGCCATTCCATCCTCTCCACTCCCAAATTCTGGAGGTACTCTCTGATGATCCCAGCTCTATGGGGGCGAGCGTTGTCATCCTGGAGGATGGCATTTGGTCCTATATTCTGGAGATATGGAATTGCCACTGGCTCCAGAATCTCATCCCGGTATCTAAACTCACCTGGTAGCACTTGAAGCCCAAAACGAGATGTCTGGCAGCAGAACCCTATTACTGGCCATTTTGGCACATTTTTGGTTGGCACTACTTAGACATTTGGCTGTATTGTTCATTCCATGATTGCCCTATGCTTACAAGCTATACCTCATTGTAAAGGTGACGAATCAACAATAAAAATGATATGAAACACTTTACTGGTTGGTATTACTAAAGGGGATATAATAGGCCAAAGTCAAGTTTCCTTAGTTTTTGTGAGCGGTTTAGAAGAGATATGTGTCTTCCGATGTTCATTTCTATGATTTTGGTGAGCACTACACATGAGATAACAGGATGGTTACCTAGAAGGAACTCTCCTCAGAGTTTGCCAATAGGTTGCTTAGCTTATTTTGTCATTACATTTCATTAAACCCAACAGTAAGTTTAAATTACATAGCCTAGGTAGGTTAGCAACATAAACTTGAACGGTCCAAATCAGAAATTAAACAGCAAATGAACATAACTTAAACTAGAAGCAATGTCTCACTGTACCAAATGTACTAGAATGCTTTGTGTACACAGACATGAAATATGTATCCTCATTCTGAAATATATCGATACTAATACATTTATATAGATATACTTTATTCATCCCCAAGGGGAAATTACAGTGTTTCAGCAGCAATACAAACACAACATTCAACAAAAACATACAAACATACATGCAGAAAATTATTTAAAATGTTATTCCTTTCTCTCTGCCCAGAAGGGAGACATTATAAAGTGCTATTGCAGTGGGTAAAAAAGTCTTCCTAAATTTGTCTTTCTTAAAGCTAAGTTGGCGTAGCCTCCAACTAAAAACACTTTGTGACGTTTCTGATTTCAGGGTATTGCAATACTTTTGTAATTCAATACTAGTCAAAGGAGAACAAACGCTTACTTCATGGAGAGACAGCAGATACGAGTCTAGGCACTCACTTCTGACGTTGGGTCCGCGAAAATATTTTGTCTAATGCGCATTGAGGGTAGCCCTCATTTTCAATAAAGCTGAGATTACAGAAAATATGAAGTAACAAGAGACATGGTATAATAATTGTGGTTAACCCTTAGAACCCGATTGACGCAAAGTTCGTCAAAAACACACCCATTCTTCTCTCTGCAACATTTAGCTGCACTGAGATGAGACCTTTATTGCACAAAAGGGCAGAAGTGAGGCTTTCCAACAATACTACACACTTGTCTGTACGATCAAGTATGCACATTTAAAAAAAATCATGAAATGATATCAAATTGCATCATATTTACAGTCTGTCCTGCTCTGCCTTCACCTGTGCACCCATCAAAATCAAATCATCTCCGCCTTTTCGCGTTTGTCATTCAGTTACCAAAAGACAGAGTTTTGCTTACAGGTCTTGCAATATACCATCTCCCCTCTAGATGGAAGAATTACCTTGAGGAATTAAGCCAAGAACAGCACAGTATAGGTTTAAACAGATGATCTAGCAGGTTTTAGGAGATTGAATACAACCTGAAACTAAAAAATAGACCAGGTCACTATTTGAGACCGGCCTTTATTTATCCTAACTGTAGCCACACCGTATGTATATGTGCAGATATGTATAACATATGAATTTGTTAAACAGAGCATCAAAGAAAATATCATGGCTATTGATGGGAATTCTCCTGTTAACACATGCTATGAAAACTTTCAACCGGAACTGGGACTGGGAATCAGAGTACACCCTTTTCACTTCAGCATTAAAAGTATGAAATATATTTTTGATATTTCTATTGTCATCCCAGTTACTTTTTGTTGCTTATGTTGCAAAAAAAGTTCAAATTGAAAAGCCAATTTACCATAACGGATCTGATTTTTGTTTTCTTTGTTCTTTTTGCAGGTGAACAAGAACAATGCAAAGCTTTGGAACAATGTGGGACATGCTTTGGAAAATCAGAACAGATACGAAATAGCCTTGAGATATTTTCTGCAGGCTACACGAGTACAGCCAGGTAAGAATTAGTTTAACCCTTAAAGGGATAATCCGGAGTGAAATGCACTTTTTCACTTTTTCAGAATGAATTTAATCCGAGTCCGTACCTTTCCGGAAATGTTAATAAAGTGTTAAAGCGTTGCCAGCTGCAGCAGCGACATTTCCGGAAAGGTACTGACTCGATTAAATTCATTCTGGACTCTCTATCCGACCACATAAAGACGTGGGGATACTTTGGTTTGGCTTTAGGGACCCTCTACTCACTACCACGTAAGTGTAGTGTTGTTTGGAACAGTAGAAGAGGTATAAAAATAGCGTTTTGTAGCGGCGAAAGGACATGCCCAGTTCACTTCCAGGCTAACGAGTTTTGGCTAAAAACGGTGAACTCGAACTTTCTCAAAATACATCCGAATGACATGATTTTGGTGTCAACTCAACGTATGTACTCCCAATAGTCCGGCTCAAAAGGTTCTTATATCATTTTTATGTTACAACTATCGCAAGCATATCATAAGCATATAGTCAACCAAGCTTGCAAACGCTAAAGATATTACCTCCAGGAATATTATTTTTCGAGTTTGCATGGTAACCGCAGAGGAGTTAGCTTGAAGGCAATTGATGAAATCTTAAACTGTTAATAAACCTCATACATTGTAAAATCAATCTCCTTTAGAGGTTGTCCTGACTTATGTTAGCAAAACATTGTCAAACTAGAAATGCAATTGCAAGGAATTACCAGTGCATGAAAATGCAAAAATGTATAGATAGATAATGTAGATATGGCTACTAAGGTGTAGCTAGGGTAAAGATGGTGATTGCATAGTTTAAAGAAAGTTAATAGTGTGAAGGTAGACAGTTTAAAGCTGAAACATTCCAGTTCTAACTTATCTAATGATTTCTATTCATGTTAAAATGTTAACTATGGTAACAATGATAACCAGGTTGATTGGTTAACTTAGCTACTGATTTCTTGCAGTTATGGTAAAAATGTTAACTATGCTAACAGTGCTAACCAGGTTGATTAGCTAACTTGGCTAATGAATACTAGCAGTTATGCTAAAAATGCTAGCTATGTTAGCAATGCTAAATTTGTTAACAATGCTAACCAGGTTGATTAGCTAACTTAGCTGATGATTTCTAGCAGTAATGTTAAAAATGCTAACTATGCTAACAATGCTAACCAGGTTGATTAGCTAACTTAGCTAATCATTTCTAGCAGTTATGTTGAAAATGCTAATTAAGTTAACAATGCTAACCATGTTAACTTGCTAGTGAGGACTTTTATTTTGAAACATTTGTTGCTAGGGTATCCATGGTGGCCACTATCAGGAATAAGGAAGTTACGGTAGTATAATCATGTTGGTTGCTATGGAAACTGTCATAAATGCTTAATTTTAATGGTTGCTATGTTGGTTGCTAGGTACGTGCAGGTTTCATATAGTTGACTGGAGGCATAGTTGATGATAACTGATAGTTGGAATGGTTGAACAGTTAAATAGTTGAGTAGTTTCAATGGTTAAATGATTTAATAGTGTATTATTGCAGTGAGGACTTTTATGTTGAAACAGTTGTGGACAGAGGAAACAGTTTAACAGGATATGTAGTCTTCACAGAGAGATTGTATGCTTAAAGCCTGAGAGAGAGAGAGAGAGCTGCTGCAGCTGGCCTGGCCACCTGGCATAAGATTCTAATTGCCCTATTATGATGTCATAATCACAATGTTGAGTCTATGGGGAAATTTTAATAGTTTTTCATTTATAGTTTAAAAAGTATAAAAGTTACAAAGTTGAAAAATACATAGCACGGGTGTCCTAAGCAAGACCTACGTTACAAAGTTCGAATGAAGTTTCTATGTCAAACGGTTGAAGCTGCATTAAATACGTTAGAAGAAGAAGAAGAAGAAGAAGCAGCCTAGGAAGTAGGGATGGCGAAAACTACAAATTTTCTTGACCGACCACTGAGGCTCATTAGCCGGTTGAAACCGGTTAACCGATACGTTTAAAATAAATTATGCTATTTGAAATAACAGCCATGCAATTTCCCAACTCTCATCTCTCTGTCCCCCGCTCATACACACAGCCCCGGCGCCGCCCTTTCACTCACGTCACTTTTTTTAAATCCCCTCCAGCGCCAAACATGAGTCCTGCAAACCAAGGAGCTTGTAAGTGGAGGACAAATGGTTCCTTCGCTCCGAAAATGGTTTGGGTACAAGGTGATCGCGTTGCAAATAAAGGTGTTTGTCTAGCGTTAGAAGCTCATTTGAAGCTGAAATGGCCACGGCTCACTAAATGAAAATGACAGCTCCGAAGAGACGCAGCTTAGTTTGAGGAAGTGCTAACAATAATAACGAAAGATGATCATTACCTTATCTGTTACCATTGATGACCCTTCCTGAAATGTAGATGTAATGTCTTTCCAAATCTAAGCCCATCTTATGCGGAAAGTTGCCTAGACTGCAACACGATAAAACCCAATGGATAAAACAGCGGACTTCCAGATTGCAAAAGGCCACCGCTGTGACCTCGTGCCAAATGTTTTTATTGGTTTATTACGTAGCCTAGCCTACAAGCAGGCGAGTTATGAAACATTGAGTGTGAGGGATAATTTGTTAACTCCACGCAAAAAAGATCTTTTTGGAATGAGATGGCTAGCTGTAGTAGCGTTTAGTCCACTGTGTTTAGCATAATTTAAAGATGCCTCTTTTTTTTGTTTGTTTGTTTTTTTGACCGACTAGCGACAACTTTGGTCGGTTAACGTGGATACGGTCAACCATCGGTCAAACAGTCACCGGTTAACATCCCTACTAGGAAGAACAGTACAGTGCATTTTCATGCACTGTAATTACGGTTACACGATAAAATGAAAAATACTAGCTCACCAGGGTTCTAGTGATTAATACTGTACATTTCTGATCTTTTACATTGTCAAAAGAGGTCCCTATTCTAATGATTGATCTTTGTCAGATAATAATGTTGTCTTTGTTAAGTGGTATCATAGATAATAGATCATTGTTTGGGGTTAGCGACTCACCAGGAATGAAGGTTTTTGGACAAAATAATGTGTTTTTCATCAATCAATCATCAATGTTCTATGTAAGTTAACATTGTTCTTGTTTTGGTCAATATTCAGATCTATATCTCTGTAGCGTTAGTTGTCAGCAATGTAGCGATGTCTGTCTCTAACTTCAAGTGGCAGTTAGTTATTATTTGATTGTTTAAACATTTGTGCTTAGAATTTATTTAACTCGACGACTTGTCGCATTATTACAGTGCATGAAAATGCACTGTACTGTTCTTCCTAGGCTTCTTATTACAGTGCATGAAAATGCACTGTACTGTTCTTCATAGGCTGCTTCTTCTCATCATTCTTCTTCTAATGCAGCTAATTCAGCGTCAGCCGCTTAACGTAGAAACTTCATTCAAACTGTGTTGCGTAGGTCTTAGGACATCTGGGCTTTGTATACTTCATATTGGTAACTTTTGTACTTGTTAAACTATCAATTTAAATCTATTAAAATAGAGTGCATAGGTGAAAATGTCACATTGCCCTGGAAAGCAAACAAACAAACAAAACAAACAAACTCCAAATGGCATTTTCTATTGCCTCACTGTTGTTTCATTCCAAATAAAAATAAATCAATTTTAAGTGGTGAAAATCACTACCATGTCGAGGTGTTTATGTATTCTTCGGGTGTGTTAACCCTCTAACCGCCAGGGTTTAAAAAAACACTTTTGGATTTTTGCATAAACATTTCCGAGGGCCATGGCTTGAAAGTGGTCAGAGATAATGTCCTACTGTAAATGTGAAAATCATTGAGTATGAACTTAAGTTTATGAAGGGGGTAAATTTGCTAATCTAATTTGCATATTATTACGTCACAGGATGGCAATAACGTCAAATTATGCACCTTTCAGTAAATACTGGTTGTTGAACATTTTTGAGCAGTTTTACTTTGTTTTTTGTAATTTCTCCGACATAACAAACAAACAGGAACACAGTCCTACCACATGTAAACCAACAATAGTAAACTATTAGTATTACCACAATCCCTATGTTACTTACTATACAATAAAGTAGCCTGGTCAAATCAGTTCCTATCGGGTGACAATTTTTTAAACTACTATTCATGATACAACTCCATCTCTTTAATTCAGCTGTCTGGTAGAAGCCTCAAAATATTGTAAACAAAGTAGCATGGTTGGCTAGCTATAGTCTACTGGTTGGACTGTTCAGTTTCCCCATGTGTGTTTAAGTTTCAATGTAGGCTAATACTTTTTCCCCTTGAGACAGGCCCTTTTGAGTCTTGGAATTGGAAAACATTGGTATTGAGATGATCAGTCAACTTGAATGCAATAGTGTTATCCAAATGTGTACAGCATAGTAATGATGCTAACCCGATTTAACAATAATTTAGCTAGTCGTCTTGTGTCGAGAATGTTTTATTTGAATTAAATGTGCATGTCGAGGGGGCGGATGTCCATTTAGCGTGCACAAGAGAGAGAGGGAGAGTGAGAGAAAGCTGGCCAAGGTGAGGGGGTTTACCTCTGTACTGTTTGTTAAAGTTGCACGCATAGTCTACAATGAAAACCTGCAAAAGAAATGTGTGCTTTCACCTGAGCAGCGTCAGGTGCACAAGTACGACCCACATTTTTTTTTCAGTCGCACTCTTTTTCGATATTAATATCTTGAATGTTCATATCTAGATGTAGATACGATAACGGTGTATCGATCAGCCCAAGTATTCAGTATTGATAATAACTTTGTTTGTGTTTCTTTTTGTTGTCTTGTGTTCAGTTTATCGGCCTTTCATTTGTATGTTTGTTTCAAATATGTTGCTGTGTATGTTTCCTTTGGCCAGAGCTCCCTTGGAAAACAGACCATATCTCAATGAGACCACTAGTGATACTAAATTTAAAAACATAGCAGCACCTACCTTAGATTTATTTCTTCAGTACTAATACATGCATTCTTCTTTGTATTTATACTAGATGACATTGGAGCTCATATGAATGTGGGGAGAACTTACAAAAACTTAAACCTATCCAAAGAGGCTGAAGAAGCATACATGGTTGCAAAATCTCTGATGCCACAGGTATGTCTGAGTGAATATAAGCGGCGGGGGGGGGGGGGGGGGGGCGGTTGGGCGGCGGCGGCTGTGGCGCTTAGAATTGCGAAACATTATTGGCTAATTCTTGTAATTCACACTTCTCTGGGCCAATCGGAGTCTTAGCACTTGCTTCAGAATCTTGAACACAGCACCAAGTTCACATTTGGATAAGACGCCTGTCTACTGCGCAAGTCATTTTTGTCAGGGACGACACCGCGTTCGGTTCACAATAGGGCTGGGATAAACGATTATTTTTTAAACGATTAATCTAGCAATTATTTTTTCGATGCATCGATTAATCTAACGATTAATTTTTTCAGTTCGACTCAATTTCGATTATCGATTATCTCCTCACTAATTGACTAATAGCTATATATGTATGTTGATTTACATATTTGAATGAAATAAAACATTAATTAATTTAATTTAATGTCGCTTATAGAGCGCCAATACATTACACATGTCTCATGGCGCTTTACAGAGTGTTAGACATTCAAAGAGAGCCCTTGAGTAACAGGGGCAAGGAAAAACTCCCTAGAATTGGAGATACATATAGGAAGAAACCTCAGACAGATCCATGACTCAAGGGCCCAACCCATCTGCCTTGGGTCAGTTACAGTACAGTCATTTGTAGTTTGAAAGTTACAATGACAATGAAAGTTCAAATAGTCCAGTGTAGGGAATAAATTGTCCATTAGTAATCCATTAGTTATTTCGGAAAGTGATGGGTCGCTGGGATGCGTGGGCCAAAGGTTCGGGCAGGGAACCACAGCAGGCGATGGTAGGGCAGTCATAGGGATGGCGAGGGCAATGGCGATGGTAGGGCAGTCAGAGGGAATGAATTCCTTAACATTGCAATGTGTATTGCTCTTAAAAATCCAAAATGAAAGACTGTACAAGTTCAAAGTAATGCATTCTAAATCAGAGGTAGCATTCAATAAAACCTTGAAGCCTTGAAAACACTGGGAGTTTTGTCAAATTGAAGGAGACAAGATCCCCCAAGATCCCCTGTCATCAATAAAATGTTAAGTAGGTTTATTTCAAGTCTTTGGGCCCACCTACACGTACTGTATACCCCCCATCAAATCATCATTATGATGATCATTATTACAATTATTATTATGCTGTATTAAGTGTACTTTCACTTCAAAGCAGTCAATGTTTAAAGTGCTAACATTGTTCACAAAATGTAAGATACAGTATCATTACAATAGCTAATTGCTTTTGCATGGTTGCATGATAAATACTTCTGAAAACAACAGCAATTATATTGGCGCAATTGTTTTTGGATATATCCCTCGTGCAAGCATCAAACTCTGGTAGGCAAATGGAGACAAAAATGACATGTTTTTAAATGAAATTCCATTTGAATCTCTGAATGTAAGGATTCAGGAAACACAATACCAACTTTTGTCTACTATGGCCGAGCAGATAGGCGTAAATCACTGATTTGGAGATTGTTAAATGAAAGACTAATGCTACAATCTTTTGACCATATTAAAATTTGACTGAACTATACTCTGCTCTGTTTCAAGAATCCACGTTGTTCTATTAAATGTTGTTATCTCCCTCAACAATGGAATTCTCTTCTCTGATTGGCTGATGGGGTGGCCATTAACTTCGTATAACCTGCTACCTTTGAAGTAGTTCCCGTATCACACTTGAATATTAATTTGCCAAACTCGTTGCGAAGTTTAAATGAACTGTCACGTTGCATCCAAGCTGAAATACAGACGTGCAGAACCATAGTAACATTGTAGCATATGACGGAGGTGGATTGTAGCTAGTTGGATGCCATGTAGGCTATAAAAGTAGCGATCTTTCAAAGTTAAAGTTAATCAGAATCCTGGGATATGCCCGCTTGACAACGGGAGAGATAGAACTAACGACTGGCTTTTGGCCGTAGCAACCAGCCATTTAGAACTAACGACTGGCTTTTGGCCATAGCAACCATCCATTTAGAACTAGTAACGGCAGTTTTGTCCCACAAGTAGAAAGTTGATATGTGGCGGAAAGTAGTCCCACAGTCAAGACAGTTTTAGCGATGTTAACGGACGCAACAGTGGAATAAAACTATGTTCTAAATATACAGGTTATGAATACAAACGGGAGATAAGCGGGATAACGGCCTTCGAGGTCGACCGGTTCGATGGAAATAATGGCACGGCGGAGGTAACGTGCTTCGCACGTCGCCGGAGTTCTAGACCTCCACCTAGCCATTATTTCCATCGAACCGGTCACCTCGTCGGCCGTTATCCCTTACTTAAATAATTAAACAGCCTTCGGCTTCCAACAGGTTGAAGCGGAACTTGCCACCAACGTTATCGATTAGTTTCAGTTTCTGTCGCGCAAACACGCACATGCATTCAATGAACGCTCATACCAACACTTAATTGTGTTGCTCTATGTTTAATCACGTCGAATTAGCAAGTATTTCCTCCTGATTGCTGAAACGTTTGTTTTCTTTTTCTGTCGGGCCGCGGTTGCTTGGTCAATTGCGCAGCAAATTATAAGGTGAAGCTCCACGCCTCACGGACTAGCAGTCTCTACATTGCGGACCGGTGCAGCTCCGCGGTAGCCTGACCAGCCAGACCCATATTTGCTGCCGCTATGGACGTCTAGATTTCTAGGCTAGCTCCGCGACCCATAGTTAGAGAAACGCTGCAGAGGAACAAGTGTGTGCTGCCTTGCATTTTTGAAAGTCTGAGGAGTCACTCCCGTCGCTGCCAACCTTGTTTTGATTTTGACGACTATCGATTCACATATTTTGAATCGACGTATTTTTTGCGTCGAACTAATCGATTAAGTCGATGCGTTGTCCCAGCCCTAGTTCACAAATATGAATGTAGAGGTAAATCGGCCCCTTCTAAGTGCATTTATTTCTTGGACCGAACGCCGTGGAGTCCATTATCCCACTTATTCCACTGTTACCATTTGTTTGGTGGTGTTTATTTCCTGTTATGATGTAAACTAGAGATGCACCGATTGCAATTTTTTGGCCGATTCCGATTTCCGATTTTTCATCGAGTTTGACCGGCCGATACCGATTTTAGCCGATTCCGATTTAATTTCTTCTAACCACTTTACAGCACAAACAAAGAGTTATTTTCTAGCCTATATTTTCTTTAATACAACATGTTAAAAATGTAATCAACTTATCAATGGCTGGTAGAAAAATGTGAATAGACAGATTCTTCTTCAAGTCTTCTTCAGCTGCAGTAATCCCAGTGTGGGACATTCATTTCACACATGTAGAAATGCACTAGGAACACTATTTATTTTCTTCTCACATCCATATGCAATATCCAACTGTAAATATCTTCAGAATACTGATAACTGAAGTTAGTGCTACTACATAGACTGAGATGTTGGAAAATGACAACAAAAAAAACTAATTTTGAGAAGCCTTGAAACACAGCAAATGACATACATTCTCAGTCCACACTCTTCTTTGAACTTTCGCGATTGCTTGCGGATACTAAGGAAGTGTCCATATTTGGATGGCATAACGTCATGCAGGAGAAACACAGCTTTCCAACGACACCACGCATGATATTTTTTGTATCACGGTCGCGGTAGTTTATGACACATTAGAATGCTAACTTTTGGCGAATTTAGAAGAAATATACAGGCGTGATCAGACAAAAGGTAATGAAATAAACCTCTAAATGTGTAAATCGGACTTAGTTGTTGTAGTAGTGTGAAAGAATACATGATAAGTTGGCAAACCGAAGCAAAACTATGTTTATTCCTGCCGTGTCTCGCCTTAAGTTGAGTAAAGGCTATGTCGCTGCTTATCAGTGGCGGCTGGTGGTTTCAGAATTAACGGAGGAAGGTGTGTGCGTGGGGGGGTCTTTCAGAGAGGGAATTTGTTAAGCCCACATTATGGTTATGGATATGATTTAATGCCAAAGTAAGTAAATTGGAATTAATAAATACAATTATTTGTACCCCAGCTTGTTAGTATACTTTTAGTATCCTGTACTGTTTTATACCCCTTTACTGCAAGACATAATTCATGCACTGAAAATGTGCAAGGACTTTTATTTTGACATTTCTTATAGTTTTCAGCCGATTGATAACGTGAATTGTGAGCAGCTGGGTAGAAGTGTCAAACTTCTAAAGCAAAGTATTCTGGCTCTACTTTGATGCCCCCAAACCAGTTGCACAATCATGATCTAACCCAAAACAATAACACTTTTAGGCTAGGCTAAAAAATATTCAAGTAGCCCTAGACAACAGCCCCTAATATGCTCATGGAGGCTCACGTTTTCATGAAAGCTTGATAGTGTGCAAAACCTGGCTAGTTAATCTTGTTAAAATTAGCTTAAATTCGTTTTCAACTAAATTAGACCTAAATAGTTACAGAAATGTCTTCATTCAGACGTTCATTCATTTGCTTGGTACGAGGCAACATCTATTTTCATTGCTCTCTCCTTTGCTAAGTTAACTGACAGACTTACCCTAGCTAGCTGCTTGCTATTGGAGTTTCTTTCTGCCGTTCTGACCCTGTTTGTAAGTCCAGTGAGTGACACAAAGTTGGATGCTCAATCAAACGTTTGATTTATTAACAATTAAGCAACTGAAATGATTAAGTTAATTACGTTCATTTTCGATCCACATGCTCGACTTTCCTGCGGCATGCCAACTGATGTGTACAGTTATCCTGCATTTCTGATTGGATATTAGCAGCATGAGCTCCATTGATTGGTTCATTGACGGAGGATCTTCCTCCCTTCGGCCATTCACTTGAATGGTATCCACGAGCCGCGGGGGTCTGGAGAGTTTATAATGGGCGCTAATGGGGGTCTTGAGGAGGAAGATCCTCCGTGCAGTAATTTTCAATTGCGATAGGGGTCGCTTTCACAAATTTGACTAATTTCAGTAATATTGCGTTTGAAAAGCAATTAGTTCTATGTTGTTTTAGTTAGGAAGTTGGTTAAATGTATGTATATTTTATTATTTTAATTTCCCTGAAAAGTTTAGGGAGGATTGTCCTCCCTTTCCTCAATGGACGAGCCTCCTCTGCTGCTTATTGATAGCGCTTGTAGAGCTGTGTGTCATCTCCATAGCAGTGGTATAAGAAGCCATGCGAACGAATGATCTGTCCCAAAGAGGTGGAGTAGATAGCAAAGAGAAGCTGGCCCAGTACTGAGCCCTGGGGGACCCCTGTGGTGACAGCTGTGGACGGTTGTCCAAGGCATAATACGTTAAAGGAGCATTCCGGTGTGAAATTGAGCTTAACTGTATCGAAACATGTTAAGGTGTACTCCGTTTCAATAGCTAAGCTAAACAGGCCAAACTGCATGAACAAATTAGGAATTCATAGCTATAGCGTTTCTGTTGCAATCAAAATCAACCTAAGCCAACACGGTCGCACACCCAACTCGTCGAACGAGGACGCATGCAGCCATGAACCTCACTGCTGTTCATCTGTCAATCACGTAAAGCCCGCCCTGACAATGTGATTGGTCCGAACAGATCTGTATCTCGGATAGTAGCAGCCGAAGGAAAAGTGCCAGACCGAAGTTCCCTGCAGAAAAAGGATGTAGGCGGGACTAAACTTCGGTCTGGCATCCAGGCTAGAGAATTCCCCCCTAAATGAGAAAATTAGGAAATATTCAACGTTTAAGGACATCAATTTTCTTTGTGAATGAATGATATATTGTAAATAAATAAATGTTTTCCTTAAAATACAGGGGTCATAAGTATTGGAACGCCCATGTTAAAGGAGAATTACGGTGTGATATTGACTTAAAGTGTGTTGAAACATGATACTGAGTGTGAGCGTTTGTCTCAGAGCTGATCTCAACCTGCCCCTGCACTCAGAAATCTGCCGCTAGCTTGCCAATGCTAAAACAGGTTTTCAATGGCAGTGGCTCGGGCATCTCTATGGAAGCCCGTTTCCGCCACTTGGTGGAAAAAAACTGGCAGATACTAAGTCATAATTATGAGATGCAAAGTCGTAATTATGAGATAGAAAGTCATAATTATGAGATAGAAAGTCGAAATTATGAGATAAAAATTCGAAATTATGAGATACTTTCTCATAATTATGGGATGGTAAGTCATAATTATGAGATTTGAATAAAGTCGTAATTAAGATTATAAAGTCAAAATTTTGACTTTATTGGTTGGTAGCCTGCCTTGACCTCGCATCACTCACCTTCCCGTTCAAAACTGTTGCCGGCAGTGTTGTGTACGTTCACTCTTCAGTAGCCTAACTAGTTCAAAGTTCAGTTCACATTCATAACTTTCACCATTTTTAATTTTGAACTAGTTCAAATTCAGTTCATTTGAATGAAAATCTGTTTCTGACGGAATATAGGCTACAGTCACCTGTTGTTCTCATCTAATTGAGAATGTCCGAAATTTTGGCTTTATTTCGCTGGGCAGATACCTTTCTTTTAGGTCTATGGCAGATACCGACGCCTAATAAATGCGGCCGCGCATTTATTAACAATTAATAATACGGAGTGATTATTTACACCCGGGTGTAAATAGTGGAATGGAGGCATTTTCTTATTTGCATCCAAACCTGAAATCCGTGCTATCCAACATAGCGGGACCATCTTGGCAGGAGATGGTCTACCTAAATCTAACAAGTTAGGATTATTAAAACAATATTTGAGATGGGAAAGTGGTGCTAAATTTCCATAAACTTTATTCAGTGAACGGGTAAAGCCGTCCGTTTGTAGAACTAAGCAAAATCAAGAAATACGATCTTTTAGTTTTGTTTACCGTTACCTAGCAACCCCAACAAGTGAGTGGGGTGCCCAAGATGTGGGGTTCGAATCCCAGTTGAAGCGTGTTTTTTTTTTTTGCATGCCATAGTACGAACGATGACTTCTTTTTTCTTAGATGACGTTACCTCGCGGCAAATAAGAGTTTGTGCTTTTTGAACCTGTCAAATATATATATATATCTCTATGGTTAGGCTACTGAAGAGTGTGAACGTGCACAACACTGCCGGCAACAGTTTTGAACGGGAAGGAAGTGATGCGAGGTCAAGGCAGGCTACCAACCAATAAAGTCAAAATTTTGACTTCATAATCTTAATTACGACTTTATTCAAATCTCATAATTATGACTTACCATCTCATAATTATGAGAAAGTATCTCATAATTTCGACTTTCTATCTCATAATTATGACTTTCTATCTCATAATTTTGACTTTGTATCTCATAATTATGACTTTCTATCTCATAATTTTGACTTTCTTATCTGATAATTATGACTTTCTATCTCATCATTTTGACTTTCTTATCTCATAATTATGACTTTCTATCTCATAATTACGACTTTGCATCTCATAATTATGACTTAGTATCTGCCAGTTTTTTTCCACCAAGTGGCGGAAACGGGATTCCATAGATCTCCTTTAAATTCCCATAGAGAATTTTTATTTTTATTTTTAAAGGCCAGTTATTTTGTGGACCCAGGACACTATGCATCCTGATAAAGTCCCCTTGGCCTTTGGAATTAAAATAACCCCACATCAACACTACACCCTTAACCATACTAAGAGATTATCTATCTATCTATCTATGGGTTAGTGTATTTGAAGTAGCCCAGCCAGCGTTTCTCTGTGAGACCTCATTAAAAATACCTTTGGAAACATTTTAATTTTCATATATTTATATTATAGATAATTCCAGGGAAGAAATATGCTACACGTGTTGCACCTAACCACCTGAATGTCTACATAAACCTTGCCAACTTGATTCGGGCAAATGATTCACGTCTGGAGGAAGCTGACCAGCTTTACAGGCAAGCCATCAGTATGAGACCTGACTTCAAGCAAGCTTATATAAGCAGGCAAGTGTTCTCTTCCACCTGAAAACTACAAGTAAAAGTACTGCATACTTCATTCTTTTTCCTGGGAAAAGCCAAGTTTGTTAACTTCTCATTCTAAGGTTTTATTAAAACATTCGTACACTGCAAAAAATAAAATCCAACCAAGTGTTAGTCATCTCATATTAAGAGAAAAAAATATGTTTGGTATTATTTTAAGCTTGAAGAAGCTTACCTAGTGTTCTCCCTCTCATTTTGATTTAATTTAAGAAGACTTTGACTTGTTTTAATAAGTTTTTGGGGCAAATTTGCTAGGTAAGTCTCTTTACACTGAAAACAATACCATTAGATTTTATGATCTTGATATACGATTGACAACTTTCTCGTTAAATCATTTGACTTTATATAAGAAGAGTTTGACTTGTCTAGTGAGACGTCTTATCCTGAAAACGGGCAAATTTGTCTGCCAGTGCATTAAGTAAATTTGTCTTGAATAAGTCAGTCTTCTTAAGTTAAATCAAAATGATCAATTAAGTAAATTTGTCTTGAATAAGTCAGTCTTCTTAAGTTAAATCAAAATGATCTTTCGAGAGAGTCATACTATAAACAATGGCAAATAGATGTTTTGATCTTAATACAGTCATGGCTGAAAGTGTTGGCACCCCATGCTAAAGTTGACTAAAAAAGAGGAATATAAAATCATCTTTTGAAAATTAACCTTAATGCATTAAGTAATAAAATTAGGATATATCCAACCTTTAACAACCTTTGTAAATGAATAATGTATCATAAGTAAATAAATGTTCCTCCTTAAAATACTGGGGTCGTAAGTGTTGGCACCCCTATGTGCTCAATGCCCATAGAGGCAGGCAGATTTTTATTTTTAAAGGCCACTTATTTCATGGATCCAGGATACTATGCATCCTGATGAAGTCCCTTGGTCTATTGAACTAAAATTGCCCCACGTCATCACACACCCTTCACCATACCTAGAGATTGGCATGGTGTTTTGTTCAGTTTTTTTCAGTTAGCCTATTAGCCTGTTTGATGCTTATTGAGCTCAATGCAAATCAAACCAGCTAATAGGCTAACTGAACAAAACACCATGCCTATCTCTAGGTATGGTGAAGGGTGTGTGATGTTGTGGGGCTATTTTAGTTCCAAAGGTTGGTCCAAAGCTGTAGGCTACAGCTGTAACAAGATCCTGACCTTCATATCCTCCGCTCCGCTTTAAACTTTTCTGACTGTAACGCTAGTGACTAGAAGAAGCAATCTAACGTTGAAACCAGGGGCCGGTTTCACTAAGATAGACTGACTATAACTTAGACTAAGGGTATAGTCAGACTTAGCATAGACGTCTAAATAATAGTGTTGTACAAAGCAGTTAAGACACCGACTATCGAATTGTGGGTAATCTGGGTATTTTAAGACTCTTTTCAAAACAAAAAACATGGCTGACCAAGTGGACACTAACCACGTAGCTTTTACTCACTCAGAGAAACTGGGCATTTTGGAGGAGTTTAAAGGGATAGTTCGGATTTTAAGACACGAAGTTGTATGGGTTCCCTGTCAGCAACGAAGTGCATCAGCACTGACTTACCCCCGACAGCGTCCTGTGAGCCGAGATCCAGCCGGTTTTTGATCGTTTTTGATGCCGGATTATTTTCTTCAGCAAGTTTCTGGGGTCACGAAAGTAAAGTGTTTTTCTTCTCAAACCCATATGCGTTCAACAGAGTGATATATTTGCACCACAAAAACGTTGTCCAGCTGTCAGTAGCGCGCAGTGATAGGAATCGCGAAAAATAAGTAAGTGATAACAAGGTTTGATTTTTTCCTGGACAACGTTTTTGTGGTGCAAATATATCACTCTTTTGAACGCATATGGGTTTGAGAAGAAAAACACTTTACTTTCGTGACCCCAGAAACTTGCCGGACTACTTTCTTCAGCATCAAAAACGATCTAAAACCGGCTGGATCTCGGCTCACAGGACGCTCTCGGGGGTAAGTCAGTGCTGATGCACTACGTTGCTGACAGGGAACCCATACAACTTCGTGTCTTAAAATCCGAACTATCCCTTTAACACGTATAAAGACTTTTTTTTAGAGCCCGACCGATATGGGATTTTGAGGACCGATACCGATATCGATATTTGAGAGTTTCAATAGCCGATAACCGATATATCCGCCGATAATCATTTTTAACCAACATAATTTAAAAACTTTCTCCTATAAAATGTTGATCAAGGTGGGGCGCTATCTGTTTAAATAGGCCTAACCATCTGGTTTCCTAATAAAACATTCTTATACAGTATTTTTTTTTTTATTAAATAAGTGTGGTCTTCTCACCTTTGATAACCACCATTGCACAAAATATTCTTTTTACTTTACCTTTAACCTTTGTAAACCATGCTTGGTGTAAACACCTTCGTTGAAATGCAAAAAAAAGACTAACAAAGGAGTATGTGAGTGTTTGGGAATAGAGGTTAGCTCTGAAGACTTGTTTCATATGCTCACATTTATTTTGTGTGCTGTCTTCGTGAGCTTAATGTAACAGTTTACATTCACTGACAGCACTGACAGGACCACCATGGACAGTCTGAGCAATCTTTGTGAACAAGTCAACAGCAGCTTAATAGTTTTAGCAAACAGAGGTGTTTTTAAGGATGCATCATACTACTTCCACCGGCTAAATTCCACTAGCTAAATCAAAGATCCCTCATTACTCCGCTTTAACTCTCTATGGCTAAATGTTGGCGCTGCTAATTTAGCTCCCCTTATGATCGGAAAATGAACGGGATGACGGTCGGGAAGAGACAAGGGCCGGGTTTCCCAAAATTGTTAAGAAGCTCTTAAGTGCTAAGAACTTCTTAGGAGCGTTGTAAGAATGTTCTAAGAACGCTCCTAAGAAGTTCTTAGGACTTAAGAGCTTCTTAACGATTTTGGGAAACCCGGCCAATTACAGTGCTGCTATCAATATCCTCAGTATAACCACGTTTATGTTTTACAAATACAACAACATTCAAATTAGCCTCCATCACACAACCACCAATGCTAACGTTCAATTTGAGCTTTTGTTTTAGCTTTGGACTTAACATTGTGACCAGTGGCTCTAAGATTAACGTTAGCCTACAGCAGTAAAAATCAAGCATGTCCGATAAACATTCTTGCATTTATTTAGGCTTTTAGAAGAAATGAGAATTACATTTCACGTGAAAATCATCCTACCATGAACACACAAACCACTTCAGAAAACTATGACACGCAACGCTAACTGCAATTTGTTACCGTTGTTTAGGAAGTAGAACTAACTAGTCAAGCAGAGTGCGTGTCTTGCAGTAAGAAGATGCGCCCTCTGGTGGAATACAACGTAATTACAACACTGGAAATGTGAATGGAAGGATCAATATTCGGGTTTCCTTTATTTAATTAAAAAATATTTATCGGCCGTTATAAAATATTTATCGGCCGATACCGATAGTTTTGAAAATGCCTAATATCGGCCGATAATATCGGCCGGCCGATATATCGGTCGGGCTCTACTTTTTTTGTGTCATGCATAGTGGCTAGTGTGGTTGTCGTTGCTGGCTAACGTAACGGATACATAGTTTGCTCCCGTCTTGTCCTACCCATGTTCTATCCCACTTTACCTATCGAGGCAGCGTAACGTTAGCTGGCTAGGAAGCTACGTTACTTTCACCAACCTACCAGTCTGCATGCTCTTTTAATGTGTGCATATAACACGTTTGAGGTCGTTTACATTTTATTCGTAGGCAGGAACATACATTGTTGCCATAATCTAGGTTAGTTTAAAGCAGACGCTGTTGACTCATAGGACTGAAGCCCTACATTAGCTAGCCATGCTAGCCTGCTTTCAAATGGATAAGCTGACGTAATTTAGCACCTTTTCTGTTGTTATCATGGTGATATAGCCCTTTAGACCCACGTTAGCCTGGGGGTGAGGTGTCTATTTTTTTAAGTCTAAAATTAGATAGTCTTAACTTTTGTGAAACTGGCTTACTTGCATTAGACTGATCTATAAAGAAACATAAGACCTATTTTAAGCCATAGACCAGTCTAAACTACCTTAGTGAAACCGGCCCCATGCCACAGAACGTTATCGTCTTGTCTCCTGCAGTAGCCTGCTACTCCTACAGCGCCCTCCACAATTATTGGCACCCCTGGTTAAGATGTGTTCTTTAGCTTCTAATAAATTCATTTTTTTCCAAATAATATAGGACCACAATGAAAAAAAAGCGTAAAATCCAACCTTTAATACAAGTGCATTTATTTAGAAGGAAAAAAATCCCACATTAAGAAATAATTATTCTTCATAAAATCACCTGTTCCACAATTATTGGCACCCCTAACAATTCCTAGGAAATAAATGTAATTAAAGTATTTCTGTAATTTCTGTCATTTCTACAGTAGTTTACAAAGTCAATCAGAGTATGTAGGAACATTTAATTAGTAATTCTTAACATCCTGTTTCCCTGGGCTATCAATATGACGTGACACAGAGGCCATTTCTCTTCAACATGGGAAAGACAAAGGAACACACTGTTCAAGTAAGGCAGATGTGTGTCGACCTTCACAAGTAAGGCAATGGCTATAAGAAAATAGCCACTCGCACACCTGCCCATATCTATGGTCAGAGGAATCGTTAAGACGTTTAAAACAACTGGAACAGTGGTAAACAAGCCTGGAAGAGGACGCATGTTTGTTTTGCCACCACGCACAGTGAGGAGGATGGTAAGAGAAATAAAAAAATCTCCAAAACTCACTGTTACAGAATTGCATCAAATGGTTGCATCTTGGGGTCACAAAGTCTCCAAAACAACCATCAGGCACTATCTACATGCCAACAAGTTGTTTGGGAGGCATGCAGGGAAAACAACCTTTCTCACTCAAAATCATAAGCACAAACGTCTGGAGCGGTACTGGGCCTTCAACTGGGACCGTGTGCTTTGGTCAGATGAGACAAAGTTAGAGCTTTTTGGCAACAAACACTCTAAGTGGGTCTGGCGTAACAAAAAGATGAGTATGCAGAACAGCACCTCATGCCCACTGTGAAGTATGGGGGAGGATCGGTGATGCTGTGGGCCTGTTTCTCTTCCAAAGGGCCTGGGAACCTTGTTAGGGTACATGGCATCATGAATGCTTTGAAATACCAGGACATTTTAAATCAAAATCTGGTGGCCTCTGCCCGAAAGCTGAAGATGGATCGTCACTGGGTCTTTCAGCAAGATAATGACCCTAAACATATGGCCAAGACTACACAGAAATAGTTCACCAGACACCGTATCAAGCTCCTACCATGGCCATCTCAGTTCCCAGACCTCAACCCCATTGAAAACCTGTGTGGTGAGTTGAAGAGGAGAGTGCAGAGGAGAGAACCCAGGTCGTTGGATGATTAGGAGATTTTGTGCAAAGAGGAATGGTTGAAGATCCCTCTTTCTGTTTTCTCTAATCTTGCGAAACATTATAAGACAAGATTAGGTGCTGTTTTATTAGCAAAAGGGGATTGTACAAAACATTTGCATCAGGGGTGCCAATAATTGTGGCATACATGATTTGATGTAAAATAATTATTTCTTAATGTGGGATTTTTTTCCTTCTAAATAAATGCACTTGTCTTAGGTTGGATTTTACACTTTTTTTCATTGTGGTCCTATATTATTTGGAAAAAAAATGAATTTATCAGAAGCTAAAGAACACATCTTAACCAGGGGTGCCAATAATTGTGGAGGGCGCTGTATCTTGATTTGCTTGTCGTCATTATCCGGTTAGCTCTAGGTGACGTTATCAATCGTTATAAAGACAATCAAACCTTACCTAACGTTAACGTAAGCACTATATTTAGCTAACGACAATCAGCTCGCGGCTAACGTTTAACGTTGGGGCCGTTTGCACCAACAGGGCGCCGGGTCTAGCCACGCCAGTCTTAACTCTGTCCTAAGTGAAGTCCAATCTGATAGATGCGAGTTGCACCATTTAGGTTTAACACTAGAAGCGCCGCGCCGTTCTGACCCACTTATACCTAGAAGCGCCGCGCCCCGGTCATTTGACCGCTTTGACGACCTACTAGAAGCGCCGTGCTGTTGTGAACTACTTAAAGCGCGGCGAGGCGGTCAAATGACCGCTGAGTCCTTAGACTGGGAGGCTTTTACTTACACATAATGATCGCTAGATGGCGCTTCGTGCACGAATGAAATCGTTTGGTCATAAATTCAGTTTGCACTAAGCCATGTGTCATTCAGACCGTGTCGTTGATAATCTGTGGTTGTTTGTTTCATTATGACATACAGCACGTTTGAGTTATCTGTTCATGTATTTGTGTTGATTTGTGTTGTTTGAGGTAAAAACGTTGGAAGAGTTCTTGAACAAACCTTAAGCAAACTTGACTTTCAACTAAAATGCTCTAAAAGTGAATGTGGCTAGTTCTAATTCACTCCCCAAATTCACTTCTATTAATTTAATAGGTTCGCGCCGCCGAAAATGATCGGACCTAGTCACCTGGAACAAAGAGCCTAACAGTCTGGTTTCAATTACACAGTAGCCAGGATTTCATGCCGCATTTTACAGGCTACCGTGGCTACTTTCTAAAACAACTTTCATTCATTTAGGGAGAAGCATCTTATAGGGTCTAGGCTAGCTACCTCGGAGGGAGGGAGATAGAGAGAGCTATGCTGAGCAGGCATAGGCGTGAGAAGTAGCATAGGCCTAATTTAAAATAATGAGTGAATGATATTCTCCGTTTTGCGAATGTGTAGGCTATGTTTGCGATGTCTGCTGAAAAAAAGCTATAGGCCTGTTTCTACAATTTAAGCTAACTTCTATGTGAATTCGAGATTCAGCATTGAGATACACATTTTCACGTGATTGATAAGCAAGGTTGTAGCTCAATGGTTAAAGCTTCGGCTTCAGGACCCAAGGGGTGTTGGTTCGCTTCCCAACCTAGTCATGACGGAAGTCCTTTTGAACAAGGCATCAATAAAGTAGGCTATATTCTATTCTTTTCTATTCACATAACTACACGCACGCTGGCGAATTCGAACATTCTGAAACGCGCATATGCGATGAAACATTGCGCATTCTTCCACGAGTTGCCTGAACAGTCAGCCTACAGACTAGTAGGCAGGGACAGATAGATGGGGTGGGGGTGGGGAGGCAGTTAATTGTCCTCAATGCATCGGTGATGTCTGTAGCCTAGCCTAGACGAGTGTATGGGGGAGGGGGGATGATCGGTTTCAAATAGGCTGCAATGGATAGTGTTATGTATAGACCCCGAAGCCATTTGCTTTGAGAACGGCTGGCTGATGAAGTTGTTGGCTGGCTAGCTGGCTCAGCCAAAACCTTAATGCAGCCGCCAAAGTTTTCATGACTGATAATGGCTTTAGTTGCCACTTCATGTCTACAGATGTGTATATTGTATTAGATATCAACACACAATGTTATTGTATTGTTT
The DNA here is from genome assembly GCF_963854185.1 of Sardina pilchardus. NCBI lineage: Eukaryota > Metazoa > Chordata > Actinopteri > Clupeiformes > Clupeidae > Sardina > Sardina pilchardus. Next base: position 1,063,715 of record NC_085003.1, on the reverse strand, counting down.
TGGACAACGTTCTGCACGTTTCACTTCAATGTAGACTGCATGCGTTCATTGCGTTGTGAGCGCGCAGCAATCTCTGGAAAGGAAACGGTGGAAGTCGCAGCAGTATCCTAATAGCCTATCACGCTCAATGCTGTAAATCCATCTGTTCCAGAATATTTGGTTCATATCATCAATCTTTGGTTTTGGTGTTTGTGCAACCGGGCCCTGACGATTTAACAAAAGTCTGAGTAACGTAGGAATTAGGAAAGTATGTAGGCCTAAGGTGATCAAAATCAGGCTAGAAGTAGTTCTACTTTGTTTCCTTCTTTTCCCCATGTCATTTTCACTGGTCGTCAACTCACTGTGAGTCCCGTGTATCGTAGCAACGAGCACAATACTGATGTGGTGTGTCCAGTGGGAAAATCTCATGCAGGCCTAGTTTCTAAGCTATCGTTTATTTTTTCGCGTGTCACTATGATATAATTATTTTTAGATGCAAAAAGTCTAACTGGCTTAGTCAAAGTTTGTCAGATGGTGGCAGAAAATGATTGGCTGGCGAAATGTTTTTTCGTTAATGGTAGGCCTAAACATATTGTGATTCATCCGTTTATTTCAGATAGGTTGTTATTAAAAACCATTAACAAAAAATAATTGTTCATCGACGTTGAAAAACGGTCAGTAAATTCGATCGAAGATTCTGTATTTCGCTGCTGCCAGGATGTGAACACGGGTCTCCGGCGTTGCAGACAGGAGTGTTAACGCTGCGCCACTTGATAGTCAGGGGGCCAATTCTGAAAAGGGCTTCCGTTAAGACTTTTGCGGACATGTTTTGGTACAAGCGGTCAACCTATTATTTTAGTTAGAAGACACCCATAGGTAAGATATTATGGTGGTTGTCAAGCAAAATTTTTTTTTTTTTGACTTGTGAAAGCAATTTCAGGACAATTTTTTGGTTTCCTGCTCAACATGACATGCCAACGATAAATGTTGAATATCTCCACAACCACATGGACCATATAGATAAAAAATGGTATGGAGTGAAAGCTAACACTCGTGGGATGTCTGCTGAAGTGTCAGAATGAACATTTATTGTACAGTATAAGAGACAACAGACCTAGAACATGAAAAAAACAATCTCCGCCTAAAGAGAACCAGTTTTCAAAGTGAATATCAGATTGGAAACATACAGGGTTCGTACGGGTGCTTGAAATCCATGAAAATGCTTGGATTTTAATGTGGTGTTTTCAAGGTTTGAAAAATACTTGGATTTCGGGTAAAGTGCTTGTGAATGCTTGAAAGTGCTAGGCCTACATATTTCTCGGCAGTCTGACCTAAATAGACCAATAATTAAATGAAGGGAAATAAAATTAATTTGCTGTCTATGCGCTGCGCTGACAATGACGACGGGTTTGGTGCTTCTCATTCATCACTCAAACATGTCCGTTCGCTAGTCTTCTTCATTGAAAGTGAAAGCAGACGTGTGTTGATGAATGTTTGATGCAAGTTCGATGTGTGTGGTGAACTATTTGTTTCTTAGCAGAAGCCATGAAACGGTAAAGGTAAAATTATTTATTTAAAGAGACATCATTTATGAAGTTGTTTTGGCTTTGCCACGCGTTCGCGTCCAGTTTAACGTGTCTGGATTTTTCGATAATAATGACAGCAGCAATCTCGTGATGCTGATAATTGACTTTTAATTTATGCGCGTGTAAGTCTAAGCTATTGTGCTTGAAGTTAGCTGTGACCGACTAGCCTACTGGTTTTCATCGTTTTAACCACAAAGCCTGTCGACCTTAGGTCTACTAAATTGTTTAGTTAACACCTTGTCATTTCGCGTTTGTCTAGCCGTTCACCGACGTGCGCCCCATGTCATTCAAAACATATTTCGGGATAGCCATCTCACTATGAGAAAACGTATGATAGTGATAAGATATTAACACGCTGGCATGCTTGGTAAACATCAGTCTTGCACATAATATTGAGCTGATTTTGTAGTGGAAATGGCTTACTGTCGCATTGTGCTGAAAAAAGTCGCCTATTTAAAGGCACAGTCTGAATTTTAATCATAGCTCTCCATTTAGTGTGTGCACTTGAACAACTAGTGATGAAGCATATAACAGTAGGGCCTGCCATTTATTTAAGGAGGAGGGGTGTATGACATGATACTTTGGAAGGAGAGGGAGTGGTGCAATTTGATTTTCTTCGGAGCAACCTCTTCAAACAGCATCAATATCTATAGGCCTATGGTTCACTATCAGGACTAGAGGACTGTAAGGGGGCAGGCTATATGTGATCAAGTAGGCCTATATTAGTCAAAATTTTAACGTTATGTTGATTTAAGTTGAAACAAAACATGTTATGAACTGAGAAAATCCATGGTTCTACATCATTGTTGGCAAAATGATCATGATAGCCTACATATTTCAGCCATATCTGGTTGAGTCTTGAGTAGGCCTAGGCTACTTTGCTATACATTAGTTATAGACTTATATATAGACTATATTGTGGTTATAATGTTTGAAATATATGTATCACAGTTTATCAATAGTTCTCATAAAAGTCATCAGATGTTATCATTTAAGGGGTTATTTTTCAAAAATTTCTCCCGGGGGTGCTGGGTATATTTTCCTCTTTTTTGTCCTTTGCCAATCACACCCCTGAAATATGGTGTGAATCAATCCATGCTGTTCAACATTATCGAGTGCTGTCAGTAAGAAAAAGAACAAGGAAATTTGATATGACATAGACCAAATAGAGCAGCAGCAAACACTAATGAAATGGTTCCATTTTCTATGCCCCATTCAGTTAACCTAATGATAGCTGCTGGTTGGCTTAGGTTGTATCAAATTTTCAGTTTTTTTGTCCTACAGTGACCTCAAACAACAGGGCTTTGGATTTGTTCACACTCGATTTCGGTACTGGAAAACTGGTCTTGAAAGTCCTTAAAAAGTGCTGGAATTTGGCCATGAAAAAGGTGTACGAACCCTGAACATAACATAGCATTCCAAAACCTCTATCAATCAGTACCCCTACCTATGGGAATGAGTCAAGCCAAGTTTAAAGCTTGTAGGGAGAGACAGTGCACTGCTGCACATGTTGTAATACTTTAATGTTATGGCAAAAATGTAGAACTGTAGATGGTGGTCTATGGTGCTATTTGACTTCATTAATGTACCAGGTTGTGACAAATTGTGTTTAATGGACATATCACTATAGTTATCAATTCTACCCAAACATAACTGCTCTCAGTTCTTTAGGATTAGAGGTTAGTAACTAGTTAGTAGTAATAACTTTGTAATAGTCGTATGGCAAAGGCATTTTTCCCCATCCAAGCAGTGGTGCTCGGGTATAGGCAGCCAACAGAAGAAGGCACATGAAGGATGGCATGCTTTCCCCCCAGCTTTTAACCACAGAGGTCAGGTGCTTGGAGCTTGGTGAGTACAGGTCAGGTGCTTGGAGTTGACGATATGTGGATGTGAGGAAAGTGGAAGTCAGTGCAGTACCAGGCAGTGTCGATGTCCCTGACCAGGACTCAGACTGAGCACATGGACATGGTCCCTGGGTACCTTCTGTTGGCTGCCTACCTGAGCACCACTGCTTGGCTGCACTGTAAAACCCGGGAAGTTAACTTAAGTATATATAAGTCATTCAGCTGAGTTATTTCTATGTGTGTAGTTTGTGTTGGGATAACTTTAAGGAGTCAAGTAAACTACTGTATACTCATTTTATTCACCTAATTTCAACTTGAGTAAAATACAGTCATGGCTGAAAGTGTTGGCACCCATGTTAAAGTTGACTAAAAAGAGAAATATAAAATCATATTTTGGAAATTGATCTTAATGCCTTAAGTAATAAAAGTAGAACATATCCAACCTTTAAGGACACCAACGTTCTATGTGAATGAATAATGTATCATAAATAAATAAATGCATTGGCACCCCTATGTAACCCTATGGGAATTTAACACAAAGGGTTAACATAGGGGCAGGCAGATTTTTAAAGGCCACTTATTTCATGGATCCAGGATACTATGCATCCTGATAAAGTTCCCTTGACCTTTGGAACTAAAATAGCCCCACATCATCACACACCCTTCACCATAACTAGAGATTGGCATGGTGTTTTATTCAGTTGGCCTATTACTGTAGCTGGTTTTATTTGCATTGAGCTCAATGAGCATCAAACAGGCTAATAGGCTAACTGAAGAAAACTGAACAAAACACCATGCCAATCTCTAGGTATGGTGAAGGGTTTGTGATGATGTGGGGCAATTCTAAAGACCAATGGAACTTTATCAGGATGCATAGTATCCTGGATCCATGAATAAGTGGCCTTTGAAAATAAAAATCTGCCTGCCTCTATGGGAGTTGAGAACATAGGGTTAACATAGGGGTGCCAATACGTATGACCCCAGGTTAACATAGGGGTAGGGGTGCCAATACGTATGACCCCAGTCTTTTAAGGAAGAACATTTATTTATTCATGATACATTATTCATTGCATGGGGTGCCAACACTTTCAGCCATGACTGTATATGCCACTCATTTCAATTAAGTAATCATGGCAAGAAGTATATTCACACATTACATTTCCCAGAATGTCACTGTCCATAGTATTCTTAACACATTATCACATATTAATCTTGACTGAAATTGAATCTTAAATGCAATAGTTAAACTATATTTACGGCTATACTATAGCTGTTATGTCATTGTGTTATTTACATTGACACCACACACCATCAAGCAGATGACTATCCATAACAGACTTGGCCTGTGGGCTGATTTTAAAATCTTAGATCACTTGTAATGCTTCTGACAGACGTAATGATAATCTGAAGATACAGTATATCATGATGGCCAGTACTGCCATGGTGATAAATATTATGTTTCACTACCATCATTCTGCAGTAATCCTATTAATTTAATAGAAATGTAAACCTATAAAAAAATCCTGAAATCTTTACTCCTGAAGCTCATATCCTGTCCATAAGATAGGTAATATAGTTACTCAATGTAAACATGCATAATGTGTCTGTATCTCCCCAAGAGACAATACAGACAGACAATAGGAGGCTCAATCACACCATTGGGATACTCAACTTTGTGATACTTTCAAGTGACTATAGGTCAAAGTCAAATTGGGAAACACAATCAACTTTGCATTAGGCCAAGAAAAAATGAACTTCAAAATGTTCTTTATATTTTGAGAATGGGCTTCTCCTTAATGGTATATCTGACCATATTCTGAAAATCATCAACACAATATTTTTGCCCATCACCTGGTAAACAGTAAGAAGCCACAATTAACAGCTAAGAGAACAAATACTTATTAGAAAATCAAAGAAGCATTTACCCATAATCCATAGAAAATTATAGCTCACACATTGAGTACATTGCATTTTTTCGTGTGTAGGCCTACATAATTCTTACTTGTCATGACAATTCACTCAAGTTGTTATTAGGTGAATAAAATTAGTGTAGTTTACTTGACTCCTTTAAGTTATCCCAACACAAAATGCAATACATACTGTACAATATACTAATAACTCCAGTTGAATGACTTATTTACACTCAAATTAAATGAGTTGCCAAACTCAAATGTCAAGGCATCCGGTTTACTCAAATGATTTCAGATAAGTTAGCTTCCCAGGCTTTACAGTATACTCAAATAATTTGAGTTCAGTTAACTTCCCGGGTTTTACAGGGGAAAAACATACCTTTGCCATACGACTATAACAAAGTTGTTATTGCTAACTAGTTACTAACCCTAAAGTAGTGAGAGAGCAGTTATTTTTGGATTGAATGAATAACTATAGTTATATGTCCATTAAATATCATTTGTGTCACAGCCTGGTATATTAATGAAGTTAAATAGCACTATACACCACCATCTACAGTTCTACATTTTCACTGTAACATTTAAATATTATAACTTGTGCAGCATTGCATGTCTCTCCCTACAAGCTTTTAACTTCGTCTTCACAACCACCCTGATATCTTACCTATTTGTGTCTTCTAACAAAAAAAAAATAGGGTGACACTGACAGCTTGAACCAAAACATGTCTGCAAAAGTCTTAACGGAAGACCTTTTCAGAATTGGCCCCCTGACACAACAGTGGCCCTTGTGGTGTGATACTCTTGTGGTATTTATTGATCATTATTTTTTAATGATCATGCTTGCACACAAGTTGGATTATATTGCACATTTGCCCAAAATTACAGTAGGTAGTAACATGGAAGAAAAAGGAAGCACTTTGGGGGGAAAATCCGCTTTTTCCATTTTTAAGAATATAGTGTTAAAATGGACAAAATAACATTTTCTAAGCTGACAACCTGTCTAGAAGTCATGTTGAGGGGTTAAATATCAATACTGGATAGGTTGTATGCTTGTACCAAAAAGTGTCCGACAAAGTTTTAATATCAGTTTTGGCCCCCTGACTATGACATATGTAAGAAATATTGACTTGAAATATGTAAGAAAATGCTTATACATTAGTCTGAGCTTTAAAAGATAGCCTACAAATAGAAGATAAGATATACAACTATGAATGTACGTAGGCATACGCGCCCTACGTACATAAATAGGCTACGACGAAAATATGTTTTACACATGTAGGCCTGTCGCAACGTTTTCAAAACAAACTCGCATTTTACCACTGTAAATCGCCTCCATAGACTATGCCATGTAAATGAAAATATATAATACATATTGCACATATATAAACAATATGTTTTATGGTAAAATATTATTCTCATGCCCGACTGACAGGAAATCCTTGCGACATCTGCTGTGAGAAAAGAGAATAGCAGCCTGGACAAAAATAGCCGAACGCGAGACAACATAGTGTTGTCACATAAGTGAGCGCAAAATAGCTCTAAACTAGCTTGTACCGGTGTGCTTTTGATCATGTAAAAATTCTGGGTGACAAAACACGCGTATTTAGGAAAAGTCGTGAACGTAGGGTCCTGGAATTTAATCGAGTGAAAAGATTTTTTTTTTTTGTAATCGCTGCGGTCAAATGACCGCAGCCCGGCAGTTCTAGGTATATCTAGGTCAAACCCACACGGCGCTTCTAGGAATACGCGTCAGCGGTCAAATGACCGGCGCTTGGCGCTTCTAGTGTTAAGCCTTCTTCTCAAAGTCGTTTCTACAGTAGGCTACAAACTACATTGCTATCATTCTCATGTTTGTTGTTTGCAAGCTAGCAGTCTTTTTAGCTATATGTAATATGTTTGTGTACATTAAAATATCCTACCATAAGCTAACGTTACATTTGTTATATAATTTCCTAGGCCTACCTGTTGCTGCATAGCATCATCGTTGATTGTATTACAATGGGGTCTAAGCTCTTAGCCTATGTATAGCCTACTTTTTACCTGCATTAAAGTGTAGATATGTATGTAAGCTTAGCTATCCTACCAGTCGTTTCACTGTAGGTGAACTTCAGTAGGCCTAGCCTACTAAAGTGTCAGTGCTTGCAACTCGTCTGAAGTTGGCAACTTCATTTCAGTCTTTTATTCTAATAAATGAAGAGTTATTTTCCAAAATAGGGCCTAGCCTACTGTCCACAATTTGCCTTTTCATAAATCACGTTTAACCCTTTCATGCACGCATTATGAAAAAAAGTGTCTAGATTTTTTTAGTATTGATTTTAGTACTCTATATGAGCCCAATATTGAAAATCAGTTGGAATTTTTAAAAAATATGCTTTTATATAGAAGTTATGTTATTGTCCACGTATGTGGACAGTGCGCAACAAAGGGGTAAAAAAGGATAAAATGTAATGACAGAAAATGTGGAAACTATGGCCCTCTACTTCCTCCATACTACCCACCCAGCCCTCTACTACCCCCATACTACCCACCCACCTCTCTACTACCTCCATACTACCCGCCCAACCCCTCTACTACCCCCATTATTGCTCACCGACCCTCACCCACCCCTCTACTACCCCCATATTACCCACCTCTACTACCACCACTACCCAACCACCCCTCTACTACATCCATACTACCCACCCCTCTACTACTAATCCACCCACACCTCCAGTACTCTCATACCCACCCCTCTACTACCCACCCAACCCTCTATTACCCCCATATTACCATACCACCTTGGCATTACCACATGTAATTAGGTCATTATTTATAGATATGTTTACCAAATGTTTGTTTCTTTGTAATTTAAAGCAATTAAAATCATATTTGAAAAAAAAAAAAAAAGAAAAGTCCTAGTTACAAAATCTAATTTTTGGCCATTTAACTCCTCTGTTGCGCAACGTCCACATACGTGGACAGTTGCTTTTTAGGGTCTACAAACTCCATTTTACATCCGATTGAATTTCTGAAAACATAGAGTTGTTCAACACACTCTCCTGTACAGCATAATATTTTTTTTTACATGATTTTGCCTTCTTGAGTACTAGCTTTTTACAGATATGCCTGGAGCATTCAGCATATGGCCATTACTGTCACTCATGTTGAATTGATGATGTCATCAAGCAGTCAATATTCCAAATATAAGATGATACATATTGTTAATATATTGCCAAGGACCTACTAAAACTGCCCTGAAGTGGATTGGTGTATATCAACATGATAAATAAGTAGAAAACAGAGTTAAAGTTACTGTCCACACATGTGGACGTTGTGCATGAAAGGGTTAAGTAATTAAATAATTCAAGTAATTTTAGTGGAACTGTAATTGGGTTAGGCTAATTATTTATCTATTCTATCTATTCATATGTTGTCTTTTTAACAAATACAATGTTTGACACAGCAACCTTTTTACATTTACATGCATTGGTAATTCTTTCCATGGAATTACATTTTCTAGTTTTATTAATTAAGCCATTAAAATAAATGTCCAAAAGATGATTTTATATTCCTATCTTTAGTCAACTTTAGCATGGGTGCCAACACCATTCCATAACTGCCATGACTGCAAAAAATAAAATCGAACCGTGAGTTATTTATCTTAAATAGTGAGGCTCGCCCTGTCAACCCAGTGTTCCCATTAACATGTTAATCAGCATATTCTGAATAAAAACAGCAGTGTAGTAGAAATAGTCTGTGTCATGGCGTCTCAAAGAATTTCATACTTGACTGCAAGAATAGGTGAACTTGGCCAGATTATAGCTACTGGGTTTTTTTGGTATTTCATCCTTATAATAGGCCGCTTTGAGGGGTTCTTTGATATGTCTCCATGTAATCAAAATGTAATCCATGAATTGAATGAACGTATTGAATCCATTTAAGATGAGTCTGAAACATTTTGTTTGCACTGTGTATGTGTCAGACTACAGGTATTTTGATTTTTCAGGTAACACTCTGTGCTAGATCAAATTAATGATTCAATTTAATTAATGAATAATTAATACTTTATTGAAAAAAAAATGCTACAATTAGGCAGATTTTCAATAATCAGTTTGATAGTAGATCATCCCAACACCAACTAGAAATTGTGTTTTTGGATTAAATAAAGGGGTCCCTTACAGATTATATCTTGGAAGATGGAATGATATTAAATTTTAAATATTAAAGTTTTTCAGAACACAAAGCAATTTTAAAGACCCTCAGAGTTGTGCCTCATGTAGACCTATAAGTCTGCTTAATTGCGACTATAAAATTATCACAAATCTGTGATAATTTTATTTTAATTGTCGAAAAGATTAGAAGCAATCCTTCCTAAATTAATAAAATTAGACCAAACTGGATTTATTAAAGGTCGTCATTCATCGGATAATACTAGGCGGTTGTTTAACATCATACACTATTTGAATCAGGAAAAAATACCCTCATTACTAATATCCCTTGATGCTGAGAAGGCGTTTGATCGTTTAGAATGGAATTTCCTTTTTCTAGTATTAGATCAATTTAAATTTGGCCACAATTTTATTGAATGGATTAAAGCAATATATGACACTCCAAAGGCAACTGTCTGCACCAACAATGTGGAATCTCACCCAATGCACTTAGGAAGAGGTACCAGACAAGGTTGCCCTCTCTCCCCATTATTATTTGTTATTGCTTTAGAGATGCTGAGATGATTAGAACTAATCCTATGATAAAGGGAGTGACCGCGGGCACACAACATCATAACATTTCACTTTATGCTGATTATACCTTATTATTAGTCACTGATGCTATGTCAACTTTATGCCATGTTTTGGCTGAGATTTAAAACATTCTCAAAAACGGCAGGGTATAAGGTACATTTACAAAAATCAATTGCTTGCCCTCTTAATATTTTAAATGAAGAAAAGATTAAGAAATAATGTCCCATCTTTTGGTCAGTAAATGGGTTCAAATACTGTATCTTGGAATACAAGTGACACCTACCTTGGATAAATTATTTAAGGAAAACTTTAACCCTCTGCTGGAGGAATGTAAAAAGAAACTTCAGACTTGGTCTGTACTACCACTGTCCCTTATTGGGAAAATAAATGCTATTAAAATGAGTATACTTCCTAAATTCATCTATGCCTTTAATATGTTGCCATGTTATATTCCATCTTCTTTCTTTAAGCTAATCAATAAATGTCTAACAAAATTTCTATGGAACAACAAGACCCCAAGAATTAAGTTGTTCACCTTAGCCAAGTCTTATTTGAAAGGGGGGTTAGGACTCCCAAATTTTCTTTGGTACTACTGGGCCTCCCAAATTAGAAATACAGTAAGTTGGAAGCTGGGAACTAGTTCTCTTTGGGTTGCATTGGAATCACTAACATGCTATCCATTAGAGATCATAACAACACTCTGTCAACAAATTCCAATCTTTGATTTAATGAGCCACATTAGAAGCTTGGCGAGCTTGTAACAGGCACCTGAGTACAGAAGCACATATAAGCAAAGAATCCCCTATTGCATTTAACCCCGACTTTCTAGCTCTCTGTCAAACAGACTTTCGAAACTATCCCACTGAGTTGGAAGAATTTGTTATTTCTGCCACTTCGGTAAAAGGGAAGATACAGCGCCCTCCACAATTATTGGCACCCTTGGTTAAGATGTGTTAAAAGCCTTAAAATAAATTCAGTTTTTATTGTAGAAAAAAAATCCTGACAATTCCTAGGAAATAAATGTAATTAAAGTATTCACAGTCATTTCTGTCATTTCTACAGTAGTTTACAAAGTCGATCAGAGTATGTAGGAACATTTAATTAGTAATTCTTAACATCCTGTTTCCCTGGGCTATAAATATGACGTGACGCAGAGGCCATTTCTCTTCAACATGGGAAAGACAAAGGAACACACTGTTCAAGTAAGGCAGATGTGTGTCGACCTTCACAAGTAAGGCAATGGCTACAAGAAAATAGCCACTCGCACACCTGCCCATATCTATGGTCAGAGGAATCATTAAGAACTTTAAAGCAGCTGGAACACTGGTAAACAAGCCTGGAAGAGGACGCAAGTTTATTTTGCCACCACGCACAGTGAGGAGGATGGTAAGAGAAATTAAAAAATCTCCAAAGCTCACTGTTACAGAATTGCATCAAATGGTTGCATCTTGGGGTCACAAAGTCTCCAAAACAACCATCAGGCGCTATCTACATGCCAACAAGTTGTTTGGGTGACATGCACGAAAAAAAACCTTTCTCACTCAAAATCATAAGCACAAACGTCTGGAGCGGTACTGGGCCTTCAACTGTGACCGTGTGCTTTAGTCGGATGAGACAAAGTTAGAGCTTTTTGGCAACAAACACTCTAAGTGGGTCTGGCGTAACAAAAAGATGAGTATGCAGAACAGCACCTCATTCCCACTGTGAAGTATAGTGGAGGATCGGTGATGCTGTGGGCCTGTTTCTCTTCCAAAGGGCCTGGGAACCTTGTTGGGGTGCTTGGCATCATGAATGCTTTGAAATACCAGGACATTTTAAATCAAAATCTGGTGGCCTCTGCCCGAAAGCTGAAGATGGGTCGTCACTGGGTCTTTCAGCAAGATAATGACCCAAAACATATGGCCAAGACTACACAGAAATGGTTCACCAGACACCGTATCAAGCTCCTACCATGGCCATCTCAGTTCCCAGACCTCAACCCCATTGAAAACCTGTGGGGTGAGCTGAAGAGGAGAGTGCAGAGGCGAGGACCCAGGTCGTTGGATGATTTGGAGATTTTGTGCAAAGAGCAATGGTCAAAGATCCCGCTTTCTGTTTTCTCTCATCTTGTGAAACATTATAAGAGAAGATTAGGTGCTGTTTTATAGCAAAAGGGGGTTGTACAAAGCATTAACATCAGGGGTGCCAATAATTGTGGCACACATGATTTGATGTAAAATAATTATTTCTTAATGTAGGATTTTTTCCGTTCTAAATAAATGCACTTGTATTAAAGGTTGGATTTTATGCTTTTTTCATTGTGGTCCTATATTATTTGGAAAAAAAATATATATATTAGAAGCTAAAGAACACATCTTAACACTAGAAGCGCCAAGCGCCGGTCATTTGACCGCTGACGCGTATTACTAGAAGCGCCGTGTAGGTTTGACCTAGATATACCTAGAACTGCCGGGCTGCGGTCATTTGACCACAGTGATTACAAAAAAAATAAAAATCTTTTCACTCGATTACATTCCAGGACCCTACGTTCACGACTTTTCCTAAATATGCGTGTTTTATCACCCAGTATTTTTACATGACCAAAAGCACACCGGTACAAGCTAGTTTAGAGCTATTTTGCTATTACTTATTTCACAACAATGCGAGTCTCACGTTCGGCCATGTTTTTCCAGGCTGCTATTCTCTTTTCTCACAGCAGATGTCGCAAGGGTTCCCATAAGTTTCCTGTCAGTCGGGCATGAGGATAATATAATAAAACATATAATTTATATATGTGCAATATGTAGCCTATTATATATGTTATTTATTTTAATAACTATTTTTCCTTTACATGGCATAGTGTATGGAGGCGATTTACAGTGGTAAAAAGTTTGTTTTGAAAACGTTGCGCGACGTTGTTCTATTAGGCATAAAGCTATGTGTGTAAAAAATATTTTCATCTGAAATTCGTCGTAGCCTATTAAATTAATTTAGTATAGGCCAAATCATTCATCTGTGGGCAAACCTTTCTTATGCATTTATTTGGGCTTAGCCTACTTAGTATGCCTACGTACATTCATAGTTCTATATCTTCTAAGTTGTATATCTTCTATAGGCCTAGTTGTATCTTTAAAGCTCAGACTAATGTAGGCTATAAGCATTTTCTTACATATTTGCTGTAAATAGTTTACTATTGTACAAACTATTTTCTATTATGATATTCATTCCAGGGTTTTGCGACGGCGGGTGGCTCAATAGTATCTCTCTCATTACTTTGACACGTGAATCAGTTGGACTAGGGGTAAATAACTGCCCTTCAACGCGAACGACCGGAGTTCGGCTCCCTATGTATCTCTTTCTAACTCTCGTCTTTAGATTGAGTCTGGATGATATCAGAGATTTTCGATAAGTTTGTAAGAAACAGCATTGCTTCTTACACTCCCGGTGAGAATATAACGGTTGATGAACAGCTGTTCCCGACCCAGGCGCGTTGTCGCTTTACACAATACAATAAACCAGACAAATTTGGCATCAAATTCTGGGTGGCTTCTGACGTTGAGACCAAATATAGCCTATGTTGAACGCATTTCCCTATCTGGGGAAAGACGAAAGTAGGCCGGTCCATTCGCTATTCGCCATTCGCTATAACTATTGGACATAAGTTAACACATAGCCTACGCCTATGAACGTATCTGTGTATTTATTTTCAATTGGCTAGGGTCGAATGAAAAAGCGGGACAGATGCTCAATTTGTGTGAGGCGGGACAAAGGGTAAAATTGTTGTAAAGTAGAACGTAAAGCGGGACAGGTGGTCACCGTATTCACATCGTATTCTTCACCATGCCACTGAGAAAAACGCAAATGCAAAATGCTCTCTCTGCTTCGCCTCTAGGTCTTTGCCAAGAGAGCTATGTTGCGGTCCATTCGCTATTAAAAGTGCATCTTCTCTTTTTCGTGGCCATACTGCCCATGGCTGCTTAACCTGACCGAAGAGCGAGAGTGAGTTTACCATTAGCGAGAGTGAGTTTACCATTAACGAAAAAGATTGATGATATGAACCAAATATTCTGGAACAGACTGATTTACAGCATTGAACGCGATAGGCTATTAGGCTGCGACTTCCACCGTTTCCTTTTTAGAGATTGCTGCACTGCTCACAACACATGCAGTCTACAATGAAGTGAAATGTGCAGAACGTTGTCCAAAATACTACAATAACATTGTGTGTTGAGATCTAGTACGATATAGACATCTGTAGACATGAAGTGGCAACTAAAGCCATTATCAGTCATGAAAACTTTGGCGGCTGCAGGCAGCATTTAGGTTTTGGCTGAGCCAGCTAGCCAGCCAACAACTTCAGCCAGCGGTTATTCTCAAAGCAAATGGCTTCGGGTCTATACATAACACACTATCCATTGCAAACCTATTTGAAACCGATCATTCCCCCTCCCCCATACACTCGTCTAGGCTACAGACATCACCGCGGCATTGATGAGGACAAATAACTGCCTCCCCACCCCCTCTCTCTGTCCCCTGTAGGCTGTAGGCTGGCTAGGCAACTCGTGGAAGAATGCGCAATCATGTTTCATCGCATGTGCGCGTTTCAGAATGATCGAATTCGCCAGCGTGCGTGTAGTTGTGTGAATAGAAAAGGAATAGAATACAGCCTACTTTATTGATGCCTTACTCAAAAGTACTTCAGCCCTGAATAGGTCGGGGATCGAACCAGCAATCCTTGGGTCATGAGGCCGAAGCTCTGACCATTTGGCTACGCCTAGTCTTTACTTGTCGGTTAAAATGTGTGTCTCAATCCTGAATCTCGAATTCACATAGAAGTTAGCTTAAATTGTAGAAACAATAGGCCTATAGCTTTTTTTTCAGCAGACAGCGCAAACATAGCCTACACATTCGCAAAACGGAGAATATCTTTCACTCGCGCATAGGCCTATGCCTGCTCAGCATAGCTCTCTCTATCTCCCTCCCTCCGAGGTAGCTAGACCCTAAGATGCTTCTCCCTAAATGAATGAAAATTGGTGTTGGGTCGACATTTTTCATCCTTCCCCTCCCGTCGGGTCAGGCTCCTATCACAGAACGCCTCCATTTTAAAATAAAATTTATAAGTAGCATACAAAATGTAAAAACGAAATCTAAAAAATGAAATACCATGAAAAAGTTGAAAGTCAAGTTTGCTTAAGGTTTGTTCAAGAACTCTTCCAGAGTTTTTACCTCAAACAACACAAATCAACACAAATAAATGAACAGATAACTCAAACGTGCTGTATGTCATAATGAAACAACTACAGACTATCAACAACACGGTCTGACACGAATGACGCATGGCTTAGTGCAAACTGAATTTATGACCAAACCATTTGATTCGTGCACGAAGCGCCATCTAGCTATCATTATGTGTAAGTAACAACCTCCCATTCTAAGGACTCAGCGGTCTTTTGACCGCCTCGCCGCGCTTTAAGTAGTTCACACCTGCACGGCGCTTCTAGTAGGTCGTCAAAGCGGTCAAATGACCGGGGCGCGGCGCTTCTAGGTATTAGTGGGTCAGAACGGCCCGGCGCCTCTAGTGTTAACCAGGGGTGCCAATAATTATGGAGGGCGCTGTATCTCAATTGTATAGATTTCTGTCTGAAAATTCCCAGAACTCCTTTTCCCCCTTGAGAGCAAACTGGGAAATAGAGCTTAAAATAAAATTCAGCAAAAATGAATGTTTAACTCTGTGTACTGAACTGACCTCACCTTCAACTGTAAACATTAAAGTTAAAGAAACTAATTATAAATGCCTGTTTAAATATGATATAACCCCAGTGAAGCTGAATAAGTATGATAACACAAATGATCCTATGTGTAGGAAGTGCGGAACTGAACTAGGAACATGTATGCATTTATTTTGGCGTTGTAAACTTGTTCACTCCTTTTGGGATAAGATCCATATAGCAATTCAAGACATCTGGAACTGTACTTTTGAGCTATGCCCTATGCTATATTTGCTGAATTATGATTTGGAAAACAAGCTTCCCTCTGCAAAAAAAATTTCTGTTTACAATGTTTTCATATGTTGCAAAAAAATGTATACTTACCACATGGATATCCCAGCCAGTACCCACTTTGGGTCAATGGCTGGAGCAGATAATAGACTTATTGCCCATGGAAGAAATTATTAGTCAGCAGCACTCAAGACTGCAAGATTTTTTATCCACATGGTCCTTAGTACTGAATTACATAGAGACTATAAAAAGATAAACTCCTATAAATGAATGGATAATACGGATTGTGGTAACGTAGGATTATTAGTATTATATGGGTTTTTTTTTGTTTGTTGGTTTTTTCTGTCTGTCTTGTTGCATATTTTGCTGTCTTGTCCTTATTGTTTTATGTATTGTGGTGTGGCTATGTTTAAGAATGTATGTGATGTGTGATAAACTGTGTAAAAAAGAAAGAAAGAAAAAATTTCAATTTTCAGCTCTAATATTGACTTCAAATTACAGGGGGGAGCTTTTATTGAAGATGAATAAACCTACAGAGGCTAAGGATGCCTATCTCAGGGCCCTTGAGTTGGACCACACCAATGCTGATCTCTGGTACAATCTGGCCATAGTCAACATTGAAATGAAGGAGCCCGCAGAGGCCCTAAGAAACTTCAATCGCGCCCTTGAGCTAAATCCACGTCACAAGCTGGCTTTGTTCAATTCAGCTCTACTCATGCAGGAGTCTGGTAAGGGACCATTGTATTTCTGCAGACGGTGAATACAGTATTAATCTGTTCAGTTCCTGCAGATTTGGAAAACAGATGAGATTCATATGTGATGCATGTAACAATACAAAAGTATGCTTGCAGAACCTGTCTGTACATTATCTAGTATTCCAGCAGGCAATTTGTATGTTCTATCGCAAAAGTTGCTCTGATATTACATTGAATCATTTCAATGTATTTCAGACCCCTAACATGATTAATCCATCAAGCTTTTTAATTTATCTTTCCCAACTGACCCAATAGGTGATGCAAGACTCCGTCCAGAAGCAAATCGCCGTTTCCTCACTTATGTAGAAGAGGAGCCTAATGATGCAAATGGCTATTTCAATCTAGGGATGCTTGCCATGGATGCCAGTGAGAATGAGGCAGCTGAACACTGGATGCGGAAGGCCGTCCACCTGCAGGCTGGCTTTCGAAGTGCTTTGTTCAACTTGGCACTACTTTATTCCCAGTCCCAACGGGAGCTGGATGCCCTACCTGTGTTGGATGAGTTGTTGCGTTACCATCCTGAACACATTAAAGGCCTCATTCTAAAAGGGGATATCCTAATGAACCACAAAAAAGACACACATGGAGCCAAAACCTGTTTCCAGCGCATCTTGAGCATGGACCCCACCAATGTGCAGGGCAAACACAACCTGTGTGTGGTCTACTTTGAGGAACGAGACCTTTTACGGGCTGAGCAGTGCCTCCAAGAGACACTGGCCATGGCTCCTCAGGAGGAATATGTCCGCAGACACCTGAACATTGTCCGCAATAAGATGGCAGCAATTAGTGCTTCAGGGCATGTTTTGCTACCAGTAGAGGGTGCTACTTCCTCTGTGACTGAGGGGGAAAGGAAGGAGAGGAAAGGGCAGGCTGTGAGTGCAGAAGCCAAACAGGGGGATGGGAATGAGAAGAATGTACGGAAATCCTCCCCTGTAGAAAGCTCTGACAACCAAGGCCAGGACCAATCAAAAGACCTGGAGGATAGCCAACTTGACAAGCGGACTAAGAGCAAATCCACAAAAGAGATTAAAGACATTGAAAAGAAAAGAGCAGCTGCCTTGAAAAGACTAGAAGAGATTGAGCGCATATTAAGCGGTGATTAACCCTGTTGTTTATCTGCCACGACTACTTTTTATAGAACAATTTAAAGCACAAATGTGCATCCATTCAAAACATGTCCTGTTTGTCTTTGCATGTCTTATTAACTCTGTGTCAGAGTTCCTTAACAGATACTGTTTAGTAAAATAGAGACGATCACATTTCTCAGAAGATAGTTGAAAGAACCCATGCAAAACAGAAAATAGAATGGTCCTCCTTGCTGTGATTTGATGTTAATTTATGTTTTATGCATATTGTTTCTTTAAAAATCACTGGATCTGTGTTTGTTACTTGATTTTTATCATTCTGTGATCTCATGATCATGCCATTTTAAATATAGCTGCAGAGTGGCTTAGATAATCATGACCTCATATTGCCATTGATTTAATCTCGAGTCAAAGCTTATCACCTCCCTCCAGATGGGTATGGGTGAGTTCCTGCATGCATTGTAATCTTGGTGCCTTAGTTCATAGTTATTTCATTGTGTTAACCCCCTATCCTCTAGTTCCAACATAGCTACACCATTTGCCATTGAATTGTTTGGTGGCCAATTTCACAACACCTTTTCCCTCTTCAGGGTTGCATCATGTCGTTGTATTCTGGTTAGACAAGTAATGATGTCATTTAAGAGTACTGTTTTAACCTGTATTTATGTTTACTTTTTTGTCACTTTCACGTAGGACTTCTTCCTTCTTTTTGCGTCTCAATCTATTTCTTGCCAAGCAGCTTCAGAAACTTTTGATTTGTCATCTGATTTAGATGCATCTTTGGCATCATTGGTAAATAGTTCATTGGTAAATAGTTCATATTTACCAGCACAAAGCAAATATAACACACAAACTGTAACTTGAACCTAAATTAAGATGGACTGTTTTCCTTTGTGTTTATAATTGATGGCTAGACCTATGTTTAAGCATTAAGATATCAGAATATGTATCAGTTTTCACATTGAGATTTTAAAGATAGTCTTTCAATATTTGCACTCCCACTAATAAAATGACAGTATCTCCAACAGTGTCCTCTTAATAATCTTGAACACATTTACTGTGAATATTGTTGTGATTGTTTTTATACCCTCACTTATGCTTCCCACTAATTACATTCATCTTGGGAACACTTAAACAGGATTTTCCTGTCCTGTCACAGAGTGGTTGGAACTTCAAACAATGTAATGGTTCAGCCTTGAAACCAAGCCTAAAGAGTATTGTTAAAAATCAGTGAGGTATGGTTACTGTCACATGTTTAATTTGTTAAAGGTGCTCTAAGCGATGTTGGGTTACTTAGAGCACCTTTAACTGACAAGTTTTTCTTTTCTCTCCCCATGGTAGGACCAGTCCTTGTAGCACATGGCCTTTAAAGGAACACGCCCACATTTGAGAAATGCACTTATTCACCATCTCATCCACAGTTTCACTAAAAATGAGGCACAGCATTTTTCTAAGCATGTAAATACTTGGAACTATATTCTCATTTTGGCAAAGCACTGCTACTTCGGCAGAGTGATTTGCACACAGGACCTGAAAAGCCCCATTGCTACTTCTGCAAACCCCAAGTAGCAGTGCTTCGCCTGAATGAGAATATACAGGAGTTAGTGTGCTTGCAAAAGCACACTATTGTTCTTCCTATTATTAGTGTGCTTGCAAAAGCACACTATTGTTATCCGTGCGTTTCATATTATCCAAATTATTTATCTTAAGTCCAACTCTTGTCTCCCTATCTTGTCCTAGGGATTTGGAGCTAGAGACGCCGTTCCACCTCTCACACATGCGTCCTGATGCGAGGATGGTGGCTTGTATACAGCTTTTTGATACGCCTTGTCGTTCTCCCGTTATTCCAGTTTTTCCGGTCGATTTTTTCCCATAGGAATGAATGGAAAAGTGATTTTTGAGCGCTGATGCCCACACATTTTTCCACCTGTAGCCCAAACCGTAAGACATAAAGTCATGAAATTTGGTATGCTGATAGAGGAGACTACCCTGATTGACACCACCAGGTTTCATGCTCTGCGCCACTCTCACGCTCTAGCGCCACCAACTGGTCAAAGTTGGAAAACACGTTCATGCCCGTAACTTTTGATCCGTATGGCCGATTTTGATAAAACTTATTTGGATTTTCCACCATTTTGAATTTTGTCCAAAGTCAAAGTAAAGCAACTCTGGCCGCATAGTTCATCCGATCGTCATGAAACTTGGCACGCGTGATCTACAGACCAAGGCGGATCAACCGCCTTGATTTCGCCTTCATACGTCCAAGCGTTCGCCTGTTATAACCAATCAAATTCAACGAGCGAAGCAGCCAAACAGGAAGTGTGCCTATCTTGGAAATACTGTGACGTATGAAAGCCATATTTGGTGGGATGACTTGAGACCCCATCCAAAGCACCCTCAATAAATTTGGTGTTATTTGGTCTGTCGATGGCTTTATAATTAGCAAAAAACGTGTGTGTTGGCGAATGTATACTATTAAGCAGAATAGCTCATCTTAAATTGCTAAAGTAATGCCAAAAGGACATTCCAGAGTGATTTAAGATACAATGTTGATATTTAAAAAAAAAAAAAATCAAAATATGCCAATTCTTGCAAAAGGAACTGGCACGAGTTCCATCATGTAGTACTTTTTATGACACGGTTTAGACCAGCTAACATACCACAACATCGTGTTTGTCAGAGCTGATTGACTGAGATAGTCCGCAACGGTGCAATGCACATGATCGATTTGGATTGTCGGCAACGATGTCTCATCCCGAGACTGTGTAGATCTTAACGATGCCATGGCCTCGAGAGGCAAGTATGGACTTACTCGTTGTTAATCAACACTGATGTCCAGGTGCTCTATATAGTCGCAATCACACGATTTTTCACTGTGACGGTGTTTCATTTTTGACAATTTGTAATGGTTTCTCTTCGTAATGAATTACTATTTAGGAGATTGTAATGATTACAGGACATCGTTTGATATATTTGTGATGTTTTGAGAGGAATTCGATTTTATTTATTGTTATTTACCATAATTGACCGGAGCATTCTGGGTAAATCACTCCCTGTTAGAAAGACCGCTCCTGCACGTATGCACCAGTCATTATGTGTGATGATAATTGACCATAAAGTGAGTTTGACACCTCATTCCTACAAGTTTATTGTTTAGTCAATAATATTGTCACGGTCTGAGCCGACCAAGATTTCGTTTATGTTATTGCACTCAGTATTTACCAGTCATTTGTTATGTTAGAGCGCCATCTACTGGCCTTATCAGAATCTACTTTGGAGTGTTAGTAGGCTAGTAAATACTTCCTGCTTAGCGTTAAAACGAGAGAAGTCACTGAGATGATTCACACTGGTTGCTGTCTCCGGACAATTTATGTTTTCCACCTGCTATAGTTATTTCTTACCCATACGAAGGCAATGCCTGTAAGTTGTTCTAGTGAAATATGTGTTTAGACATAAGTACAGAAAATAAGATATGTTTAAGAGAAAGATTTCTTTGTTTTTTGATATGGCGGCAATTCGCTATATGCGTGGCTAGACAAGACAAATGGACTGAAAATAGTTTATTTCTGTATTCACAGTTTTACAGCATAAATGAAGGAAGGGAGAAAAAAGTGAAGATTTCCTGCATTCTTTGTTCGTCCTAGCCTAGTGATTGTAAACTTGCTGGATAGCTGAGCTAGCTCAGAACTTAGTGAGCCTACAATATTTACTGTTCAGCATATGTTGTAACGTGCCTGAAACATGTTGTTTAACGTCTTTAGAAGATGTAACAGAGATTAGGCCTATTGTTTACTTTCGCTTTGCATTTTTATATGTAGGCTACTGCTTTTGTATTCGTTGTGTATCCTTTGAATGTGCACAAGTTTACATCTGTAAGGTATTAGCATGTAGAGTTCATTATAGTTTGAGTAATTATGTAGAAAAGGCCGGGACATTTGTGTGTTCGGTTCGCTGTGATTTAGCATTTGTCGTGATATTTCATGTGGTAAACTCACGTGCCTTCCTGTTAAGTTTCTTATTTTTGTTAGTACCTGCAGAGACGTGCAAGTTCGTTGTGCACTTAAACAGAGATAATTAATTTACCTTTTGACAATTCCTGCAGTTATCCTGAGAAATCCAGTCTTTGACATTCAGAGTTGCGAGTCATTGATGAAAAGTAAGTTTGTATGATGTTTACATCGAGTTAATTCACACTGGTATGCAAGAGGTTTGCTAATATAGTTAAACTTGCTCTTGACATAATTTCCATGAAGTAATATAGTGTAAGTGTTCTTTGAAATTATAATACTTCATGTGTTTCGCTTAGGAATCTACTGTTTAGCGTTATACTGTTGTAAGGATGTTGCATTCCAAATACAGGAAGTTTTTAACGCTATTACACTGTACCATTTTACGCCGCTAGATGGCGTAATTGACCACTTAATAACGTAGTAGTCACGAACAAAAAGTTTATATTAAAGTATATAAATAGCCATACCCATATTTCTCTGTATGGAAATCCTGAATGTCTCTGCTGGAACAATACAAAGTTAAACCCCATCTCTTCTCCGTCCTATATTCTAACCGATATACCATCCAGTATATTGCTACCACTACCCTACCCGAATCAGTGCAAACCTATAACCTCCCCAATAATAATCGTAATTATAATTAGGTTAAAATAATAGTTTCCGCTTCAGGGAGTAATCCCAGAATTCCACTACAGCTAAGGAAAGTGGGAGCTACGTTTTTCGACTCGGTAGGCAAGCTTATGTGTGGAGACTTAAACTGGGAAGTTTGGCCCACTTATAGCAGTTAACAATTCTAGGTCCAATTAATTACATCCAACACAAAGTGTTATAGAAAGTATTACTGTGTGTTTCATTTAACTATTGTTCATGGTAAACATTTAATTAATTTAGGCTATGGGTGGTATAGGTGAATTATTACCACACAGTTACTATTTAGAACTACGTAATGCTTAATTGAGATTTCATTGAAAGTGATAGGTTGAACTTTTAAAAAGGGGTTTAAAAACTATTTTCGTACTTTCATTTTATTATGTCGTACTGAACTGAATTCTAAGAGTTAAAAACAAAGGATACAATAAATGTTTTGTGATTGTTGCATTATGCATAGTATTTCATTTAGGATAAGCTATATCAAAGCAGGTAGAAGTAACTGTAGTCACTTGACATTTCTGAGGATTTAAATATGTCCACCAGGGCAGTGGTAAAGACATTCTTCAGTGGAGGCACCACACTAGTTAATCACGCTATCAACATCTTCTTACCTTTTCTTCTGTTATTACTATTCTTTAACTTTATGGTAGACAGCGAGTCCAGCAAATTGAGAACCTAGGATCCTGTTTATGTTTATGAATGTGACTCCAGTATATGTTGAGACATAAGGGTGGAAAAACAGGTTACATTTATATAATGCAAATGATTAAGTTAACAATATCATTGAATATGTTGTACAAACAAGAAGAGCGAAATGGTAAACTTTTAAGAAATCATCATCCACATCATAGTTTGACACTGTGTGGGGTTATGGACTTGACAGTTTTACATGGAATTGCCCATACAGTATTACATATACATATATATATATATATATATATATATATATAAAGATTTGACACATTGCAGTTTTTTAATGCAGGGATTATTTATAAATCAAAGAATTGTGGGTAGATGTGGGTGAACTGTGCAACATGCAGTTTGTGTACAAGAGGCAGACGTAACACACAGATATTTGGGTTTGAGGGGGTGGTGTGTGTGTAAGTCTTCGTTGCTGTTGCCGTTGTGGGTCAACTCAGCAACATGCAGTTTGTGGACAAGAGGCAGATGTAACGGACTGACTCTTCTGTTTGAAAGAGGTGTGTGTATGTGTGTGTCTGTGTGTGTGTGTTAGGGATCGACCGATATGTTTTTTTCAGGGCCGATACCGATATCAATTATTACCAAAAATGGAGGCCGATAACCGATATGTAAAACCGATATGTCAGTTGTCAAAAAGGAGGGTAGATAGTGTCACAGGCAGGGGGCGCTAGTCGCCACTGACTTGTCTACCACTCTGAGGAGCAAACCGTATCCCCACAAAGTCAGGACTCAGGAAATAGGATTAAAACATTTATTTCTTTATTAAATTATTAAGAGTCTTTGCGGGAGTTACCCTCCCGGTGCAGGGCTGTAGGAGGCTAGTCAGTGTTATGGCTCGTCGGCATCAGGGCAGCAGCTTCTTGTTGCCTCCAGCAGGGGGGCTGAGCGGTGAGGACTGGTCGGCATCCGGACAGCAGCTTCTTGTTGCCTCCAGCAGGGGGGCTGAGCAGTGGGGGCTGGTCGGCATCCGGACAGCAGCTGCTCGTATCCTCCAGCAGGGGCTAGGCAGTGGGAGGCTAGTCGGCATCAGGGCAGCAGCTTCTTGTGGTGCTCATAAATACAGGTTACTGGGTTTTCTACCCAGGCCATAGGTGACTATAGCTGGTACTGTACTAGGTGCAGGGCAAACAATGCAAAAATAGTCACAGCACTCGGTTATGCACTTCAGACACTTCACAATGGACACTCCAATCAACAAGGCCCTTCGGCAATCAAACTCACGGTGACCAAGAAAACGAACAGTATCCAGGCATCAGTCTCCTTACAGCTGGGCTGGGTTAGTTAGTTGCTGCATTCAGTTAGCTGGTCAGCAGGCGGCGGCTTTCCACAAACTAGTGATGGGACACTTGACACCGAGGCACCGAAGCTTGTATCACTTCCACGAAGCAAATTGTTTCGAAGCAGTGTATTGGAGCTTGTATCAAGCTGGTATAAGCATGTGACTGATGACGTGCGAAGCTTAGAACGTCACCAAAAGGTTTTGCTGGAATCGAAAGTTTGCCCCACAGAAGCTACACTAGCCCAAGCCTACTCTGTATTAGCCTACTGCTCTAATTTAACAAAACCTGTGTTACGTGTCTTAAGTTACTCAGCAATCATTGTTACTAAATAAGTTTCGAAATGAAATGTGTTTTTGTGCCATAACAAATTTCCGCTAAGGTGCACCTCTCTGGGATCGAACCTGAAGCGTCGGATTGACAGTCCTCTTCGTTACCTCGACTCCGTCATTACATGCACAATACGATGTTCGTGAGATACTACTTCTAATAATGCAGCTTTTAGTTCTATCCTATAACAGACTGTAATGCGTCTCGGTTATGAGTAGGCAATGGCAGTTTATTGTATAAGGCCTAAACTTTATTTATTAAAAAGGAAATCGATATTGCAATTTGCCATAGGCAGTAGGAGGCTGCATTTCTTGCTGCAGTTGGTTAAAACTGAACACGCGTAGGCCTAAATTCAAACGCTGAACATATGATATTCAAACATAATACCCTAGTTCTAATTAATGTATGTAATTTCCAGTCATCACACGCCATGTATGTGTATATCTGTCTCTTCTGCTGTGCCTCATTCGGCTGCGTCGAGTTCATAGTGCTGTCATTTCTGTTGACCACCAGATGTCACTGTGTTGTCTTCGATGCTTCAATGCTTCGGATCATTTTGCGATACAATCAGGAAGAAGCTTCAGAGGCTTCACAAGGCTTCGTTCGCCCATCACTACCACAAACATGCCCGTCGAATTCTCCTGTGTGAATCTCCTGTGTGAATCTCCTGTATGAATCTCCTGTATGAATCTCCTGTGTGCCATCTTCTCCCCCAGCTCTCCTTCCTTACTGCCGGCAACCTAAGGCATATAAAAGGGCTCCCACACATCTAAACACCAATCAGCAGCCTAGCTCCCTAACGTTGAACACCTGAGGCTCGTTAGCTTAATGGATTGTTAAGTTGCACCAGAGAATGTCTAATAAGGGGAGAAGGACCACTAGCGAAATACTTCCGCATGGTACTGCAACTAGAGGGCGATCGCGAGCAAGTGATGAATGAATGGGTAGCAATGGAGCTGAACCCCCCAGTACCACATTTGTCGTTATATAATTTTTTCTCCTAAAATTGCATTAATGCATGCGATGCAGGATAACTTGACTTGACAATCAGCTGACCAATAAAATTTTCAATATGTGTTGTTATTCCTAAAAACCCTTTCAAAGTTTTCATGTCACGTGACACAAGCGAACCACTTTACGGCCATAGACCTAAAAGAAGGTTCAGCCAAAGATCCTTAAGGCGTAGCAAGATACGTCGTCGTAGTTCATGTCTATGGGCGCAAAACGGGGATCACTTCCTCTGCATAAAGAGGCGCGTCATTGTGTGTCAGACGTATGATGGGTTTCATCAGGTCCCTTTCCACAGGTGTACAAAATCAAGCACTCGATTATCAATGCTTGATGATGTTCCAAAATAACATGCTGCTCTTTCAAGCCCTCTACATTTATTAGTTCTAATATGAAAGTAACACACACAAAGCATGTACACTTTCAAGGAATTGAATAAAAACATCAATGGAATAATGGAAATATGTCGCTGCTCTCATTAAGTTACCCCAGCGCCATCTGATCGTCGTTAGCACAAAATCAGGATTTGGTTCAGCTGGCTGGCTAATGTGTTGTCAAGGTAGAGCGTAGCAACCGGCCAACATAAGCAGAATAAACAAGAGGGGCACACCTGATATAAAGTCGATTTTCTCCAGACGGGAATGCTCAAAAATGCTAAAAATGTACCTGAAGTGGTCAGAAGGGGTTGAGGGTCATGAAACCGTGCCCAAAATTCACATTCCTAACTCTAGAGAATGGAGATTTTAGCATATAGTTGAAATTCTGATCTATGTCCATAGACTTCAATGGAACAGTTGCTGCCTCTGCTCTGCATAAAGGGGGAGTTTGACCCCCCCCTCTTGCGATTCGGGTTCCAGGAAGTGGCTTCTCATGAAGTATCTTGCTCCGCCCTTAATTATCTTTGGTTCAGCTTCACGACGGTCGTAATCGGTCGCGAGTGTCGCGAGCATCCATGAGCTAAATGCTAGCATGTTACAGGGAAAACGGCCCATCCTATGAAAAGCAGAAAGGACATGAGTGACTTTTTATTTCATTTCCAGTGGAAAACCTATACTCAGGTAGCTACTACGACAATGTACATTAAGAAATGAAGTTGTCAACTGTGAAAAAAACGAGTTCTAGCCGCTTAGCCCCATAGACCACAATTCATTTATCACTTGCTCGGCAACGTCCCTAGCGGAATTTCAACAGATTGCAGGAACAATCCGGTACAATGGAGTTAATAGGAAGTGGACCGGCTCTCCCTAAAGGGACTCTGGTTGCACTACCACCTCAACACAGGAGGCAGCCATTTTAATCCTGGGCGTTACATTGAAACATTCCCCAAGGGAAACTCATTCTCTAGAATGTGGATTCCTCCCCCACCGAATGTAGACACCCTGTGACATAAAGGCAATACACAGCAACTATTAAATTCAAAAGCATTTAATTATTTTTATTTGTAACACAAAGTGGGGACCTGCAGTGCCTGCAGCATTTCAGAAAATAAAGTCAAATAAAACCACCAAATAGAGGAATGGAAAAAAATATCACTCCCTGATGTTTTATGAACTGAAAATGAGGTAGCAAAAAAGACACTGGGTTGATAAACTGACAATTCAAAAACCAAAAGATTTCCATAATGAAATTAATTTATAAAGTGCAGAGAGCTGAGCATTTTTAAAATGTATACATTAAACACAAACTAATTTAATTAATTGAATAAGATCACTCCCCGTAGAATCACAAAAAAATGGTTTACTCAAGTTTAGTATTCCCAATTTAGCAGGAGAAGGTTATGGTGGAGGAAGCAGAGCTTTTCTGCATTTTCTCCAGTGAGGCGGCTTCGGTTTTTTTCGTAGATAAGAGAGACCTCACTGAACACACGTTCACTCGGCACAGAAGAGGGTGGGGCACACAGGAACTTCCTTGCTTTTGCAGCAAGAATCTTGAAGCGGGTCTCATTTTGGCTCCACCACTGGAGAGGATCCCCCTTGCGCCTGTCTATCAGTGGCTCTGTGAGGTATTCGTGTAGCTCATTTTCTAATGTGTGCTGGGTTGACACCTCTCCTGTGTGGGGTCCCAGCAAAACATTAAACATTGCATCTAGCCGGCTATGAGATGGAGTCTCTTCTCTCCGCTGCCTTTTTGGGGTTTGTTCTGTCACAGTGTCCCCCCCTGCATCAGCTTGCTCTTGCTGTTCTACACCTGCTGCATTCTGCTCTTCACTTGGCTCTAAATCACCTTCCACCTCCTCTTGGAGCCATTCTCTAGCCTTGGCCAGTGTTGAATCACAGGAGAATGCATGGCTCTTGTAATGTGGATCCAAAAGACATGCCAGAACCACAGATTTTGTCTCCTCCAACTTTGAAAAGCGTTTGCTGAGAGCCTCCCTCATCACTCCCCTAAGGGTTCCGATTCCTTGTGTTGAGGGCCCATCACCTTGGAGTAGCATCATGAGCACAGTGACACAGGGGATGATGCAAGATGCAGAGGAATCATTTCTGCTCACCTCAAGGGTCACCTCTTCAATGGGAGTTATTGTGTCTACTAAATTGGACACAATCTCCCACTGCTGAGCATTTAGGCATGAAAACCCACCATACTCCCCAGAGTATATGGTTAGAGCACGCTTTTGCTCCAGTGCCCTTTGAAGCATGTGGAGTGAGGAATTCCATCTTGTAGGAACAGCCTGTATCAACTGGTGTTCAGGAAGGCCAAGGTCCTTCTGAATGCTCCTAAAGCGCTGCTTGGCCAAGATGGAGTGCTGGAAATGAGTCACACATTTCTTCATCATGGCAGTTATGTCAATCACAACCCTTTGACTTGCTAAGCCTTCATTAACCACCAGTTGCAGAGTGTGAGCTGTGCAACTTAGGTCTGGAAGTTCAGCCAGCCTTAACCCCTTAACTATGTTTGCTCCATTATCCCGAAGGACAAGAGCTACACGGTCTTTGGTGATTTCCCAATCTTGGAATCATGTCTAGGAATGTCTCCCGGATATAATCACCGGTGTGGGATCCCTGCATTACCTTTGTATTTAATACAACTTGCTTTCTGAGCCACTCTTTGTCAATAAAGTGACATGTTAGACTCATCAGTGACTCAGTCGATCCAGACCAACAATCAGTGGTAAAGGACAGTGGGAAGCCAGAATTATCTGGCTTAATAAGGGCTTTGATCTTGAGCATAACCTTCTCATGTATTTCATTTAGTTTGGCTGTACGGTAAAATTTCTCGTTTTTCAATTCATACCGCGGTTCAGCTGCAGCCATGACTCGCTGAAAGCCAACATCAGAGACTAGTGTGAATGGTTGGTTGTCTGTAACTATCATTTCCGTGATAAGTTTGTCCATATGTTTTGATCGGTCATCTGAATTGGTCCATTTTCTTTTTTGCTGAAACATGTCATTGATTGCAGGCTGGTGTACAGCTGTTGCCAGGTGTCCAGCTGTTGTTGCAGCAGGTTCCTGCTTCTTTGCAGATTCATACAGGGCAAGGTGATAAAGTATTGCTAATTTTCGGCTGTGAACCTCCCATACTGACAGTAACTTTGCAGGTATTGCACAATGCCTTCCCTGCTGTGGATGGAGTGTAGAACTCCCATACTGCACTTTCCTGCCTTGCCTTTTGTGCACTCATCTGGATTGAGAGAGAGAATAAAATAAAGTTAAATGGGGCCACGGGTGACATAGGAAAACTGTATGGCAGATTTTACATTATAGCTACATGTGTGAAAGGACTAAAAATTAAGTTAGCATTCATTACTAACATGTTTCAAATTGATGTGTGGTATTCAGGAGACGGTCATCCCACATACAACATTGCTAATGATGATTAGGCTCCTGTAAGTAGGTAGGTTATAATTCAAATTAATTTATTACATAGGACTATCTAATGCAAAACGATCTAAGGACACATTTCTATCAACTTGCATCACAAGTGTCATGTGTAGGCCTATCATGTTTATCCATAGTGATAGCAGAGAGAGAGGGAGGTGTAGCCTATGCGTGATGACTTGTGTTAGGTTGAATAGTTTACGTTATCTTACCTTTGAAAACTCGCTCCGTACCGCTAAAGCCAAGTCTGTCACTGCCTCTCCGAGTGACTGATGAGAAGCGAAAGCAATCTGTGCATCCAGTCTTCGATCCTGATTGGCTGGATTCGTGCTGACTAACAAATCAGATGGTGTTGTGGGCGGTACAACACTCTCAACCACAGACAGAAGTAGACAAGTAGGGCGTTTCGTTCTTTATCCATTTCAATATCGGCTTATCGGTGGAAAAAATTACCGATACCGATAATTATAAAAATGCTAAATATCGGCCCTAATTATCGGCCCAGCCGATAATTGGTCGACCCCTCACATGCAACCGATCCAAAATCGATTTCATATTCAGAAACGTTAACCAGTAACAGCCTGGTTGCTTTGACATATCAACACCAAATTTGATCCTATTACACCATTTGAACAGGTGAGTCGTCCTATTTATTCTACCATCAATTTGAGGCTATAACACATTGCAACTTACTCAACAGTGAGTAAACAGCAGATGTTCCCGCAATACTCCTAACATTACTCGTACTTGTTCTAGAAACATGCCTAGTTCCTTAGGCTCCTTCCTTCTTTCAGTGGTTACGTGTTTCATGCTGGCTACACGTGAACAACTCATACATAATTCAACACAAGGTCTACAGACCTTAGAGGTGTACATTTCATTTCCATACATCAAAGCGTTCGCCCATGGCAGCCAATCAAATTCGATGGCGAAGCCTTCAAACAGGAAGTGAGGTCAAATCTCGGAAACGCTTTGAGGTGTCAAGACCATATTTGGTGGGATGATTTTGGACACCATCCAAAGTAGCCTCAGTAAATTTGGTGTAATTCGGCCACTAGGGGGCGTCGCAATTAGCAAAAATGCATTTTGTCTCATATCTCTTTACGTCTTTGGGATGACATCCACATTTTTACATTGGAGGTGCTCTGGGACATACCACTGATGAACCTAGGCAACCCTTCACGTCAGTGTAAGAATTCGGCAATCAAGGGCAACGCCGCCAAACTCGAAGCAGCTTCGCGTCTTGGCCAAACTTTGGCGCTTTGACCTGAGGGCGAGCGGTCGCGTCTCCTGCCGGGGCGCTGTCGCGGCGCGTCGGAGCAAGCACACTTCGCACTTCCCACCGGGGAAACGCATTCTAGTTAACATATAGTATCTATATGTTTAGAAAATTGCTGTTTTTCATTAGGGCCCAAGCACCTAAGGTGCAAGGCCCTATTGTTTTTGCTCAGATTATTAGGGCCCGAGCACCGAGGTGCAAGGCCCTATTGTTTTTGCTCAGATTATTAGGGCCCGAGCACCGAGGTGCAAGGCCCTATTGTTTTTGCTCAGATTATTATTATTAGTGTGCTTGCAAAAGAGATTTTTGAGCGCTTTTGCCCACACATTTTTCCACCTGTAGCCCCAACCATAAGACATGAAGTCATGAAATGGGGTACGCTGATAGAGGAGACTACCCTGATTGACACCACCAGGTTTCATGTTCGCCGCTCTCACGCCCTAGCACCACCAACTGGTCAAAGTTGGAAAATACGTTCAACGTTTGATCTGTATGGCCGATTTTGATAAAAACTTATACCATTGGAATCCTCTGACTCAGCCGATTCCAACACACCATATGACGTCATTTTCCGCCATTTTGAATTTTGTCCAAAGTCAAAGTAAAGCTACCCTGGCCACATAGTTTATCCGATTGTCATGAAACTTGGCACGCGTGATCTATAGACCAAGGCGGATCAACCGCCTTGATTTCACCTTCATACGTCTAAGCGTTCGCCTGTGATAACCAATTAAATTCAGCGGGCGAAGCCGCCAAACAGGAAGTGTGCCTATCTTAGAAATGCTGTGACGTATGAAATCCATATTTGGTGGGATGACTTGAGACCCCATCCAAAGCACCCTCAGTAAATTTGGTGTTATTTGGTCTGTCGATGGCTCTATAATTAGCAAAAACGTGTGTATTGGTGAATGTATACTATTAATTACAGTGCATGAAAATGCACTGTACTGTTCTTCCTAGGTTTCTTATTACAGTGCATGAAAATGCACTGTATTGTTCTTCCTAGACTTCTTATTACAGTGCATGAAAATGCACTGTACTGTTCTTCCTAGGCTTCTTATTGTAGTGCATGAAAATGCACTATACTGTTCTTCCTAGGCTTCTTATTGTAGTGCATGAAAATGCACTATACTGTTCTTCCTAGGCTTCTTATTAGAGTTATTATTATTCCGCTGATCGATTTTTCCGTACGCAATTTCTCTTCAACTGTTTAACTTAGAAACTTCATTCAAACTTTGTAACGTAGGTATTCTAATGACCAGGCCACCTGGCAGCAACTCTCTGTCTCAGGCTTTCTGGCTCTCTTAAGACTACATATCCTGTTCAACTGTTTCCTCTACCCAAAACTGTTTCAAAATAAAAGTCCTCTCCATTTTTGCATTTTCATGCATAGTAATTTCCTGGAATTACGTTTTCTAGTTATAGTTATTATTCCGCTGATCGATTTTTCCGTACGCAATTTCTATTCAACCGTTTACTGTTTATTCTGTTTTTACTGTTTATACTGTTTATTCAAGCAGTACCTTCATAGAATCTCTCCGCTGGGCGCCATCTTGTGGTGAAGTCGCGATAAGTCGACTGACGAGCACAAACGAACAGGAAAGACAGGGGGACATATTCCAAACATTTTGAGCTTTGTTACTCATCATGCTCATGTAGACAGTATAACTATATATTTCCTATGGAATTACTTTTGCAATATGTTCCCCTGTCCTTCCTGTTCGTTTGTGCTCGTCAGTCAGCTTATCGCGACTTGATTAAGATGGCGCCCAGCGGAGAGATTCTATGAAGGTACTGCTTGGGTTTTTCCAATGGGTTTTTCATATTTTTATTTCCGGTCATCTGTCTTTTGACCTCGCCCCTCCAGCATAGGTGCCATGCTGAGCCACCTCCTTCCTTAGCATAGTGACCGCATCGCTACATCTCTCTCCCCCATCATCTTCCACTGTCAGCGTGGCAGCAAATTAAAGTTCTTCCCTAGCTGACCAAGAGAGCATATACTGTACACCAGCGTATAGCTATGCTCCATTCCATCCTTAGCTGACCAAGAGAGCATACACCAGCGTTATCTGCTCCATTCCATCCTAGCTGACCAAGAGAGCAAACACCAGCGTTATCTGCTCCATTCCATCCTAGCTGACCAAGAGGGCATTATACACCAGAGTGTAGCTCTGCACCGTTCCTTGGAATTCTTCATAATTCATGCTGCTCACCACTTCTCTTGCCGCTAGCTACCATAGTTGGCTACAGTTTTTATTGTTTCCTTGCACTTGATATTACTATATTGATGCATATTATTGATATCTCTGGTTTACTAAAACACTGCTGGTCTAGTTTTATTTTGCCCTTTCTAGCTGATCTGTGGAGCAACAGAGCCGCAGCACAGGTCTTCATATTTTTTTATTTCTTGTCATGTCTTTAACCACTTCCCTCCAGCATAGGTGTCCTGCTGACCCAGAGTGATGAGCCGCCACCTTCCCTGGCCGTAGCGACCGCGTCGCTACATCTTTCCTCTGCCTATCACCGCACCGCGTTTGTGCCTACGCCCCTTTCCCCCAAGGACTGTGTCCTGGGTTACTCCTTCACCTCCTTCCCTGGAGCTGTGCCATCACTCTTGGGGTCACCACATCATTCTAACAATGTTCCTTCCTTTCATTCCCAGGTCAATCTATGGACGTTACTGAATCTTCAGGTTCTCTTTCTGCTCCTTACTAAACCCTCTTGCTTCATCTTCTAGGTGCCTCAGTTGCTTGCATCCCTGGGGTGCATGCACGTATCTTTGCAGTGACTCGATCCCTGCAGAGCATTTTGCCTGAGCATAGACTCTGTTAATCTTGTTCAGTCTGTACTTGGGCCGACACATGAACGTGGTCACACACTTGATCTGGATCTATCCTATGGTTTGCCTGTTTTTAATCTGGAGATCTGCGATGCCTTTTTTCTCTGATGATACTGTATGCCTGTACTGTTCGAAGCTGCTGTTTGCTGTCCGGTTTAACCTTGCGCTGCCGCAGATGTCAAGTTATTAACCCCTTCACTTCTGCATACTTCTCAACTGCTTTCAGTCAAAACTACGTCATACCTGAATGTACGTATAATGACACTGAGGGCGCATTCACACTAGGTCCCCTGGACCGGACCTGGGTTCATTTGGTCGGATGGTACGGTTGTTTTTTTTTACCTCCGCCAAGGAGGTATATGTTTTCATCAGGGACCGGCGTCCGTCTGTCCGTCTGTCCGTCTGTCTGTCTGTCTACAAGATAACTCAAAAAGTGAAGGACGGTTTTCGCTGACATTTTCAGCGAATGTCAGGCATGACCCAAGGAAGAAACGATAAAATTTTGGGAGTGATCCGTAATTCTGTCGGGATTCCGGAGCCGTTTACATGTATTACATGTAATGCGTTACTCCCCAACACTGCAAGCCTCAAGGATTTTCTACAGACATCATGTATGAGATTACACAACATTGTAAACAGGAATTCATTGAGACATTTAAACATCTAAAGCTTTCTGTATGTGGATTACACCAGTAAGGATAGGCTACAGCATTGAGTAAACAGCCATAGTGTAGCCATGGTAAATCAGACATTAGATAACTTTGCATTGATCCTGTCAACATTTTAAAGCTAGTCCTGCTCAAATGACAGATGTGTTCCACCTACGCAAAGTGACGTCCTAAAAGCTTTTGTATCAGTTTGAGCCAAACAGCCTCGCCAATGTCAGGTCCTCACATTATAATTGGTGTAATCATTCAGAGGTGTTGTCTGTGACTCCCACATCCTTTCCTTCATCTCCTCATCCCTCTTCTTTAAAGTCTCCCACTCCTGAGACTGTTCTCACATCCCTGTACTGAGAAGGGGCCAAAGCATTCTCCATTTCAGTGGCCACTCCAGAAAAATGGATATTGGGAGGTGGTTGAAGAGGTCTTTCACAGGAGTATTACTGCACAGCCCTGTGGTCTGATAAGCCTCCAGTTACAGCCTCTGGGGATGGGCCTTGACTGCCTCTGCTCTGCACCTGGGGGCAGGCAGGGGGTGGGAAGGTGGGAGTGAATGCTTTCTCTCATTTCTGCTGGGATGGGCTTTGTTAAGACCAAAATGTGTACACAAGACTATTGGTCTTAGCTATTAGTAACTTTAAACCACATGACCTGTGACTAAGGTCCTGTACTGATTCCCATCACAAAAGTTTAAATTATAAAGACCTTTGTCACACATTCAAAGTGTGGGATCATACCGTTTTTGTTAATGTATACACATTCATAAGACAGACAGGTATTTAGAACCAAGATTTTGATTTTTTTGCTTAAGTTGTCAAAGCAATCCATTAATTTGCACATTAACCAATATCACACTCACACACACACACACACACACACACTATATTAATGGAAACATCTTAATTTGCATTCACAGCTCTCAATAGTTCTTATAATACCTACCAAGCCTCTCCATATCTCCACAGTGATTCTAGACTGCACCTTTGTAGCAGAAATCTGGGTTTTGAGGCAGGAACGATTCTTTGGCATCACTCTGGCCTTCACTCCGCTGTTCACTTCTTTGATGGATTGAGCTCTGGACTCTGGCTGGGCCACTCTGAAATGTTGATATTGTGCTCATTCTCACATTAATTTACATCTGACTGTGAGCATGACAGATGGTGTGCGCAACATTTTTGTGCACGTGCAAGCTTTGTAGATGAGCCCCCTGATTACGTAATGAAAGGCTTTCATTAGTGTAAGTAGTGTCAGGCCTGGCCAATGTATTCTTAATCACGTTATAGCCTGGCACGCGCCCACACAAACACTACACTCGTTTTCATACGCTAATTAGAAGGCCACTCAAGAGCGCAGACCTCTACAAGACAAAATGAACTATTCCACAATAATAATAAGAATGAAAAATAAGTTAAAAACAAGTTTGTATTTGAACCTGCTACAAAATGTAATAATTAATTAAACAGGGAAGCAGCAAATGATTAAACAAAAGTTTATATCAAGCGAAGTAGAAGACTCTTATCCAATGAAATAGCAAGAATCTTACATCTTTATCATCTGTAATTAAAAGAGGCTATCATGAAGGCTATTCCAAACCTGAACTTAAGTGCCTTAGAACTTCAAGCTAAAGTATTAAAAATCTGCAACATAGTCCCCCAGGTAGCCTGGTCTGGTGCGGACACGAACTGGTCGTGTGGCTGGATCCAGAGGGCCACCAGAACCAGGATCTGGATCTCGGATGACCTCCAGGTCTGCCGCAGTAGGTGGTGGCACTCGGCGGAGGCGGCGTGCGTGCCACCTCGTTCCATCCGACAAGCGGAAAGTGGCAGGGCCCAGCTGTTCAGTCACTTGTAGAGGCGCGGACCAGAATGACAGGAGCTTATGACCCCGTATAGGCCTTCGGACCCTGACCCAGTCCAGGTCTGTCAGAGTAGGGGTTTTGACCCTATGGGCCTGGTCAAAGCGCTGTTTTGTTCTGCGCTGTCGTGCAGAGACTCTATCACGCAGCTGACCAGCTGACTCATGCTGTGCACTCTGTGGCACTCGTCAGGTGAGCAGGGACCCGCAGGCGATGTTGTGGGCATGCCCCAGCGGGCAAACAGCTCCTCTAAAAAGTCAATGACCACGCGAGTGGTGACAGACCCGGTAGAAACCACCTCAGGCCACTTAGAATGAAGGTCGTAGGCCACGATGAGGAAACGTTGGTGGTGTGGGACGCCATGAAGCTCTCCACAGATGTCCATCTGGATGTGCTCCCAGGGCCCAGCTGGCCACTGCAGTGGCTGAAGGGGAGGTGCAGGTGGAGGGCCGGTCTTGCCACTCACTAGGCACGCTGTGCAGTCCTTCACCATGGCCTCGATGTCCTCATCTATGCCTGGCCACCAGACTACTTCACGGCAACGCTGCTTGACCCTGACGATGCCCAGATGGCCGTCGTGAGCCATGGATAGGACCTGTGCCCGTAAAGCAGAGGGTATGACTGTGCGATGGCCCCGGGCTACACAGTGGTCATTCCAGCAAAAAAGTTCATCTTTAAAGCGGCGAAAAGACGTCAGGGTGTCCGGCAGGCTGGAGGCTGGAGGCCACCCGGAGTGGATGAAGGGGCGGAGCTGTGCAAACACTGGGTCCTGTTCAGAAGCCTGCTGTAGCTCTTGCAGTGACACTGTTGCCTCCAGAGGTGAGTGGAGGAGCTGGATTAGGTCGAGATCGGTGGTGTCAGCATTGAGGTCCGTAGCTGGAAGTTGTGTGGGGCGTGACAGTAAGTCAGCCACCACGTTCTCTCGGCCCGGTGTGTACTGCAGCGTGAAGTTGTACTGGTGAAGCCTCTCATACCAGCGGTGGATGCCTGTGTCCAGAACCAGATGTTGCGAGCAGGGCCGTAAGTGCTTGATGGTCAGTTCGTAGAGTGAATGAACGGCCATACACGTAGATATGCCACCGTTCGCACGCCCAGACGCAGGCTAGGGCCTCCCTCTCTCCCACAGAGTATTTCTGCTCTGCTGAATTAAGGGCTCGTGAGGCAAAAGCGATGGGCCTCTCTGTGCCACTATGGATTTGAGACAACACTGCCCCTAGTGCGTAGTTGGAGGCGTCGCAGGTGAGGAGTGTTGGGCTCGATGGGTCAAAATGGGCGAGCACTGGTGGCGCGGTGAGTTGGGACTTCAGCTGTGTGATGGCAGCCGCACAGGCAGGAGTCCATGGGTGCTTCTCAAAGTCAAGGATTGCTCCTTCCAAGCCACTTTTTCAAGGACGTTACGTCATCAAATCTCGTCAAGCACTGTTCCAAAGTCAAGGATGCTTTCAAATTCTAGCAAGTGCTGAGTCCTTCGTTCTGAGAATTTTGGAGAATTTTGGAGGATGCATCGATGGATCGTCGGAGTGAAGAAATAACCCACAATCCTTTGCGTATGAACAATTAGAAATTTTCTGACGGTGCGGTTTAAAAAAAAAGAGAGAGAGGGAGATGGAAAGTAGATGCAAAGAAGCAGTGCGTGTTAATGTAGGCTAAATATGATTTATCAAGTGTTTTGTTAATGCCATTGTATATTTGCCCAGGCATTTATATCAAGTTATTGTGCATATTCATCATAAATGCATAGTCAATGTGCATGAACAAGTTGTGATAGACTTGTTATTAATTTATCTCAGAACTTCGCCCAATACGAACTTTGTAGACGTTTAACATTACCGTTGCTGTTGCCAATTACTGGTATAACTTTCCATTGACACTAACATAATTATAAACTACGGATTGTGATATGTGAAGACCAAGTCGAATGTGGAAATACTGTAGGCTACTCCAAAAAGTTTATTTAGAGGAAAGTGCAGCCGCAGACCCGACAACTGCGGGCCGCAGTTGTCGGAACTCCTGTAAAAGCAGCACAATTTCCACGGTTCTAATTAAGCGCGCAGCCGGAACCGTGCACAATTGACGTGCACTTCCACACTCGCTAGGCTGTTCCATTGTATGTGATCTTGACGGCTGGAGAGGGTACTGGGAAGGTGTGTAGTCTTGTCTCTCTAGCACTCGACTTGAAAGAAAGCATTCTATCAAGGACGAGCTCATGACTTTGAGAAATACCCCATGTCCATGGAGCGTCTTTTTTAAGGAGCAGGCGTAGAGGAGCAGTGGTAGCAGAGTACTGAGGAAGAAACCGCAGGTAATAGGCCGTCATGCCCAGGAAGGAGGCAAGCTGAGGGGAGCTGGAGGGCATGGGCAGCTGTTGAATGGCCTCCACGTTGGAATGAAGAGGGCTAAGTCCTTCTGGCGTCAGGCGAAAGCCCACAAACTCCACCTCAGGCGCAGAGAAGAGACATTTCTACCCATTCAACGTGAGGTTGTGGGAGGCCAGCGTGTCGTGTACCTGTGTCAGGCGTTGATCGTGGATGGTAGGCGTCGGTCCGTGTACCACTATGTCATCCAGAAATATGACCACGCCCGGGATACCGGCAAAAATAGTGGCCATGATTTTCTGGAAACAACTAGGGGCGGAGCATAGGCCGAAAGGTACCCTGGTGTACTGGAAAACGCCCGCGTGTGTGACCAACGCGGTGAGGCTGCGGCTGTCTGGGTGCAGGGGAACTTGCAGGTATCCCTGGCGGAGATCGAGTTTTGAAAATATTGTGGAGCCATGAAACTGGGAGGTCAGTTCTTCTGCAGTGGGCAGTGGATACTTATCGGGGACCACAGCTTTGTTCACCGCCCTCAGGTCCACACACACACGCAATCCACCTGACTTCTTCTTTGCGATCACCAGGTTAGAGATCCATGGTGAGGCGTTGACTGGCTCTATGATGCCGATTTCCAACAGCTTTGTCAGCTCAGCAGTGACCTCGTCTCTCAGTGCCAGGGGAATGCGGCGTAGAGGCTGTATGACTGGGTGTACGTCCGTGTGCAGGAGAGGCTGGTGTGTAAAGGCTGAAATGGCGCCCAAGCCCGAAAAGAGCTGAGGCCATCGCTGTTCCCATGGCGAGCTGACCTGAAGGATTGCTGCTCCACAGCTGTCCAGGAACGTGAAGCCCAGGCCGGTGATGAGGTCCAGCCCCATGAGGTTAGCTCCATGCTGCGCCACTTGGAAAGCGAAAGTGGGTAGACATTTGTTTCCATGGCGTACTGAACAGTTCAGGGAGCCCACTAGGTTGATCTTGGAATTGCCATAGCCATGTAGTACGGCAGAAGGTGTCTGCAGTGTGACGTGAGGCAAGAAGCGTTTGACTGTGGACCAGTTGAGAAGAGACACGGCCGCTCCAGTATCCAGCAGCAATGGCACGCAGACCCCATCCAGTTCTACGGTGCACGTCTTGAACGATGTCCGGGCAGAGCTAACTGAATGAATGGGCGTGGGAGCTGAAGCGCTGGCTCCCGCAGATCGCGGGCCTGTGCGTGGGCCCGCCGCGGCCGGTGCAGAACGGCAAACTCTGGCAAAGTGGTTGCTCTTCCCACAGCGCTGGCATACTTGTCCTCTGGCAGGGCACGTTGGAGCTCTGGTAGCGTGTGAAGAAGAGCCACAATCGCCACAGCTGCGGCGAGGCTGACCGTGTGTGCGTGCTGTGTAGTGAATCCCTGGGTCCGTGTCCGAGTGTGTAGGACTGGGAGGACGCTCCGGTTCGTCCACATGTTGCGTCAAGGCAGGCTGCGGGGAAGCGCGGGCAGCTAGTTTCGAAGTTAGCTCGGTGGCTGTTTCGATTTTCAAAGCTATTTCCAAAGCTTGTTTTAGAGTCAGCTCGTCTGGCGACATGATTAACTTTTCGCGTATCTTGGGGTGGGACGCATGTTCTGCGAGCTGATCCCTAATCATCTCGTCCTCCATAAAACCGAATTTACAAAAAACAGCCAATCCGCGGAGGTCGGCCACATAATGCTGGATTGACTCACCCGCTTTCTGCCTGCGCTGCCGGAAGACAATCCGGCGGAGAATTACTGTCTGCGGAGCAGCAAAATGTGCCTCCAGTAGCTTTACAGTGTCTTTGTACTTTTTGGCTTGGCCCAGGGTGCTGTGTATGCGCTGTCCCTCGGTGCCGAGACAGTGAATGAGGAGTGCTCTCCGTCGGGCCTCGCTAGCCTCCTCCAGTCCGAGAGCAGTGATATATGTCTCAAACGACTCCAGCCAGCGAAGCCAGGGCACTGGAGGCTCGCCCGGCAGTGCAAGGAACGGTGTTGGTGATGGAAGTGAAAGCTCCATCCTCGTCGCCAATGTTATGTATGCAAAATATGTCTAAAGGAAGACAGAGGCGCACGCCATGTTCGGTGGTTTAATGAAACTGAAAACTCACACAGTACACGTAAACGGATACACGTCATCCGTGCTCCCAACACACTGTCATGGAAACATAACAGACTGTTGCAGAACGCATCAAGTTTGTTCAAACAGTAAGCAGCACTGACGCAGTTAAGAGTAGGGTCTTCAGGGATGGGGGGGGGGGGGGGGGGGGGTCCCAGTCAACCTGATATGTCCTTTATGTTACATTGTCTGTTTTGTTTGTTTTCTATGTTTTGTTTTGTTTTTTTCTGTTGTGTTCTATCAGCATACAATATCCTCTTCGACTTTGTGAGCATACTTGTAAGCAAAAAAAGAGCCTGAAATGTATTAATGATTGTACCTGTATCTTGAGTGCTCAATAAAACACATTTGAGAAAAAAAAAAGAAAAAGTTTGTTCAAACAAAAAGACTATGTTTTGGATGTTTGAATACTGGACACCACTCAAAGACCTGCGAAAAGAAGAGTGTCTGTGAAAGAAAACATCCAACATGCCTACATGAAGACCGTACTGGATATAACAGAAAGAAATTACAGCAGGAAGAAAGTCAAGAATCCTCACAATCATCAAAGGAAAGGAACAAGGTAAAAGAAAGGAAGTCGGTGTCTACACAAACTAAAACAGAAGCAGATGAGGTAATCTCTAATAAGATTGTGCAGAATGTTCACAACACCCTCACATCTACTGTGATTCCAGTGTGTTTGTCTATGACAACTGCACCAAACCGTGAAGTGTTAGTCTATGCGCTCTTGGACACCCAGAGTGATACAACCTTTGTGCTTCAAGAGATAGCGGACTCTCTAGCTACCAAGAAAGAACCAGTGGAGTTGCAACTTTCCACAATGGTGTCAAGAAACACAACTGTGTCCTGTCAGAAGCTGACTGGTCTAGAGCCCTGCGCGGGACTGTTTTCTTCATCCCAATCCCGCCCGCATAATCAGAAATTCTGACCATTACCGCCCGCACCCGCGGAGTGTGTGTTACAGTCCTGCCCGCACCCGCAATGTTTATGTTTAGTCCCGCCCGCTCCCGCGAAATTCTGATAATTTTTGCACTGTAATAGACATGCATTGATTTTGTATCTTCTCCCGTCCCGCAAGACAAAAAAAACAGCTGCTTGAATAGAAAACAACTGTGTTTGAATGACCGTTCACGGCTAGAACTTCGTTTAATCATTGGCTACAAAAACTGCGTTCAGTTAAAACATCTTTGCAACTTATGCAGCCACTTAGGCTGTGTTGCACACCCCCAGTGCGTTGTGTACTAAATGACGGACGCCTGTCTGAGATATCGGGAAAGAAATAAAAATAATCAGGCATGGAGCGAGCCAGGCGCATCACAGCTCCTCTGCCTCATGACAGTCGCAACAGAGCGCGCACGACAAACAATTTAAACCCTCACTGTATCTCAATGGGAGGCAAGGCTAGGCTAGGCTT
Organism: Sardina pilchardus; assembly: GCF_963854185.1. Classification (NCBI taxonomy): domain Eukaryota; kingdom Metazoa; phylum Chordata; class Actinopteri; order Clupeiformes; family Clupeidae; genus Sardina; species Sardina pilchardus. Next base: position 1,021,589 of record NC_085003.1, on the reverse strand, counting down.
TCCACTCCAATTATGCTCTCCATTTTATTGCTATGCTAAATCTCGATCCCGCAGAGTTTTTTTTTCTGCCGCCCGCTCCCGCCCGCAGTCAAGTTCATACCGCCCGTTCCCGCAACATTTGCGTTGGGTCCCGCGGGACCCGGCGGGTCCCAGTCCCAATGCAGCCCTCTAGACTGGTCTACAGGTGAGAGGTTTTTACTCACCAAAGAAGATCGGTCTCCCTGTGGTCTATTCAAGAAACTTCATCCCTGCCAAGGTGTCTCATATCCCAACATCGAAGACTGCAAAAGCATGGCCTCATTTAGAGCATATTGTTAAAGAAATTGCTCCTCAACAGACCTGTGACATTGGTCTTCTTATTGGCTACAACTGCCCACTAGCACTTTTGCCAAGAGAAGTAGTGTCTGGTAAGGACGACCAGCCATTTGCTCAAAGAACAGACCTTGGCTGGTGCATAATTGGCTGTAGTAATCCATGTGTCGACAATGGTGGTGATGTTGGATTAAGCAATAGAATCATAACCAGACAACAGACAGATCAAGGTGCCTGAATCGGACCTTAAAGGGATATTCCGCCATTTTTGGAAATACGCTCATTTTCCACCTCCCCTCGAGCAAAACAATCGATATTTACCTTGTTCCCGTTCATCCAGCCATTCTGTGAGTCTGGCGATACAACTTTTAGCTTCAGCCTAGCATAGATCATTGAATTGGATTAGACCATTAGCTTCTCGCCTGCTAGCTTCATGTTTAAAGGTGACTAAGATTTCTGGTAATTTTCTCATTTAAAACGTGTCTCCTCTCAAGTTAGAAAGTGCAATAAGACCAACTGAAAATGAAACCTGGCGTTTTTCTAGGCTGATTTGACATGGAACTACACTCTCATCTGGCGTAATAATCGAGGCAACTTGCACACTACTGGCACTACTGCTGCTTGTTGTCTATGGGGACTATTTTCAGATGCTGCGTATGATATCACTGCGCCTGTGGTACGTTTGCAAGTTGCCTCGATTATTACGCCAGATGAGAGTGTAGTTCCATGTCAAATCAGCCTAGAAAAACGGCAGGTTTCATTTTCAGTTGGTCTTATTGCACTTTCTAACTTGAGAGGAGAAACGTTTTAAATGGGAAAATTACCAGTTCTCTTAGTCACTTTTAAACATGAAGCTAGCAGGCGAGAAGCTAATGGTCTAATCCGATTCAATGATCTATGCTAGGCTGAAGCTAAAAGTTGTATCGCCAGACTCACAGAATGGCTGGATGAACGAGAACAAGGTAAATATCGATTGTTTTGCTCGAGGGGAGGTGGAAAATGAGCGTATTTCCAAAAATGGTGGAATATCCCTTTAAAGAAGGATTAGTGGAGAAAGGACACATTTCTGAAGAAGATCTCCATCACAAGCAGGGTTCAAAAACTCTTTGGTGTGATGAAATTTGCAGTGGAGATAGCAAGGTGGGAGAAGTCACAATTGATGACGCAAAGCTTAAGACCCTGGCACATAAAAGCCAGGCTAAGGAAGAAAGAGCATTGCGTGACCATCTTCAAAGTTTCTCTGGCTGCAGAAGAGCAGTGATGGCTAAAGCAGTCAAGAGTTTGAAGTCAAGAACCTGTAAGATAACACGCCTGAAAAGGAAAAAAGATTCAGAACTTACCATCATCCCAATGGTTCGGAAAACCTGCACTGCTGATGAGATCCAAAGCCTGAAAGGCAAAGAAGGAATAATTACCAAGAACAAGACGACCAGATTGAACAGGTCGAATCTGGTCTCAGACAAAGGTAGTGCTCTCAGGGTGGGAGGCAGTGGCGGTTGCTGCTCATTGGAATAGGGGAAGCTCTGATAAAAATGGTCAACTATTAAATTAATATTATTGCTGCTATATTGTTATTTGAGGGGGGAATATATCCTAAAACAGAATAGACCAAACAGTAGCCTATAGACGAATCCGGCACTGGATTCGTCAGATACGTATGGTTCTGAGACATTGCAGCTGGCTTGGTTAGATTAGAACTAAGCTTACATTTTACCAGTTCACTTTGGGGGGTTAAATATGCTATTTGGTAGCCTACTAGAGTTATAGTACGTGACTATTCTACGTTCATATGCCTTGCTGTTTTATTTGGAATCTCCCATGGTGGGGAATGCTATCAAATAGCTTATAAAATTCAAGTAAACATTAGCAATTTAGCCAAGCAACACAGTTATTATAGCGAGCTATGTGGCTAGCCTACAACTTAGCCTAAACACACAACTGAAACAAATGCAAATCACGAACTCTGTAACTCCACATTACGGTTTTATTGATAGGATATGTTGTGTACAACATGCAATAGAATTAAACATTTGAGCCTTGCCTCTCGAGTTCACCTGCCAACCCTGTAAGGTTCCGTAACTTTCACGCATCCCTGAACTTGAAACCAGAGCCCGTCTCTGTTGAAACTTCCTGTGCAATCGCGAAATATGCTTGTCAATCAAAAAAAATGACGGTTCCTCCAATCATCATACAGAAGCTCGGCATCCGAGCCATCCCACTGTCCCATTCACCCCCAGAGAGGCCGGGCTTCCCTGGATATGACGATTTTGCAGCGTTTATCCAATATTAATCTAGCTTTTCCATCACTAAGACCAGCCCACTCCGTAGTGCCATCGAAGTCCAGTGAGGCCGAGCCTCTATGGGGATTTTAATGGATCGTGTCGTCACAGCAATGCATTAGACGTGCGAAATCACGATAGATGACAGGCAAAACCTTGTTGCAAAACTAAACTATAACGATATAGCCATGAAGTTGAACACGTTTTTAGCATGTTCTAGTTGGAATATTAGGCTTGCTAATGTAGCTGATAATAGGCATTATTTCATGCAATTTCCCGTGATATTTTACAGGAGGCTGAGCCTCCCCTGCACTCAATGAGCAATCGCCTCTGGTGGGAGGACACTTAGAGCATGCTGCTTTGCAGCCAGATGCGAAGTCATCAGTAACTTTGCTACAGCCTGGACAATATGTCAGCAAGGACATCCATCTTCATAAGAGCCGGCGTAGAGTGCAATATTCCGCCAATGAATTCTGGTCTCGGTGGAAAAGGAAATAGCTAACATACAACACAAACAGAAATGGCAACACACAGAAACTGAAAGACCAATGCTATTGTAACCTGCGTTGTGTGGAACCACCGCGGTCCAGCCCTGCACACGCCCGGACTCGAACCCGCGAGACAGCAGCACCTCGGATCGGGAGTCGAGCGCACTAACAATCCAGCTAAAAGCCCAGGCTACTAGCTTTCATGCCAGCAGCGCTCTTGAAGCGTCGGGGAGTGAGGTTTACTAACGTTCCACAGCATAGCTAACCAGCTAGCACCCGTTACACTCACCCCCCTAAACCTCACTCCCGATCCGGGTCACGGCACCAATGTAACCTGCGTTGTGTGGAACCACCGCGGTCCAGCCCTGCACATGCCCGGACTCGAACCCGCGAGACAGCAGCACCTTGGATCGGGAGTCGAGCGCGCTAACAATCCAGCTAAAAGCCCAGGCTACTAGCTTTCATGCCAGCAGCGCTCTTGAAGCGTCGGGGAGTGAGGTTTACTAACGTTCCACAGCATAGCTAACCAGCTAGCACCCGTAACACTATAATAGTTGTAATTCAAGGACACCAAATCAAAGTTTACTCAGAGATAGATGACTGAAATTAAAGTTGGATGAGAAGCAAGCAACACTACTTGAAGTCAGTTAATCGCCAAAGACCCTTTCAGAATATGGTGACATTGGTCGAAGCTGACTGATATAGCCTACAATGTGTCTCAAACTTACCTTGGGATTATAGTAGTTGACAGTGAAGATAAATATTTGGTCAAGTTCAATATGTAGTTAACTAGATTTAGCTCAGTATTAAAGAATGAAGGTTTAAGAAAATCACAAGTGATTTGGTGGGAGTGTAACTGCCAGACAATTATGTCCTTTATTCTTTGTATTTGCACATTTTTTGTACATTTTTTATTTGTTCTTTTATTTGTAATAATTACTTCCTATAATTCACCAGGGCAAATGTGCCATTTACTGTGTTGCAGGGGGAATTGTTTTAGTGACACACTCTATTAAGGAGATGGCAGCCACGCCACTCATGTGAAGCTCGTGTGAGCACAGGTTCAAGTTAAAAGCTAGATTCTAAAGAGTATTTCAAGCACAAGAAGCAAACTGCAAGTTTAGTTTACTCCCCTTGGTGAAGCGGCCAATGAGGTATGTGTGTAATGTAATTTAATTTAAGATATTGTGTATGTATTTCTTTGAATAGTGTGTAAATGTGTTATGTAGAGCCATAGAAAGAGAGAGTTGCGACACTCTTTGATGTTGCCGCCACGATCAAAAGTTCCAAAAAACCCTGTGCTGAATGGCTGAATCGCAGGAGAGTGGGATGTACTTCTGATGCTGGAAGGTGTAATCAATTAACTCATTGACTACTGACCAAGAGATTGGCTGTAAACAGTTCCAAAGCCCCATAACGAGTGGCACCACTCTGTTTTATCTACCGCTCTGGGGTGCGTTTCCCAAAAGCATAGTTGCTAACTAACATAGCAACTAACATAGTTGAAACTATGTAAGTACGACACAATTTTTTCCCAAAACGTTAGTCTGAACTATGGTGGTGGAACTTACATAGTACGATGCATCGTTGACCTACGTGGGTGTTTCCCAAAAGCGTAGTAGCAACGAACGTTCGTGACCACCATCGTAAAGTTGTGTAGTTCTAACTACACCTCTCGACCTGTGGTAAGTCGGTCCTTGTGGTTAGTAAGTACATGACATGCAGTGGACAGATGGACGTAGCCATCATGGTAGCCGACGATCCCACTAACATTTACTGTTGTATGACATATTGCCAGAGGCTATACGCGCACAACATTACTGGAGAACATTATGGGGTACAGTGGAAAGTGAAATGTTGTGGAGTTAGCCTTCTACACGACAACAGTGCGTGGTGAGGTACTGCGACCGCAGTTAACTGTGTTGTTGTTGTTCGTGAATTTGTATGTAGCCTAATGCTAATGAGTTAGCGTGGTTTCTTTCGAACAACTTACGTTATCTTTACTGTCTATGGGTGATAGGCCTTTTGAATGCTAACGTAAATGTCATGTGAGCCTGTAATTGTTATGAACAGTTAACGTTACATTGTAGTCGTATGTTAAGTGTCTTACGGTCTGTACATAGTCTATCTCCTGGGTCACAGACCGTGCAGTGGCGTAGTGAACAGTGCGTGACACTGACGTGGCCGAGGCTGCAGGTTCAAGACCCAAACGGAGGCTGATGCTGGAGTATGTCTGTGAAGTGATAATGATTTATTGGTGTCTTATTATCCACTAAGTGTAGAAGGTAAACTCTTAATCACTGTAGCCTACGTTTTTGACCTTTGAACATAGGTAAATTATTTTAAATGATTAAATGATGTAGCTACAACATAGGCTACACAGCTGTCAACTTGAGTAGCCTCTCGCTTGGAGAACTTTAAAGAGCAACTTTCAAGTAATTGTATACCTACTTCATTTATATGTATGAGGCTCGTTGGATAAGTGAGCATATTGTGTATAGTTGGGTGTAACAGTTTGCAGTGGTTAGTGTGAAAACATGACATGAATTTCACTAATTTAACTAAATGCTTTTGCTTTGTGACCTATCTATGTATTTTGATGTCATGCCTCATGAGGAACATATGTGAAACAGGGGTCCAAACATGTAAGCAACTATTTCCCGGCATGCTTCCAGGCCATCAGGAAGGTTTGCACTATAGCTGCTGGAATGACCTCTTCCACCAACATCATCATCTGGCAGTGGGACGTCATCCTGAAGGGCCATGTCGTGCAGTAATGGCATAAAACCCACCACTGACTTGGGTGATGTCGTCGTTGGTGTAGTCGGGAAGGTCATCCTGTCAGTGAGCTGCAACAGGATCTGTGTGACCACTGTCACAGCTCTACTGACTGATGCCTTGCTTAGCCCAAGGCCATGCCCTAACACCTCCAAAAAGCTGCCAGTAGCATAATGTACATAATGATCAACATGTATTGCACTGTATTGCAATTACCCTTCATTGATTTCACACACCTGTTCTAAACATAAAGGCATGACTTGTCATGTCATATGTGGGTAATTCTTCAACTACGGGACATTTTGAAGACTTTTTTTCAGAAAATTCAACATCTTTCAATTACATTTTTTCTTCATAGTTCAATTACCTGCTCTATCTAGAAACATGCCCTAATAGTGGTCATGCTGATTTTACTTAAATAATATATGTTTTTGCCATTTAATTCCAAATGTTTAACTGTCATTTCCATCATACAACAAAACGGGTTTTTATGCAAAAATACCATAACATCTACTGTTCCAAATGTATTTTATTAAATATTACACACATATCTGCCCAAATATTAAATTGATTAATTTTCCAGAAATGCATGATGTATTATTTTTATATGATTATCTTGATATGTACTGTGATGGTCATTTCCGCCACACACAAGTCATTTCCAAGTGTGGTGGAGATGACATAACGACAATACAATACAATACGACAATAATTTAATCTTTAAAAGCATCACAATTTAAAAAAAAAATGTCCATACCATATGTTATTTAATTATGTTTTCGTCTGCTATATTTGTTTAGTACTATGAAGCAAATAAACTGCGTTTTAGCGTGGGCAATGTCATTTCCACCTCAACCAAAAAGTGGTGGAAATGACTGTGACGGAAATGACATTTTGCCCCTTTTCATCTAAAATCTCATGATATCTAGCCTTTTGATGCAAGTTGTTAGACTTAGCATTAGATGCACAAAAAAACACACAATATGGCCTTGAGCTTTTCCAGCTGCTTTTGACATCCACATGAAATATTTTCATTTCCACTCATCTTTACCTGGATCTTTCTTCCTTGTATTAATATCTATGGATGTCACCCTTTGTCCATCCATAAAACCCTCTGTGGAGTATCTATTACTGTAGTTACTAGGTATAAAAACCTAAAATCATGATCTCAAGATTCTATTTTGTGCAGTGTGGTGGAAATGACAGTGAAACCATGGGACAGGGTTTCATCTTATGAAAAATATAAGAAAATGTGAATAAATATTGCAATATAGAATATGTATGATTGAAATAGACTGTATTTCATAATTTGGACTTGAATTCTACATTATTTCACAATTTGATTTAGAATTAAGAGAGGTTGAATACCCAAAGTCTGGCCTTGGGACAGGGGGAAAACAGTAAAAATGATGCATAAAAGACCTCATATTACTTAAAATAATAATGATTGAGCCATGGTTATTTTTTTATAAGTTGCTCTTAGGGTGTAGTAAGTTTGACAAAAAGAAAAAAGAAAAAATGTCTTTTAGTTTTTTTTATTTCTTACTGGGACATGAAATGTCCCGTAGTTGAAGAATTACCCATGTATGTAGTCCATACATTAATGTCTCAGGACTGTGAATGATCATTATGAGCTATATGGAGGAGGCAAGGGGACATCAGAGATGTTTCATTACTGGAGTAACATCATCCATTTCTTAAACACTGTTGTGTTGTTTTCTGGGGGCCCATCTTATGTTGTACTACATGGCTTATTCTACTTCAAACAATATGCAGTATCCTCATAGTTACATGTCTAGGTTTCAGAATTCAGGACTATTTGGTTAACATGCTTGTGTTATCATAGAAGGTTGATGGAATAAAGTAGGTGTTGAAATGTCAATCCACCCAGGGAATATGGATATGCTTTACAGTAACAGTAACAGTAACAGTATAGACTTTGCTACTATCTCAGCAGCAGAAAGGCAACAACAGCAACACATACAGTGACACTGTGTGTGTGTGTGTGTGTGTGTGTGTGTGTGTGTGTGGCTATGTTGGTACAGCTGACACAGCTCCTTCAACGCTTTGAGCAATAGTATGTCTAATGTTTGTGATATTATATATAACTTCATAACTGAATGAATAATAATCATACAACATTGTGTCTGTTCATTTAAAATACTTGTGTGTGATCACATGCTCAACATTCTACTATATTTATTCTGCTCTACTGCTAATACACTGCACATATTATCTTCTTTTATATTAGTCTAATCCACCTTCTGTAAACGAACTATATACTGTACTACACTGCACTATATTTCTTGTTCTGTCTACCTACCTACCACCTACACTTTGTCTATGACACTATATTTTCTGCTTTTTCCCCCACTTCTGGTTAGATGCAAACTGCAAACTGCTTGTGCTCAACGACAATAAAATTGAATTGAATCTAATCTAATCCAACCATGGCAGTTTTAATAGAACATAATGTAATTTTTTTTTATTTAGCCTAGGCCCTGGACAACAGACCTAGGCTCATGTTGGCCTATAAGGTAGGTAGTAAGCATATGGTTAGGGCTCCAATTATTAGTTAACACCAGGACTATATTTTGCCATCAATAGACCTTTTTAATTATTGAATGAAAATCAAAATTCCAATAACAAGTAACAGCAAGCATTACCCAGGATTGAACCCGTGACCATGGAATTCGTAATGTTGATGTCTATCCTTTCACGCCACCGTATGGGACTTATTATTGTGAAATCGGCTAATGATTTGTAGGCCAATGTATTCGGTGTGTTTCAATAAATGCGTAACTTATTTGTTTACATTTCCTCTGTTTGGCGATTTGAAGGCTTCACTGATTAATTAGCCTAACCTAAGCTAGCCTACTTTAAATAAGATACACGCTGGGGTTATTATTATTCATTTTAGCCCATGACTATTAGGCGATTATTAATTATCATCATCCATAATAAGAATGAAAACATAACATAGGCCTATTAAAAATACTAGCTCTTATAATAGCCTACAAATCATTTTAATGATTATTATTAATGATAGGCCTATCATAAGGCTGGGCTCAGGAGTGTAGGCTACAGAAATCATAACTCATGTATGCGTTCGGCTCTAGCCGACAGGACCCGACATGCTCCGAAAACATCTGCTACTATTGTAGGCCTAGTCCGAACTATGTTGGTAGCAACCAACTTGGTTCAAACTAACAAAGTACTATGTTGGTAGAGCAGTTTTGGGAAACAGTCGTAACTTGGATGTTGGTTAGTTGAACGATGCATCGTACCATGTTGGTAAAAAGCTAACCTACGTAGTTGTACGGGAAACGCACCCCTGGCTGGGAGTTGCTCCAACACCCTCTCTACCATCTTTTGCTTAGTGCCCCATCGTGTGACAACATCCTGTGAGAAAGATAATATTGATATTAATAGTCTATATCAACATTCTTAAACAAATGCTACTTTTTACATTTCCATTAGGCTATTTATCATTATTAATTGTGAGAAAGATAATATTGGTATTAATAGTTACTCTATATCAACATTCTTAAACAAATACTACTTTTACATTTTTATCATCATTAATTGTTTGTATGTTATATTATGTTTATATGCCAGTGCATACTATACCTACCAGTTATTCTACAGGGGCCTGTACTACGAAGCGGGGTTACTGGCTTAGCTGGGTAACTTCGAAGTTTATCACGTGTGGCGTAACTTCCCGGTTAACCCGTACTACGAAAGGTGGATAGGTTTTAACCGAGGTGTGCTGCCATGGCAATTTACGCTGCATCTCAAACCTGCTCCGAGCAGGTTATGTTCTTGGTTAACCCGAGGTTTGGGGTTAACCACACCCTTTACAGGCGAAGTACCACCCCACAATGTCGATGTAGGCTACCTGGAAGATCCATTATAGACCTCTGAAGTTCGCCTACAAAAAAGCAACCATCTTTGCCCAAATAAGGAGATCCGGTATCTTGAGATTTTTTCTATGGGAAAATAACATGGGGATTTTCAATTATCGCACCTGTTAAACTCTTGCGGGGATGATGACATTGGAAATGCAGGTGTTTTTCACTACACAGTTTTGTCCACTGCCGGCTAGTGGATACTGTGATGTTCGGTAGGTGAAGACGGCACACTCCGATCTTTGCTACCCCAGAGCTAACTTACAATGCAACTTGCCATAGGCAGTTAGCTTCAATTAACTCCTGGATCTCCTCATATGGGCAAAGATGGCAGCTTTGGATTCTTTTTGTAGGCGAGAGGTCTATTGGAGCGCAAATTGTAAGCGCCTCTCTTCGAAGGCGAGGGTTTTTAAAAATCACCACCGATTTTACTTAGCTGAGGTTGTTTAGCCTATTTTCATCCCCACTCCTTCTTTTTTATAAGCCCATTTTGTCAGGGAACTTTTTCGCCAATTGGATGACTTTCGTGATGCCAAGTTGACCATGGACAGGCCCCAACATCCCGTGATGAGACAGCACAGTCTTTTATAGATCTTTATTGATTATGAACTGACTGCATAACATTGCTGATGGCCACCCCAGCCTATCCAGGTTAAATGACGTTCTTTTGCAAATAGATGCATTCTGGGAAGTGATGTGTTTCAATGTAGTGGTTTCATGTACTTGTGTTTCCTTCACATTAGCAGCACAGCATATTTCTATGCTATGCATATTTCATAACTAGTAGGCAAACAACTTGAAAACTTGAATGAAACAACAATGAAAGTTATAACAAGATGTTTTTGTAGGCCTTCACCACAGTTGGTCTACCTGTGAGAGTACCTGAGCTACATCTCTGAAGGTGAGCACTCGTACCAAGACACTATTGAGTGCTAGTACGTAGAGGCACGGATGCACAGAAGGTTAACCCCAGCATAGATGAGTACAGAATCCACCCGACCATGTTTTTGTAGGCTTTCACCACAATAGGCTTTATGTAGGCCTACCAACATTGTCTTAATTTAAGTGTGTGTGTGTATATTTGAAGAGTTTGATTCCAAAACGTCCCTGAGCCACACCCTACCCTACACGCCAGAGCTCTGTCTCTGAGTATCAAGTGCAATTCTACATATAAGTATCTGCAGAGGTTTATTGATCTCTACAGAGCCAAGACTGGTGTGGTGGAGCTGAAGAAGCTGTTGACAACATGATGTCAACTGATGTAAGTAGGCTTGCGTGATATTTTAAACAATATGTTTTTCTGTTTAAACAAAAGTTATTATAGTAAATATTACTACATGGTGTTGGTTCAGTAACAGGCTTCTCCCAAGTTCTGTCTTTCCAACTCTTTAATAAACAGCAAATGTATTTTCACACGGGTCAATGGTGTCATCCAACCAGAAAAAAAACGCTTTATAAGTTTCAAATTTATAGTTTTCCAATTTTGTCTGCAGCTTTCTTTGTTTCATGACTTATAATTGCACTTGTTTATCCTTGTTTATCCTGTATCTGTATCTCTCTCTGGTTGAATGAAATTGGTGTATTAGGAACATAGAGCTACAGTATTTAACACACACACACACACACACACACACACACACACACTTTATTTACTGTTAAACACTCCCTTCTGATGCTATCTGATTGAAGCTGTTCCATTGATTGTGTATTGTCAATTGTTTTTAGTGTTCCAACCAATGGAAAAGGACCATCGTGCTGATGGGGCTCCCCCACTACCTCAAAGATGTTGCGTCCAACTTTTACAAGAAAGTTCAGGTATATTTTATATTTTTTTTTACCCTTACATGTACATATCCTGTATTTTAGGACCTAAACAGCGGGTTGGGACCAATCAGGAGTAAATAGCCCTATAGCGCTAACCGCTCCAACATGTGTATATGTCCATACCAGCATGGCCTCAATGTCATTGTCCAGGCTTCACATAACTTCTGTGGCACATGAATTAACTCAGTAGCCGGCTTCAGGTCGTCGAGCCAAGTAGCCTAACATTTTGGGTGGGCCAGAATTTAGGGGTCTATAGCCCCAAGTGGCACCAGTTAGTACCCGCACCTGAAGGTGCGAAAGGAATTAGCATCGGCAATTATGGTGCATTCCATTTAGTGTTGGCAGTCTCGTACGTTTACCCGCCCGACATGTGAGAATTAGTGGCTAGCGTGAACGCTGGAGTTTGTAGTCTTTTGGGAAAGAACATGGATGCCACCAGGGCAGCAACTGTCTTAGTGCTGGACATTTGTCTAGAACACAAGCAGATGTCCCTCATTCTCCCTTTTTGGGTATGGTCAATGGGAATGAATAATAAAAACATTTTTGGGCAATTTCAACAAGTGCTGTCGCATTTCTAATGAGCTTGATGGGCATTAGCAGGCTAGCTAGTCATTGTTATTGTTGTGTGCTAGCCTCTTTAGCAAACCAGCTGGAAAACAAATCATTACATTGTATTGCACGCACAGCAAGACCGTTAAATGTATGAATTGGTGACCGGATTGAAGCAGCAATGCAATCTAGTGTGTTAAAGCATTCCATTGTCATTAAAACGACCAACACGGTACAAATACAAAGAAAACACATGTCATCTCATCTCGACTATGGGCGCAGCCATGTTTGTTTACAGGTCGTAAGCCCAACTCGGGGTACTCGCAAGTACTCCGAGGTAAAGGGGGCGTTCCTCCGTAAAATGCCGCAAGAAAGCTGGGTAATTTACACTTTACAACTCGGGCGGGTGACTTACGATACAAATGGATCGCAGGGTTAGCTTGGCTTTGGCTCGACCATCTGAAGGGGGCTAATGAAAGCACTGCTCATTTCACACTGGGTGTTATTTGTTTTGTTTTTTAAATAATTGCCTTTAAAAATAGGTTTTTAAGTACTCAATAGCTCACATTGCGCTTTTTTATTTATTTATTTATTTATTATCAATATTGTGAAGTGTTGTGAGCTTGCAGGTCAGCTATTTTCACTAGTTTGGGTTCCGGGGAAAATGTTTAGGAACCACTGGTGTCTCATGCTTAATGCCGTTTTTGCCACAACAACAGAATCAATGAAGGTTTATTATATCACATGTTTTTTTTTTTTTTTTAAAGTATATTTTTTGGGCTTTTGTGCCTTTAATTTTGACAGGACAGTAGAGAGAGACAGGAAGCGAATGGGTGAGAGAGTCGGGGTGGGATCCGGAAAGGACCACGGGGCGGGAATCGAACCCGGGTCGCCGGCGTGCGGTGCAGGTGCCCCAGCCAGTTGCGCCACGGCTGGGGCCTATTTTATCACATGTTTGTCCATTTTTTAGGCCACAGTTGCTGAGGAGGATATGACGAGAGGAATGACAGTGGGCATCCTCGTGGTGGCAGACGGGAATAATACTGTTGGTTTCGCTGTGGTCATTGAGGAAAAAATCATCCTTCCGTCGCTCAGTGATTTTCCAACAGCTGTGGCACTTCTAATGGGTTTGCTCTACGCACTGAACATGGACTACCCCAAAGATACAAGGTACACATTTGAAGTCATTCAGAAGGTGCTCATGGACATTGGTGGAGGCCATTGCACTGCGTTGGTTCATGGCTTGAGAAACAGACTCTTGAGGAAAACCATGTAAGCTTAAAGCAGAGTTTAAGCTTTGGCCAAATGTGAACAAAATGTGAACTTGATTGAGAAATGGACTCTCTTGTTATTTTTGTTAGACGTCTTATAGATTGTGTACTGCAATTGACAATTTAATGACTTGTACAAGTTTACATGCCCACTTTGGAAGGGCACATACTGTGAATTTGTTGGGATATTTACAGTGTGTATTAAGGTATAGCGACACCGTGTACACATTAAAACACACTATATTCTGAACACAGTAGCACAGTGTATTTGGGACACATAGCACATGGGGTGTGTTTATTTGGGGACATAGAAACACACACAAAATGAATTTATGTGGTGGACAGAGTAACACAGTAACACACACGGTGTGTATTAATTTGGGGGACAGCGTAACACACACGGTATGGATTTATTTGGGGGACAGAGTAACACAGCAACACACACGGTGTGTATTTATTTGGGGGACACAGTAATACACACTGTGTGTTTATTTTGGGGACACGGTAACACACTCGTGTGTATTCATTTTGAAGGACAGTAAAACGCACAGTATGGATTTATTTTGGGGAAGGTAACACGCACTGGGGTTTTATCCACAGTGTGTATGTGATCAATCTCGTTATTTGTGATGCACTTTTTTATTCTTTGGTTAATTGCTCTATTTGTAACTGGCTGCACGTTGTTTAATGCCAAAACATTTGTTTAAGATGTCACCAAAATGGAAAATGTTGCCTTAAATTTCTATTATTTACAATGTAAGATACATTTTAGTTTTGGTGATTGCCTAAATAGGATGCATTAAATAACAGATAACACATGAAGTATTATGGCAGTATGAGTATCTGCCCATAGTGAGATGGTACAAATGTTCCATTTTGATGACATCATGTGTTGGTCCTGTTTAAAGGAGTAGCTCAGCCTTCTTTTCTATCAATTACACACCTCATGAAGCCTTCAATTCATTTTTATTTTTTTATTTTTGTTGCATTCCTAATTGAGAAAAAAATGTGAGTCTTCTCTCTTGAATCAAATTATTGGCTCGCTAATACAAAAACAATCTTCATGAATTCAAGCGTTCATGGGGTGTGTAACTGATAGAAAATAAGCATTTGTTTGAAAAAGTAATTGTATTTACTCATCTGTTTTTATTAAAGAAGCTCGAGTTGGATCTCAGTGTTTTTGGTTTATGAAGCTATATCTTCAATAAAACAAGAAACATATTGGGCAGTATTAATTGTTAAATTGTATTAGATGTGTGGGGTGAGAATTACATTACATTTAAGTAGTTGGTGTATGTAACTCACTAGCATTGCAGTGAAATCATCCAAAAGCTTAAGTAGCTTAAAGGAATACAGTAGTTCGGAATTTTGGACATAGGACCTCATTTCCAACTTTACCGAGGTTATCGCGTTTAACCCCTTCCTTCAGTTGCAGCATTCCCCTTTGCTAACGCTGGTTCTGAGCTAACTCATTTCAACGGTAACATCAGTCTGACATCAACAACAGTCTTACTCACTCCACAGCACACCCGAGACAAGTCAATTAAAACGTCAGACTATCGATATACATGTCAGTGTTGATAGAATAATTTTAGAAATAAAACTAACCTTGCAACTCAATGATTTATTACATTTTGAGGGACTAGTTTCTCAATATCAATCTGCCACTGCCATACAGGGAACAAAGTAGGCTATTGCAATGCGATGCAAGGTTAGTTTTATTTTTAACACTGTTCTATCAACACAGGCATGTGCATCGATAGTCTGACGTTATCATTTATTTATTTCGGGTGTTCTGTGGAGTGTTTTCAGTGGCAGGCTGGATGTTACCGTTGACTTGCGTTATCTTGGAACCAGGTTAGCACGAGATGAACGCTGAAACTCAAGGAAGGGCAGAAATTCACTGAAAATGGTCTTCACCGACCTATATCACCCCGACTAAGTTGGAAATGAGGTCCTATGTCCAAAATTCCGAACTATTGCTTTAAGGCTAAGTTATATCAAGTAAAGCTACCAAGTGGTGAAGTTATGTCAACTAAAGTAATCAAGTTACATCAACTAAAGGTATCAAGTGCTGAAGTTAAATCAACTAAAGGTATCAAGTTATATCAACTAAAGCTATCAAGTCATACAAACTAGAATTGAGTTGAATTGTATTGTATGTTGTGTGTGGTGTCTTAAGCTGCTGGGACCTTGAATTTCCCCTTGGGGATCAATAAAGTATCTATCTATCTATCTATCTATCTATACTAACGCTTTTGCGCCCACTTGCATGGCAAGGTATATGTACAAACAGGCTGCAATGAGGTGAAGATGCAGACTGCCTATTGCCGGAGCTGAGAATGTCAAATTGCACTTTTCCATCTCATGCATATGGATTTAAGGGAGTGTCAGGTGATAGAAGGAGGTTCGTGTAAAAAGATGGGAGAAGCGTAAAATGCGCCCAATTATGTATTCCCCTGTATGTACTAAAACTGCCCATAAAAGCACACGTCTATTTTGCGCATAAATATTTCCGCCTTGTAAAAGCAGGTGTTAAATGCGGTTCGCTGTTAAATGCATCTAAAAGAGAATCTTTCAAAGACAACAGAATCACTAATTAGACCACCAGTTTTGCATCTTTGTACTATATCAACAACAACTTTCGTTGGCCTTTCGAACATCTTACTTTCACGCCATCCGCTTAAACTTTCCTACTGGCTAGATTTGATCAATTGCACAAGTAAGCCTAGTTTGAGTAGAACTACTGCTCTTCATTATCTTCCTGCTGATTGACATTATGCATTGTATTATTTCATGATCGTTAAACGTTTGATTCCTTTTAATGTTGTCATCAGATAACTTCATTCAACTGCGCTTCTGACTGAAGCGTCGTTCAGTTTTAACCTCTGTTAATTGCGTTAGGGGGCAGAAAAAGGTGCAGATTACCCAACAAATTTCTGGATTGGTAAATAGGACGTACGCTGAAGTATCACAGCGTGCGCTTTCTGCGTGTTGGCCATTGCACAAAGAACGTTACGTTCGCAAATCTATATGTACATCTGGCCCTCAGACACTGTTTTCAGCATTGAGGATGTTGCTGGGCTCTGGAAGGTGTTTGACTTCAGCCTAAAAGCTGTAAAGTGTTCTCCCATGGCTCAATGCTGGGCTTTCTATTAGCTCAGTCCCGGAATCTATGGTTGACTTCCGCAACAAGGAACGGCTCCCTCTCCTTGATGCTCTGGTCTCACCCGATGGTCTGCTCGGTCAAATCATCACCATGCTGAGAGCCAGGCATGAAGATGCCTGGAAAGAGACTTTTGCCCTTCACTCGATGTTCCTTTGAAGAGGCCCCACTGACCAGCCAACGTCTTCAACACCAGTGACCACTGCTGCGCACTGGCTCTTTCTCATGTTCATGGTCACTTTCCTGGTTGCTGATGTGCATGGTCACCTGGCTCTACAAAAGTCACATGAAGCACCACAAAAAATCCCAACACCCTCTCAACACCTGTAAGCCCCCATGTGGCCACACTAGCGTGCTGACATCCATAACATCACCCCAATCACTGCGCCGCTCATCTGAGCTCTTGCACACTCTGGCTTTTCCACTCGGTGGCCAAGGGCTACGCACTGCAGTTCATCCACCAACCTGCCACCTACCTCAGTTCCATTCAGAGTGTCTCCTAAATATCAGTCAGCTCTAGCTTTAAATGTAATGTTTATCTCAAGTAAATGAGTTTTTGAGAATGATTTTGCACTTAAATTATAAGAGTGTGTTTCTGTATCTGTAAACTAGCGCGTAATTGTGATGATTCTGCAGGTCATCACAATATAACCAATGATACTGACAACTTTAAAATGCTCCTAGATGAAAACTGAAACCAAACATCTCTACATGTAACATTGACAGAGTTTAGTTTAGTGATCTTCCCATGAAAGCCTAACCACATTTCTCGGGGAACTCAGTCAATAGACGAAACTGGGATATACAGTGGGGAGAAAATGTATATGATACCATGCTAAAGTTGCCTAAAAAGAGGAATATAAAATCATCATTCCACAATTGATCTTAATGTCTTAATTGAAAAAAAAAATAGTAAAAATAAAACCACTAAGTACCAATTTTCTTTGTGATTGAATAATGTATCATAAATAAATAAATGTTCTTCCTAAATGCTTGGGGAAGGAAGTATTTGACCCCCTATGTAACCCTATGGGAATTTAACACATAGGTTTAACATTGGGGCAGGCAGTAGGCCTATTAGCCTGTTTGATGCTCATTGAGCCCAATGCAAATCAAACAGGCTAATAGGCCTACTGGAAAAAGCATCATGCCAATCTCTAGCTATGGTGAAGGGCATGTGATGATGTGGGGCTATTTTAATTCCAAAGGCCAAGGGAACTTTATCAGGATGCATAATATCCTCGATCCATGAAATAGCTGGCTTTTAAAAATAAAAATCTGCCTGCCCCTATGTTAACACTATGTGTTAAATTCCCATAGGGGGTCAAATACTTCATTCCCTTAGCATTTAAGGAAAACATTTATTTCTTTACCACACATTCTTCAATCACAAAGAAAATTTGTGTGGTATTTGTCCTTGGCGGTTTGATTTTTACTCATTTTTTTTAATTAAGACATTAAGATCAGTTGTCAAATGATGATTTTATATTCCTATTTTAGCATGGTATCAAATACATATGCTTCCCACTGTATATGACAGAGGGGTAAGCCATGCAGCCATGATGGGTTAGCCATGCAGCTGTATCTGTCAAGGGGTCCCTGTCACCTATTCTTTGCACATAGGTTTTTATTCCATTAGGACAAGGATTGCAAGTAGGGAGATTCAACTCTTCCTGTTTAACCAGCAGGGGGAACTACACACTAAACAGGGCAATCCAGAACAGAGCTACCAAGTGCTACTGGAGAACTGTAGAATATTTGCCTTCAAGGAGCTCCTGAAGATGGAATACCACCTATCCTACTGTAACACATCAACACACATCACATACACTTACCATGCACTTTCTTTCTTCTACTACATCATCATCTGCTGGCGTTTAATCTTAGTTTAAAAATCAGAACAATGATGAAAAATCCACCCTTGAAAGGAAGCATATTTATTTTGAGAACAAAAAGGGTAAAGAAGGAAATGAAAAGTTTAACCAAAACATTCATGCTACAATCATTGACATGCCTAGAAAAAAATATACAGTGCTGTGCATAAGTTAACAACCCATGCTAATGTTGATTAAAAAGAGGAATAAAAAATTGTCTTTTGGAAATTGATCTTAATGTCTCAGGAAAAAAACAACCTTCCATTTTTTTTGTGAATGAATCATGTATCATAAATGAATAAAAAATATTCCTTAAAATACAAGGGGCAATAGTAAGGAATCCCCTATGTTAACTTTCCATAGAGGCAGGCAGAGTTTTATTTTTAAAGGCCAGTTATTTCATGGATCCATAATACTATGCATCCTATTAAAGTTGACTTGGCCTTTTGAATTAAAATAGCCCCGGCCTTCACCATACCTATGTAGAGATTGGCATGGTTTTATTTCAGATAGCCTAATAGCTGGTTTGATTTTCATCGAGAGATGATCTTATGGATATGCCAATCTCTAGGTATGGTGAAGGGTATGTGATGATGTGGGGCTATCTTAATTATTTTCATTCAAAAGGCTAGGGTATACC